>NC_084735.1:41028370-41350870 GCF_033978785.1 Entelurus aequoreus
CATGACATGAACAGCCAAGTATTTCTTTACAGAAATTAAAGGTAAAGCCGTGTGCTTAATTTGTGGTACACGGGTTGCTGTGTTTAAAGAATATAATTTGAATCACGAGGAAAAATACCGGAATCTGTCTGATGAAGCGCGCGCAAGGGAGGCTGATGCGTTGATGGTAAAACTGCAAACCCAACAAGGACTTTTTGCCAAATTTCACACCCCCAGAGATGCAGCTGTCAGGACAAGTTTCGTCATTTCTCACAAAATCGCCAGAAAAAGTAAGGTGTTTTCTGACGGAGAGTTTATTAAGGAGTGCTTAATGGACTCTGTTGCGCTGATATGGCCGGAGAAGAGGGGCGCATTTGAGAACGTGTCACTATCCCGACGCACTGTAACGAGGCGGGTTGAGACCATCGCTGGAAACTTGGAGCTTCAGCTGAAGAACAGAACGGCTGACTTTGACTGTTTTTCGCTGGCTTTGGATGAGAGCTGCGATGTACGTGACACCGCCCGGCTGCTCATCTTCTTACGTGGGATAACTGCAGACTTTCAAATCACGGAGTAGCTGGCAGCCATGCAGTCAATTAAAGAGACAACCACAGGTAATGACTTGCTCACATAGGTAAATGCGTGTTTGGACATGTTAGGACTGAAATGGGACAAGCTGGCAGGTGTGACAACAGATGGTTGTCCTGATCTGACGGGGAAAAATGTTGGACTTTTAAAGAGGATGCAGGACAAAGTGACAGAAATTGACATTTTTGCATTGTATTATACATCAGGAAGTGTTGTGTAAGACAGTGTTAAAAATAAAACCATTAAAAGCAATTTGCTTTTGTATAAAGTTAAGTTAGGTTAAATAAAATTATTATTCTTATTATCATTATTATTTATCTTACGGTATATCAAAAATAATTTGAGCAAAATTTAATTGAAATATTGTCGGTGTGGCCCTCCAGCAGTGCTTGGGTTGCTCATGCGGCCCCAGGTAAAAATGCATTGCCCACTCCTGTTTTAGAGCATGAGACATACCTGCACAATCGGATGACATCCTTTATGACAGCGTTTAGCCTTCACTAAATTAATCCTAATTTTGATCAACACTTTTAGATAGGTATTATTTTACCAACATGTTTATCATTTTGGTTGTTGTTTAAAGCATAATCTTCCTTGAGAGGTTTTTGCCACTCTTAAAGCTGAAATATGCTCTTGCGTTACAGAGTTTGCGTACCCTTTGACGGTGTCTTGATTCATTTATTGCATTTCTGCAGAGGCTGATGTATGACTTGCAATTCTCTTCCAAAACGCTAAAGGGCATCGTCTCCTGAGGGAGCAACCACAGCTGTTGTTGACCAAATATTTACCTTCTTGTGCGGTCGTGAGCGATGATGACCGCAACATTCAGATTGCTGTTGGCGTTGGAACTTATCATTCAGTTTACTTTTAATGTACATTTGGTCCTAAACCGGAAGAGAAGACGTTCGTGAAATTGGACTGTGCAACCCCTGACTGAGTCGGGGTAGATCACAGGCGAATTTGCAACGCTATCGGGCTGTTCGGGACGTGGGGCACCAGAGATCTATACAATTGTAAATAAACATAGCTGTTAGATAACTATTTTTTTCACTGATGTGCATTTTTTGTGTGCAAATCAGACATCACTGCAAACAAGAACACAAGCACACTTAGTAATTATTTCCGAGTGCACCAACATTTTAAGTACACTATACAGGCAGCCAACAGTTTGCATGCTAATGTTCATTCACTGTTGCATTATCGGCAGCACGGTGGCAGAGGGGTTAGTGCGTCTGCCTCACAATACGAAGGTCCTGAGTAGTCGTGAGTTCAACCCTGGGCTCGGGATCTTTCTGTGTGGAGTTTGCATGTTCTCCCCGTGACTGCGTGGGTTCCCTCCGGGTACTCCGGCTTCCTCCCACCTCCAAAGACATGCACCTGGGGATAGGTTGATTGGCAACACTAAATTGGCCCTAGTGTGTGAATGTGAGAGTGAATGTTGTCTGTCTATCTGTGTTGGCCCTGTGATGAGTGGCGACTTGTCCAGGGTGTACCCCGCCTTCCGCCCGATTGTAGCTGAGATAGGCTCCAGCGCCCCCCGCGACCCCGAAGGGAATAAGCGGTAGAAAATGGATGGATGGATGGATGTTGCATTATCACATACAATAATGTTTGCATTTCAAGCATAATGTCAAGAGCTCAGGGACTCTCCTCAGCAAAAGCTGACAAATTACAGCTCTTCAGTCCAAGCCGTTGCTAACGGGAAGCTAGAATGTTTGGGTGGTGCATGTCAAAGTCTGCTGGAGTGTTCGCAGGGGGTGGAGCATTTAGAGCCACATAACATGCAGCCGACACAACTCTTTTTTTTTTTCAATGTTTTCATAAACTCAATTAATATAATATGCTTCTTCTTCTCAGCACTGTCCTTTACACGCTCTTTCTTCATTATCATGGTTGGAAAAACAACCTAACAACCTTGCTAACTATTCGCTAACAAGCTATGGCGTGAGATACCAGCTGTTTTGGTCAGATCTTATGCGGTTCGCTGTGGCATTCGCTATGCCAACTAGTGGTGAGGGAGCAAAACTGTTTTGCTTGCAACCAATAAAATGCCACATAAAATGTTAATGTTTTATGCACTGTAGATTAGTTTTATGACATATTTAATTAAAAGGCAGTTCAAAGAGGTATAGCAATGACTCACCGGGTCTTTTCTCGTTGCGACCTTTGCGACCCCCACATAGTCGTACTTTGGAGATCAGAACCAAGATCTGTTTCTGGCACAAGGACTTGTTGCTCTTCGGACAGGGCTTACGCTTGTTGGCTACTGGTCGATTGGTTTGGTCGTCCTTGACCGCCCGTTTCTGTCTAATGAGTGAGCTGGCGAGAGCTGCCATCTTCCCACCCCCCTCTCAACTTTAGGAGGGGGGTGTCTTCCTTCGCAGTGCCCTCTTTTGCCGCTGTGGCTTTTGTTTTTCGGCAAAAACTGGAGTAGGACAAAAGGTTTTAGAGAAGCCGCCACAGGGGAGCCCTAAATGGGTTAACAGGGAAGAGTTTAGTGCGAGGGTTTCCTTGGAGATAGAAAAACTGGGAGGGATGCAAGTTCACCTGCAGTCCAATATACAGTCCCCACACTGACGCGTCATACAAATGTCACACTAATATATCATTAAGAAAAAAGTGCTACAGTCACATATTGGCAAAAATGGCTTTTAAATGGGTGAAGATGTATATCATATATTGCTTTTTTCACACATCTCCAATACCAAACAAAAATCCGTCCACAGCCAAGTTCATAACGTCATATTGCCAAAAAACAGTCCTACTTTGAATAAGCATATAAAAAGACTTTTACTCAAGAAAAGTGCAATCATTTTGAATGCTAGGATGCTCTTAGAGATGCAAGAAAAATCAAAGTGTTGGTCACTATTTGTGCAGTCCATGGAGGTCCAACTTTGCCTCCCATTTAAACGTGGCAGCATCCAACAATGATGTGAGATTCCGAGCGGTAATCCGGCAGACTTAAATCCAGAGGTAGAACAGCAGGCGGTGCGCTGACGACGCTTGTGGGAACAGTGAAGAGACATGGACCCAGATAGATAGAGACTGCCCTTCTGCCTCTTGATGGCATTGCTCTGTTCCCACAGTCCTCACCGAATCCCCCCCAACCCCAGCGCTCCCTTTCCCTCCTTCCCTGCTTCCTCCTCCTCATCCAAAGTCAGCCAGTGGTTGTGAGAGTATGTGTGTTTGAAATCCGGCAGCCACCATCAGTAGAGGTGACATTCATGAGCGAGCGAGAGAGGGAGAGAAAGATTGGGTGGAGGGAAGGAGAAGCTGCGATGTGTAAGAATGAGGCAATAAAAAAAGACCAATTCATAAACTACCACATTTGCAGTGGCTGCTGTTGGGTTGGGTTTTTTTATGAGGAAAAATAGAAAAAAAAATGTTTGAGAGAAACAATGTCACATTGTTGGAGAAAGGAACAGGAACGATAATAATGTGGCAGGTCTTTATCGCTTTTGGAGGAACAACATCTTGTGACACACACACACACACACACACACATTCACACACAGAATTTCGTAGTGACGTCTTTACTGCTGTGTTTCTGTCGGTATTGCGCGTTGTCTTCTTCTCTGCCACTGTTGTAACCCCCTAATTTAGTCATAATTTGCCACTCTCCTTCTGATTGAATTATTCAGCTCGGCAATGCAAAATTAAGGCAACATATAAATGAATGCACTAAGTAAGCAATTTTCTTCCACTGATACTAGCATCCACGTCTTGGTATCCACCTTTCCATCAAATAATGAATGAATCAATAAATCAATCAATCTGTACCACCTCAGAAAACACTTGACTCTCCAAGTACCACCATCATGACCAACAATAGAATAGGCATTTAAGTATTCATTAAAAACAAGGCAGAGGTTTTATTTAACAAGTATATTTAATATTTTTGGCCACTGCAACATTACACACGATGCACAAATATCAGCAATAATACTCCATATTGTTGCGCTTGTAACGCGAAAACAAGACACTTGAAGTATCTTTTGACACATAAAAACATGTGCGCCATTTATTCCATCAAAGACGAGACTCAAAAAGGTGGTCACAACAAACCCCTACCTTTGGGTAAATCTCCTGATGGTCACCTAAAGGGGCTGCTCCGAATTACTCACTCTTAACTGCATATTGTATATTAATGCTAAACAACAACAACATTGTTATGTGCACAATAGAACAATGACAGTGAATGATGACGACAAAGTCAAGTAAACAGGTGTGATGAATTATGTCCTTAAAGCAACCGCTACAATATACAGTATTTACAGACTTCTTTGACGTAACACTAGATGGAGCCAGCGCACCACTAGGGGTACGCTTACCACAGTTTGATAATCACTGATCTAGATAATATGTATTGGATTTATTTAGTGTAAATGTTGCTCAACAGTCACATTTGTCTGTCTATCTGTGTTGGGCCTGCTATGAGGTGGCGACTTGTCCAGAGTGTACCCCGCCGTACGGCCGAGTGCAGCTGGGATAGGCTCCAGCACCCCCACAACCCCTGAGAGGGACATAGCATAATTTAACTTTTGAAAATGTACATGTATCTTCAAAATATATATCTTCAAGGCAAACATCACAGCTATTTTATTTACCGAGGCACAGTCGAAAACTTTATAAACTGTATGATTCACCTGCCGCAACATTAGGTACACCTTCCCACTCTCGGATCGATACAGAGCCGTATTAAAAAATATACTTTTATCAGCATTCTCATCACAGAGGCATCCAAAACTGCATGCAAGCTCATGCCCAAAGGCCAACCTTGTGGTTTGACACTTTTTGTTTAACACGACTATCCGACATTGTAACAACATGTATAAATCAAAAAAAGCTGAAAATCATTATAGGTCCTCTTTAAGCAAGTCTATGCTGATAACATATGTGGATTTTTCTTAGTTCTTGAGGCATTGTGTCACTTCCCTCTATTCTATTTTGTCTTTTTCACCAGTCTTGTTTGCTTTAAGTTCTCAAAGCTATCACTTTGTCAACTGATCTTTCTTGTTAATGTTTGTCCTCATTTGTGCTAATTCCTTTGGATTAAAGAATAAGTGTCTATGGATGTTCTCATTCATCCAGGTCATTGTATTCTCAGGGCATTCAATCTATCACCACTATACTCATCGTTTTGTCATAGAATACATTTCGCCTCTCATCCAAGTAGGCTTCATCAGTTCATGCCTATAGACTTACATTGGTCAGATCTAGTTTTACACTGAGATTGGTCCGATTTAGGCGAGTAGCCGGTGCCAAAACCCCAACTATTTATACTGCGACAAGGAGGGTGTGACTGGGCAAGGATGGTTCTGCCCTTTTGTAGTGAATAAACAACTGTTAAGATGCAAAGGAGCCACCCTTCTGTCAATGCCAAGTCGTTAAATTGGATTTTCCTCTTGTTAGCATTTATGGAACTGTGTGGCAAAACGATCGCTGTGAAACGACCATTACCAGCCCAAAATCAGTCGGAATCCCTCATGTTAGCATTACATTCAGTTGTAAAAATGGTACAAAAGAAGCTTCTTTGACCGGAACATTTCTAACTCCTATTATCTTTTGGAGTTTTTTTTAGGAATGGTTGAAAGGACATTGTAATATGTGGTGTAAAGGGGTATGTGGTATAAGTGGTGTCACAGACCACCTCCTCTGTTGAGGGAAGGTTTTTCAACCTTGATGTAGATGGCTTTCTTTACCTCTTTTTTGTACCATCCGTCCTCCCTGTACAGGATCTGTACATTTTTGTTCTCAAAGGAGTGCTGTTTCTCCCCGAGGTACATGTAGACAGCTGAGTTTTGACCTGAAGAGTTTGCTGTGCCATATGTCGGCTTAGTGGTTGTTTACTTTTCCCAATATGTAAATGAGTGCATTCATCGTTACACTGGATAGCATACACTGGATTGTTTGAATGTGGGGGTGTCTGGTCTTTGGGATGCATGAGTTTCTGTCTCAGGATGTTGCCTGTTTTGAAGTGTACCGGAATGTTGTGTTAGTTGAAAATAGACCTGATACATATGGAATGACAATGTTATTGTGTCTGTCATCTTTTTCTTCCTCATTCATTCTTTTCTTGTTTCTTCTAGAACTGAATGTCATATTCACCAATGGTGAATATGACTGAATATGACCCTCAAAACCAACCACAGGTTTTGAGGGCTTCCCTGAAATGCTTATGCATTGGCCTATGGGCAGGTGGGAATGTTATCAGCTCTGTGTTGTAGGGTTCTGATAGCGCCCAGTTTGTACTCCAGTGGGTGGTGTGAGTCAAAAGTTAGGTAGTCTAGTGCATCCCAAAGACCAGAAAAGACTTAAGGATAAGGACACCTATTTAACCAGTTGGGGCTAAGACCAGACTTAGTTTCTCATGAAACTTAAATCTTCATCTTAGGAATACTTCTTTTGACAATTCTATGCTTTGAGCTTTGTGAGAACAGATTGGGGAAGGCTATATTCTGATAAATTCATAACATCAATCCCATCAGATACAGTTGGGATGCAGCGGCCTACAACATTTTCCATCTCACTCAGTGGGTCGTCCTCAAATGGAGATTCCAATACTCGCAGTTACCTCGCTCCACTCCTGAAGCGTTATTTGGTGTGGGGCCTCCGCTAGGTCTGTGCTCATAATGCTCCCAAAGCGCTAGTTTACTAGTGGAGCAATTATATGATCGTGAGTGATGAGCGTGATAAATTTCAGGTCGATCCCAATCATCGGCCGTGAGCATATATTCCCTCAATGAAACTTGGGGAGAATGTCCGCGACAACAGCAAATCAGTCAACATTTTCTCGCTTTACTTCTAGTTACAAGTTACCGCAGAAGTCAACAGAATCATAAATATGAACCGAATGACCAAACTTGGAGCTAAACGCGCAGCTGAGGGCAGCAAACTAAATGTCAGCTGTAGCTGACAATGTCAGCTAACGGAATCGAGATTGATTTCAAATGGAATCTAGTGTTACCGTGGAAAGTTGTGTAAATTGCTGTAATATGAACTAAATGCTGTCATCGTAAGGGGAATGAAATCATATTTACGGGTAACATACACAAACACTCACCTCCATGCCAGGGGTCAGCATTCTAGCCGGAAGCCCTGCATCTTTCTCGGGCCAGCTCTCCGCCTGCCTCTGGGACACAGACCTTCAATTTTCACATTCACTGATTTACAGACGGTATGAAAGTATAATAGTCTTTTTTTTTTTTTTTGTCTTATAGCTAAATGAAAAAAAAATCGAAAAATAATCAAAACTGACATTTAGACCATCAAACCGACGTAAAACTGCCATGCCGGATATTTAGATTTTTTCTAATAATGGATTGTCCCCTAAAATACCATTGCTTGTGTAGCTACACGGTGTCGCTAAGCGTGAATGCTGCGGACTATAGAGCGCACTTGTATATAAGCCACACCCACTACATTTTTGAAAAAAAAAAAAATGTTTCCATGTATTTGCCACCCCAGATAATAAGTTGCATATAGTTGTATTGTAAAAAAATGAAATACATTTTTAATTAGGTGAAAGTTATTTTCTACATTTCTACAAACCACATTTTTAACATTATTTTCTTACAATACAGTTGATGTGTTTTCAATCCCATTGCTTCCATAAATGCCCCATAGTTGTTTATCTGTGCCTGTTCTTTTTGTATACTTGTCTGAAAATTATACTAATATATAGAGAATAAACTGAGTTAAGAGTGGAAAATTGTGCATTTACTGTAATCGAAGTAGAAGGATCAATTATTCGTGATTTTGATTTTTGGCAAAATTACCCAGCCCTAAAATATCCCCCAATCGGGTGTTAATATTCTTTAGAGCTCTGCAGAGGGAGCAAAGGCAAGGCAGCTAAAATCACCGACCCCTGAATTTTAACCGATTGTGAGACAACTATTCAACAACAAAACCTCATGTTAGTTTTGTTCTCAATTCTCATAAATGTCTCAGAACTTGTATTCCTTTAAGTGAAAACCTTGAAGTTTCAGAGTCAGTTGTCAGCTGTGATCACTTCAAACAAGTTATTTGATTCATTATGGTCCTGCAAATCAATCTGGCCGAAGGCAAATATGTATGGATCAATATTGTATTAAGCACCTTTTTTAAAACCAAACATTTACTTACTTTCTTGTAGAATAAATTACCACAATTTTCAGCTGTGTGTGTACATGAAGAAATATGTCCACCTTTTTTGCCAATGAATGTTTGTATTAGCTAAATGGTGTGTCAAATGCTAATTCATTGTCAAACAACTTCATTAATCTACTGTATGCGCTTATTGAGTGTTGAAAAAAGAAAAAAAGAACACCTCTGACAACTCTGATTTAAAAACCAATAAAGCAACTGATCTTCCGGTCAATCAATCAGATTTTTTTTTTCCTTTTTTGTAAACCAATTTTCCGATGAAACCAGCAGCAGAAGCATAAAGTATAAGGTCAATTCAAGTCTTTTCTAACAATGCCATACAAGGTCACCGTGCGTCACGACTTGATTGACAGGCGATAGCGGGTGTTTGGTCTCCATGGCGGCACAAGGGCATGGTGGGAAGGAAAAGCACAGATGAGATAATGTCGTTTGTATTGACAAGTAAAGAGAAGTAAATGTTTTTTTTCTTCGTGTTGTAAATTATTCCGTCATTCAGAAGCGTACTCTTTTATTCCCAGTTTAAAGAATCAATTTCCTAATGGACACGACGGGACAAACATTGTCAAAGGTTGTTCTCTGTTTTGCTTGCGTCACTTGTTACACCAGAAGAAGGCTTGTCGTGTATTCTTGGGACGTTTACGTTTCTAGAGGTTATACGAACGTATCCCATCGTTATAATGAAGGCTCATAAAAAAATTGGCATTTGGATCCTTTACTGACAAGGCGGTGTAATAATTTTCAATAAATTGATGGGGGTCCAATGTTGGGGCCCTAAATCTCCATGCACATCCCACTGAAAGCCTAATCAACATCAAAACCACAATTCATGTCTTACTTTAAGCCTAACAAACAAATATAAAATAAACAAATTGGTACCTCGATGGACATTTTACATTTTTTATACCTTTATTAAAAACTATTAAAGGAGGAGGGTAGAGCCACACGGATACCACTTTTGGGTAACACTTTAGTATGGGGAACATATTCACCATTAATTAGTTTCTTATTAAAGTAACAAATACTTAATTTAGAGTTATTTGGACACTAGGGGAACATATAAGGGTTAGGGTTAGGGTTACTAATAAGCAATAATTCTGAAGTTATTGAGGGAAGACTCTTAGTTAATGGCTTGCTGGTTGTATAATAAGGCCATGCAGAATAAGGCATTAATAAGTACTTAATAATGACTAATTAAGAGCCAATATGTTACTAATTTGCATGTTAATAAGCAACTAATTAATGGTGACTATGTTCCCCAAACTAAAGTGTTACCCACTTTTGTATTTAAATTACAGTTCTTTTTTTAATTCAATAGCGTTTCTCACCTTCTTTATCAAAGTGCAAATACTCACAACTTTCTTCAGTCCCCAAGGTGGCTTATTTTGCAGTCGTACTCAATAATAAAAGAAAGACAGCGCTTGGAAATTATTTGTTTACCCCAGGATTCCACCAGGTGCATTCGCTGTTTGCTGCGTGCTACGCGGTTCGCCAACACTAACTGGCTGTGTGCAGACCGCGGCACGGTAGTGACGAGGCCGACAAGTTCTCGTGGTGAAATCGCACACATTGGCGTGAGATAAATTCAACAAAAACAGCTTTGAAGGGCTCTGGAGCATCGGCGCTATAGTAGATTCTTCATTTAAGAAGATCCTCACCATTATTGGCCCTACCACAATAATTACGTCCGTCTGACTCTAGCCTTGGCAACACAACGTCACTCGGGGTAACACTCGCTTATGACAGCAGCGTGGCAAGTTTCATGTTGTGTGGTTCAATCAAATCAACAATGCGAAGAAGATGGATTCACATGTAGACGACGGAGAAAAAATCTAAACTTTTTTTAAATATATCGACAAATAGTAGACTTATTATCTTTATCTTCACGCGTTCATTTCATCTCGCATTGACTATTGCAATTCTCTTTTCACTCTCTTCAACAAGTCAACGCTAAAGAGACTTCAGACTGCACAAAATGCAGCTGCCAGACTTTTGACCGGTGCACTCAGAACAGCCCATATCACCCCCGTTCTATCCAGTCTTCATTGGGTTCCAGTTAAATTCTTCAGGGCGCAGGCCAGGTCTTCAGGCCAGGGTCTTCTAAAGATCCCAAAAACTTGTTTTAAACCCGTGGAGACCTGGCATTCCAGGCTATAGCTCCCAGACTCTGGAACAATTTGCACTAGTCCCTCCGTGATCTTGACTGTGTTGAAACTTTTAAGAAACATTTGAAAACTTCTCTTTTTAGTAAAGCTTTTAGTTAATGCACCTTTTAACTATAATTTTTAATCCACTTTGTATCCTTTTTATGATGTTGCCCCTGTTGTTTTAAATTGTATTGAATTTACTTCACCTATGTTTTGTACAGCGCTTTGTGATTTTATCTGTGAAAAGCGCTTTATAAATAAAATGTACTTACTTACTTACTTACTAAAGCAGAGTACGTAGCTGCTCACAGTTTCTCAAACTTTCTGTAAAATCGAGCAAGAAATGTGAGCCATCTTAAAAACCCTATATCATATGAAAACTAAAGTACCACTGCATAGGGTATTGTATTGATATATTACTGCTTTCGTTCCGCACAGGGGTGTCCAAAGTGCGGCCTAAGTGCCATTTGCAGCACGAGGCTATTTTTTATTGGCCCACAACACATTCTACAGACAAAATAAACAAAATTATAACATTACACACAAAAAGTAAAAAAGGGAGCAGGCCAAATCTTTTCGAAAATGGGACTTGAAAACCAAAATGGCAGACAACCTGTGTGTCTTACTGTACAGTATATGGTCTTTGATGATTTTTGTGCATACCGTCATGATAAACGTCTATCATTTTTGCCAGATACTGTAAGTTTTTGATAATAATACTAATATATATATATATATATATATATATATATATATATATATATATATATATATATATATATATATATATATATATATATATATATATATATATATATATATATATATATATATTTTTTTTTAATAATAATGTCCTGCCCAGCTTCTCGGGCAAATCATATAGCAGATGTAGATGCCCATATCGGCTGTTCAGATTTACTTTACAAAAGAGAAGTGTAGGATACTTCTCTTGTTGCCTTACTTGTATCTTGACTTTATTAAATGTATTTATATTATCATTTGGTGCAGCCGGGCCGGAGCAGGAGGGGATAGAAAGAGAGAAAAAGGAAGACAGAGGGGGGAAGTGTGGGGACAAGAGGGGGATTAGACAGAGAGACAAAAACAACAACAGCAAACACAACAACAACAACAACAACAGAGCAACATCAGCAAATACGACATGTACAAATATGATGGTAAAAGTAATAGCAAATAAGCAGTTAGCGAAAATAAAAAAATAATACAGAAAGGACAATGAGCATTATTACACTAAAAATGGAGCAATATGAATACCAATAGAAATAGTGCTATTGATAATAAACAATACCAATACTTTACCTTTATTATCAACAATACAATTGTTCAAATGCAACAATACATATACGTAATGATAACTTGAGATACGAAAGAATGCAGAAAAATGGAGGGGAAGAAAGAGAAGCAACCTACATTAACCTTGTAGATTGTTATAGTAACAATAGGTTAAGCTTTGTCAGTGTGCCATGTGTTATACCCAGTTTACCCTAGGGCAACAACGTTAATATATGTTTGATGAAACGTGATTATGTGCATGAGTGTATGTGTGCATATGTACTTGTATATGTACAGTACGTGTATGTGTGTGCTTGTACAGTGAATGTATATGTACAGTATGTGTATATGTGTGTACAGCGAATGTATATGTACAGTATGTGTATACAGTATGTGTGTTTGAACAGTGAATGTATATGTACAGTATGTGTATATGTGTGTTTGTACAGTAAATGTATATGTACAGTATATGTATGTGTGTGTTTGTACAGTGAATGTATACGTGTAGTATGTGTATGTGTGTGTTTGTACAGTTAGTGTATATGTACAGTATGTGTATATGTATGTTTTTACAGTGAATGTATATGTACAATATGTGTATACAGTATGTTTGTATAATGAATGTGCGTGTGGATGTACGAACTTTGAGTGTGTAAATATGTACTGTATTTATTTGTATATGTATGTGGGAGCGTAGGTACCTATGTATGTCTGTATGTATGTGTGTGAGTATATGTGAATTTGCATGTACAATACTGTGGAGAGGGGCGTGGTGCACGCGTTCCCTGCGGGCGGGGTGTGTGCAGGGGCCGGCCATGAAGCGGCAGACAGGTGAGTGGACATCTAAGCTGGAACGAGTTATCTAATCACCTGTTCCTTTATTAGCAGCGTCGGAGACCATGAGGGGGGGTGTGGGCTGGAGAGCACAAGAGCGACACCACGAGAGCGGTGCTGAAAAGCAGAGGCGAGGAGCTGAAAAGCCACCAGACACGGTTGTGCAAGATCATTAAAACGATTGTAACCCGCTGCAGCAGAGTGTTGTTCCCTTTCCTGTGGTTCCAGAAGAACCCGATACAGAAGTTGCGTCACAGTGGCACTGATTATTTTATCTTAAAAGTAAGTAAGTTAAAATACAAGACACATTTTTAGTTGATTTTTGCCGCCAGATGCCAAATCTTAGTATTGTTATCTTTCGCTGACAAATAAAAATTAATGGCTTATTTTCATCTAGAAAATGCCCATCTCTCTCCTCCCCTTTGCCTTTTATGTTTGTGTTGTCAGCAAATGATTTCAATTCAATGATTTGCTTTCTTTAAAATATGTTTCCTTTAATTTTGTTTTTGTTCAAGTTTGGATGAAAACACTTTGTTTTCTTATTTCCTCCTCTGCTCTACTTGGGTAACTCCGCTTAATTTTTACAAAGAAAAACTTCCCAAACGAATGCGTTTATTTTAGTCTCCCAAAATCACGCCTGGACAAGCCAGTACATGGAATGGTGCACTGTGTGAGAGGGGGGCGGGGACATTTCAAAACTCATGATTGATTAAGCATTTTGATGTATTTCTAACCGCACACATTAAGACAAGATATATAAATAATAGTTTTAAATAGAATATAACTTTATTAATCATTTTCATGTCTAAGGGGCCCCCAGAAACTGCCTGTTTGCCTGATGGTAAGCTCGCTTTTGAGTCTGATCACTGCATTGTCCTCAGGTGGAAAAAGTAACTTGTGTCGGACACTCCCCGGGACACAAGAAGAAAGCAAATATATATTATTGACAGAAATCGTA
Organism: Entelurus aequoreus; assembly: GCF_033978785.1. NCBI lineage: Eukaryota > Metazoa > Chordata > Actinopteri > Syngnathiformes > Syngnathidae > Entelurus > Entelurus aequoreus. The sequence goes on from NC_084735.1 coordinate 41,042,309, forward strand.
ATGCAAAGTGACTTTGGGTAAGTAACTATAATCTGATTACTGGTTTGGAAATAGTAATGAGTTAAATTACTTGTTACTGAAAAAATTGGTCAAATTAGAGCAGGGAGTTTTGGGGGACACATTTCCAGAAAACTAAGGACCCGGGGGCTGGACTTCTCCCTTCACTATTAGTCTTATTTTGTAGATTCCAGAGAACCAGCTTCCTCTACAGTAGACATTCGATGTTGGTCTATTTATTTTATCCGAATTACAGAAGCACTGTGCAGTTTTTTAGAACATTTTGCTAAAAAGCTTGTCAAAGATCATCTCTATGACAGCACTCTCATGTTTTTAAGAAACTGCTGTAAAAGTGTTTTTGAACGGGCCACCAGTTGATTAGCCCAAATAATGAAAAAGAGAGAACATAAAATGGAACCTTGATAAACTTAAGGAACGCCTCAGTTATGTAAATCACAAGTTCGGAGCACAGTGTTCTATGTTTACTAGCAAGGTTAAAATGGCAATGGGTCTGCGAATGTGTTAACAGTGGTCCAAATTTCTCAATACAAAAAAGAGCAGTCTAGTGTTTTAAAAGTTAAAGTTAAAGTACCACTGATAGTCACACACACACTAGATGTGGTGAAATTACCCTCTGCATTTGACCCATCCCCTTGTTCCACCCCCTTGGAGGTGAGGGGAGCAGTGAGCAGCAGCGGTGGCTGCGCTTGGGAATCATTTTGGTGATTTAACCCACAATGCCAAGCAGGGAGGTAATGGGTCCCATTGTCTAGTCTTTAGTATGACTCACAACCTACCGATCTCAGGGCGGACACTCTAACCACAAGGCCACTGAGCAGGTTAAATTTAAATTTAAATTTAAATTTAGGAATTTGATGCAACAATATTTGTCTCCCAAGTTTTGAACTGAACTCGGGGCTGATATGGTGTCAGTCCCAGGCCAGTTTTTGCCCTGGAACCGCCAGTTGAATAGAGTCACAGGTAACTGGCATCACTGATTATGGATGACTTAGATTTTGTTTTGCCACAGCACTATGAACTTTTGCACACTCCACTACAAGAGCTATATCAAAAAGCCCACTTTTACAATGGTATACATTGCTGTCTGAAAAGTATTCATATAACATTGTGTACTTTTGTGTTTGTATGTAGCATGCATTCTTTCTTGTGTAGTGTTCACACATAGATTCCACCATCTCCATAATGCAGACATGGGGATTAAACACAGATGTTTTACAAGAAACAATCCATACCACAATCCCTGACGTGTATCAATCTAAATGGAAGCGGAGGGTATTAACTGCATGTACACTGAAAAGTGCCTTATGTTCAATACTTCAAGTGGAACAGCACATGACTCCATGGTAACAAAGACTTTAAAAAAAAAAAAAAAGTCTCCAGAGTGTGTTTTCTCACAAGCAATCCCTTAACAGTAAAGCAACTGATTGCAATAATCATGTTAGTTAAAATAATTGGCAGATGTATCCATCAACATGGGTTCATTTGCATATGTAATTAAAGTGCACGTCATTCCGGCTCAAAGCGCTGTTGGTTAAATGAGCATCCTGGTGCTTTGTAATATGATGCACAATGACCGTGGTGATTACTGTGACTCCAGACGTATAAGCGTGTTTACATAAGACTACAAATGCACGCGCAAACACACGCAAAGCCAGAAAGAGTTAAGCACATCAAAACAATTGGCCTAGTTCTGTCTTTGTCTCTCTCCTCCCGTTATCACTCTCTCTCTCCTTCAATCCCTTCTCAGCTCATCACGCTGTCCGCAGATGACAGGAGGCATTCTTTGCTAATCCCCCTCCATTATGCATCCATGTGGAATCTGAAGCTTGCTTCTTGCATACAGAAATGATATTTCCAATGTCCGTGACCCTTGGGTGGGTTGTTCATTAGCTGCGAGCCGCACATATCAGTCTCCATTTCCATTTCGGATCAGTCTATGGTAATTAGGATTTAAACGTGAGAATTCCTTGGCACATGGGACACAGGCATTTGTTCTTTTTGAACCCTAAACAAACACAATGGGTCTCATTCACCGATAAGATTTGTTCCTCAAGTTTGTTTCAACAAACTTCAGGTCTATATGGAACTCACAGAGAGTTCTTAAATGTCAATCGTAGTACATTTTAATACGACTAATCTGAAACATTCTTCACAACCACTCAAAAGTATGCATAGGCATGGACTGATATTATAGTAGATTCCGCTTAATACTGTGCAGCCTTCATTGGTTGTGGTCCCGCTCAGTTCCGATATGTTAGGCTTGACTAAGCAAGACAAGACAAGGTAGGCAAAGCAAAAACACAAGAAGGCACAACACAATCACTGGAACAAAGCAAGAAAGGAGACTTTGGCAGATAAACCCTCCTGATTGGCAACCGTCTCCGCTCGGGATGGTCTCCTGCTGGCCCCACTATGGACTGGACTCTCACTATCATGTTAGATCCACTATGGACTGGGCTTTCACAATATTATGCTAGACCCACTCGACGTCCATTGCATCCGGTCTCCCCTAGAGGGAGGGGGGGGGGGGGGGTCACCCACATCTGCGGTCCTCTCCAAGGTTTCTCATAGTCATTCACATTGACATCCCACTGGGTTGTGAGTTTTTCCTTGCCCTTTTGTGGGCTCTGAACCGAGGATGTCGTCATGGCTTGTGCAGCCCTTTGAGACACTTGTGATTTAGGGCTATATAAATAAACATTGATTGATTGAACCAGGAACAAGTGAGGAGAACAGGCTTCACAAGCAGTAGTGAGCTAACTCAGTGGTCCCCAACCACCGGGCCGATTGGTACCGGGCCGCACAAGAAATTTAAAAAAAATAAAAAAATAAAAATATATATATATATATATATTTTTTATTTTTTATTAAATCAACATAAAAAACACAATATATACATTATATATCAATATAGATCAATACAGTCTGCAGGTGTACTGTCCGTAAGCACACATGATTGTATTTCTTTATGGAAAAAAAAATAAAAAATTTGTCCGGTCCGTGGGACACATTTTCAAGTGTTGACCGGTCCGCAGCTACAAAAAGGTTGGGGACCAGTGAGCTAACTGATATAAACATGTCCTCTGTAGAGGACACTGCTTCTCAGAAAGTAAAAGATGAGAGGCACAGTGGATGTTCCTACACAATTCTTTGCATTTAAAAATAATTACAACTTTTAAGCATTATGTTTGTGTTCAATTATAGCAAGTGGGTTTATCCTAAACATTCCTGCCACTTCATGTTACACACCATGGCATTTTAAGTCTTTTTTTTTTTTTTTTACATATCCCACAATAATATCGTACCGTGGCCTTAATACCATGATAATATCGTACCGTGAGATTTTGATACCATTACATCCATGGCCGTAACTACCATTGAGGACAATACAGGTCATGTCCTCAGTATTTTTTCAAGTGACTAGAAGATGATATGACTGGCTGCAAACATACTTTGTGTACTTTGTATGCGCTGTACATCACAAAGCGGTAGATCATCCTCTTTCAATATACAATCTTTGGTCATGCAAAGCTGTACCCGCTACAACTCCAGACAACATTGTTAAACAATGAAGTCCACTTTTACTTTAAGCATCATCCGATACGAAATTTCCTGTCAACATAACGTTGACATGAAATTATACTGACATAACTCATGTTGGTTTCACCTTGAATTAAATTGATGTGAAATGCTGTTGGTATAACACTGTCATGTCAATCAGGTGGCACCTCACCCTAAACGCAGAACACATGCTGTGTGTAGAGCTTCGCTATCCGTGAGTGGGGTGTCATTTTGTGTGAAGAAGCGCATGTCAACTGTTAATTATATGATGACAAGGCGCTTCATATGAAGTTTTACCCAAAAGTATTCCTGGACACGTCATTCTGTGTAACTAATTTGAATATTGACTAAAAATTCTCTCCACACTTCAGAGGTGCCTCGTGGCGCATGTGACTAGGACATGATTTACTAAGCAGTTAGTCGTGAATTCAAACCCACGTCAGAGTTGAGGTGCAATTTTAAACTTATGTTTTAATGATGTTAAAATTGTTTAATACGCCTAACACCCTAAGTATCATAATTTTAAAAAGTGGATTGTCCATTGTGTTGCTCAAAGTAATATTACTTATATGGTGCTGATGATTTCAGCCTTTTAGAGCTCCTCTTGGACCTCCATTGTAATCGGTATTTGTCAAATTCTGGTTACGACCCTTGTTACATCCCTATCAACAACATAGCAAAACAAAGGTTGGAGCATATGACTCCATGGGTGTGCATGAAATGAGTGTCTCCATTATGACAGCCAGTAGTATACACACAAAATTATAATTTAACTAAGGCGGTCTTCGCCACTTTTGCACTTGTTATTAATTGCACACACAGTCTTAGTAGATCACCAGCCACACGACCACTAATAATATGCGCAATTGTATAGTTTACACTCACTATTTAGTGCATCATTTGTGACCTTAATAGATCAGGCCCCCTGTGGTTATATCAAATTGAAGGCTGGGGATATGTATAATATGGAATGAACGAGATTAGATTTTTGTCAAAGTTAGACTCCTCACTAAATAATTGCATCACATTTTTTTTAAATTTGTGTTACATATAGACCGTAGTAGACACCACTATGGAATTACTAAAGATATGTATTGCTTTTTCTTGAGTACACTTGCCTACACTTGGTCTAAAAACAATAATGATAATACAGTTTTGTTTTTTGCTAAAGCTCCAGGAAACTCAGCAAACATATTTTCAGATGGCTGTTTCCCAAAGCCACATCCTCCCCATTAAAAAGTTTCATTTATAGTATGTGTCAGTCAACCTCCTCTCCAATCTCCTGGGATATACCTCTGCTAAATGTTACCAGTTGGTAGGCACTTTCATATAAAAATAAACTTTTATTAAGACGAATGCCAATAAGTATGCCATCTCCATGAATATTAACATAGACTATTGTTAGGAACAACTCTAAACAACAAATACCTATGGAAATAATGGACAATTTGTTCAGTATGGTAAAACTTCTACATTGCATCACAGAGCAATTGTGCCTGTCAGTGGAGAATTAAATCAAAGAAAACCATTAATAAATTATAACAGTGGTATTCTTAATACATTTGACACTTGACATTAAAGAACAGGTCTGCACTTTATTTTTCTTTTTAAGTTCCCATTTTCTCACTGCCTCCATTTTACTCTTACCTGAGTGTAATAGTGTGATGTTGTTGCGCTATATTATGAACTAGACAGGGTGTTATATTTTATTTTGAAGTATCGCTTTTATTTTGAAGAACCGGATGTCCGGTGCAGGAAGTGTCTTTGCTGTATGAGAAGGTAATAGTTCTTCACTGCTCCGTGTTTCTTCATATTGTAAATATTCTTCCTAAACGTTCTAGATACTTTAAAAGTTAACCCAATAATGTTGTGTGTACAAGTGATGTGTTTAAAGTAATTTTTATGCACAATTTCGTTTATTTAGAAGTAGAGCGTCGACTGTGTGAATTGTTTGGTAGTATTTACACGTGGTATTTACCTCACACAGGAGCAGATATCACTCCGCCTGAAAGTTGGAACCTGTGTGTGTTTCATGTTTCCAACGCAGGTATGTGGATTTGTGCATTATTATTATTTTGTGATAAAACGTTTTTGTTAATGTAATTTAATTTATTATTATTTTTATATGAATGAATGTTTGTTACTTTCTCTTCCTTCGGACTTTTCAATGAGAAGGAGCAGATACCACTCTGCCCGAAAGTTGTAACCTGTGTGTGTTTCATGTTTCCAACGCAGGTTACCAATAAATACTGAACCGACGGCATGGCGAAGTGTCCTTTATTTTAAAAAACTACACAACGCAGAATGAGACTCACTATAAAATTGGTGCCGTGACTCGCCGACTGTTCAGCTGAAGCTGACCACCGCCGTTGCTGCAGTACCTGAGACAGAGCAGATGGGGGCTGATTGCTGCAGTTCCTGCTTTTGAGGACGACACAAGGGCGCTACAGATCGGCTGTGAAGAGCAGAATATCGCCGTGTGCTGAATCATCCGGAGCTGTGGCTGCAATACGGTATCCTCATCTGTGGTTTGGCTGAATTAAGAGACTCGAAAAAAAAAAAAAAAGGGACTATTTTGCTCAAATTGTGTTATCAGTGTTTGGGTGTTATGCTGGTTCATTGTGGTGTTTTCCGTGTTGCTGGGTTGAACTAGCATATTTCGCTGTGATTTGGGGTGGGTTGCCAATATGGAAGTATTTAACGTACATGGGTCGGAAATTAAGAGTGTGGGGAGGGGTCGGGGTGTTTTGATGTACACTCCCCTGTCAATGTCCACGCCAGGTCGACCTGTATTGCAACCAGGCCATTCTACTGTGGAGGGGGGCAGACATGAGAGGCGGATAGATCAGGTGGTCAGGCCCCGTACCCTGTCTTTCACTACAGGGGTATCACCAGTAGGTCCCGCACATCGAAACTTACCCAGTACTGGTTTGGAGTTATCTTCCAGTCAGCTAGTTGAATTAGCTAGGTCAATAGGGTCAGAGATTGGAGAATCTATCAAAGCCAGTTTGTGCCATAATGTCATCCCTGATCATACAACCACTGTAAGCCCTGACCGACCTCAGCATGTCTACCACCCTGACCAGTGTGGCACCACTGTCATTGATGCTTCAAAATTGAATTTGGTGCTACGTTCTGAAGTCAATGTTCCACCATACTTTAGAGGGAATAGCACAGATAAATACTCCATCTTGGAGTGGGAGGAGTTAATGAGGAGCTACACTTCCAAACAGGGGTACAGTGGGACAGAGAGTATTGGGGAGGTTGTAAACAGACTCCTGGGCAAGGCCAGGGATGTCACCAAAGTATGGCTGCGCAGCAATCCTGACACCATAGATGTTAATGTAGTCTATGGTGTGTTAAGGCGCCATTTTGGTGATGTGGTGCACTCCGACCTACCCCTAGCTGACTTCTATGCAGTACAGCCTGTTGCTGGGGAAAGCCCTCTAAACTACTGGGTTAGACTCAACAAATCAGCTGAAATGACAGAGCAATGCTTAGTCAGTAAATGTGAGCCTGTTACGGAGTTGAGTCGTCATGCTGTGATCATGTTTGTTTGTAACTGCCCTGATAAAGAACTGGCATTGATATTTAAAACTGTCAAGTTATGTTTTGTTTGTTTGTTTTATCCCCTAACTTGAAAAGGGTTTAGATTTTCGACCACGGGTTACACTGGGACTTCACTCTTTGGTTTAATCCAATGATGAGACAAATCTCTGTTTATCCTTTTATTTTGGACTTGATTGTCTCTTTTTTTCATTGAATACTTATAAGGTGAAAAACCTTTGGAAAAGGTTGAGAAATACAAAAGCAATTAGGGACCAATATAAACAAATTACAATAAACCATTTTTTTAAAGTAAAAGTGTTTCCAAAAGTACATATACATGACCTTTAACATTTAACAACCTTTTGGCAATTAAAATAAATTCAACATATCAAATCAAAACATCAAAATAATATAAGTCATCTCACCGTCAGCCACCCTGTTCTCTGTAAACAGTTAGGCACTACTGCATTTGGCAAATTCTCCTTCAGCAGTGTTTGTTGGCCTGAAGTCTGAGCTGGACTGCAGACTTAAAAAGGAGTGGATTTGATTGCTTCAGGTGAGAGCCTTCCTGATTACTGATGGTCTTCAGCTGTTGGGAAATGTGTGTAATTCCAGTTCTGTCCTCTGGGGGGAAATGGGAGCCAAACTGACATTTGGACATGAGGCCCTTCTGTTTGGGTGAAGGCTTTGGCCTTGTGTAAAGTTTGCCAAAACACCTCCCACTCGATCTTTCCATGGATACATCGGAAAGATCGCAGACTGTAGGCAAACTAAGTGCACGTGGTTGGTTTAGGTGGTTGTGCCAAGATTTTCTATTCCTGTTCCTCAGCAGGTAGTAGGACAACCAACCGTCTTACGTCTCTGTGCAGAACGGTGGCTTGGAGTTTTTCCTTCCTGCTGCTTGAAATGGGATGGCTGGTCTTTGCCTTTGGGGCTTTTGTCAGGGGTACACAGTAGCTTGGGAATACCCGGATGTGGACATCCCTCACAATGCCTTTGTTGTCGGGATTGGTGCTGACAACTCTGCCAAGCTTGAAGTGACTTCTTAGTGCGTTCTGGTCGCATAACCAGACAATGTCTCCCACAGTGACATTTCTTTCAGCGGTATGCCACTTGCTTCGGACAACGAGATGGGGACCTGCGAGTTGACTCCAAGATTTCCAGAACTTAGTTACCTCTGCTTGCATTGCCCTTAGCCTTTTGTAGGGGTAGCTGGAAAAGTCAAATGTTTTGGGGTCTCCACTTTGAGATGCTCGACCAAGCAGGAGGCTGTTTGGTGTGACATATTGGATACAGTTTTCCCGACTTTGAACTCTGGCATCAATCGGGCGCTCGTTTGCGAGGTTTGCTGCAGTGTAGAGGGCTGTCTGGAACTCTGAGAAGCTGAGCCCGGACTCCTTACCAAGACTCTGGAGTGCCCTCTTTGCAACACGTACAGCGGCCTCTGCTGCACCGTTCCTGTGCGGTGAGTCAGCTGGGTGAATTTTCCACATCCACTTTGTTGTATTCTTGGCTGCAGTGTCTTCCAGCACTGTTTGATCCAGGCCATCCAAGTACTTGTACAGTACCTCAAGGACAGGTTTTGCTCCAATGAAATTGGTGCCTGGATCAGACCAGATCTTTCTTGGATGCCCCCTGAGAGCTGTAAACCGTTGGTAAGCCATCAGAAAGCTGTCTGTTGATGGTGTGTTTACCAGTTCGGTGTGGATAGCTCTGCTGGCCATGCAACCAAAGACAACTCCCCAGACTTTGAGTGTTACTCTTTTCTTGATATCATCTCGTACTTGGTACGGTCCGAAAAGGTCTAGTGTTGTAAACTCAAAGGGTGCAGCAGGCTCTGTCCTCTCTGATGGCAAGTCACTCATCACTTGTCGGCACTTACTTGCTCTTGACTTCCTGCGGGTCATGCAGCCATCAACAACCTTCTGAGCAATTCTTCTGCCCCTTATTACCCATGCTTTCATCCTCATCCTGAGCAGTGTGCCAGCCACTCCATCATGGCTCTCGTTGTGCGCTTCCCGGGCCAACAGTGTAGACACCCAGGCATCATAGGGTAGGAGTGGGACACAGCAATGGTCATCTTTGAATGTTTGCACTCGGCCACCACAGACCAACAGTCCAGAGTCCTGGTCTTTGTAGACCACCAGCCTGTCAGTAGTTGAGTTTGGGAAGATTGCGCCCTTTTGTGCTGCAAGAAAAATGTCTCTCAGGGCATCTTTCCTTTCTTCCACAGAGATGGCGCCTCTGGAGGAGACTGCCTCCCACTTTGGGCCATGCAAGGCCTGAACTCGTTGACGGAACCTTTTTGCTGCCCTCCAGACCATTGCAACTGTTTTGACTAGTCTGGTCAGGACACTGAACCGTTTGACATCCACAAGGCTTTGAACAATTGACCCTCCTGGTGGCCGTCTCTGTTCTGTTTGGATTTGGTTTCGATTGTGTTCGGGCACTTTTCCCAGGAACTGTTTCCGAGGTTGGGCCCTTGTCAACACAGCAGCAAATGCTTTTCTCTGCAACTTGTTGATGCCTTCTTTGGCGGTGGTTGCTAGTTCCTTAGCAGATTTTTTTGGCCACTCAGTTTCTGGCAGACTCACGAACTCGGGTCCATTTTGCCACTCTGAATGTTCATCCAGATCTTGAGGGCCTGCTCCTCTGGTGATGGTGTCTTTGGGTAGTTTGATGGCTGCTTGTCGATCAATCATGTCATGCACTTGTGCAGCATATGCCACCTTCCACTCAGGTGTTTTGGCAAGTTGCTTTTCCGTTCTCAGGAATGTGGCCTCAACTGTTTTTCTATTATTTGGTAGTGACATGGGGTCCTCCACCCAAGGATACCTGGCATGCCAATGTGGCTCTTTGCTGTGGTTGTCCTCTGTGACATAGGTGAGGCCACCTTTTACCACTTCCAGCTCTTGCTCCTCTGCAAGAGTCATTTTTTTGCCGCCTGGTTGACATTTTCCACAGCGGCATCCTCCACACTTCGGGTCACATGCTGCACCAATACTGTCCCATTTCCACCACTCTAGGAAGTCCCGGTTGGTGGTTGAAGTGTTTGACCTCTGGAACTTGGCGTGAACCTGAGTGTTGGGAGGTTTTTTACAAGCTGGGCCAGTGAGTTCTTCATACCTCAAAGCAGCAGTCCTCATTGATCTCGCGAAATGTGTTTTGGACATGTGGGCGGAAACGGTGAGGTCTTCAAAGAGTTCAGGATGAGAGCCTCCAACTGTCATTCCCAGTGGCCCGTCCCACAGTACAAGGTCTCCGATACCTCTGATCCGTTTAAGTGCTAGCTGGCCCTCTCTGTGACTTATGAGCAAACTGACTTCATCGGGTCTTGTCAGAGCTCCAAGTGGGACATCCGGAAATAATTTCTTCAGCCGTTTGGAGTCCACACTTTTATGGATGTCTACAATGCTGTCCAGACCATAACAGACCAATTGATGAGATTTCATAGTGCCTCTTGGAGTCTTCACTCTGATTTTCAAGAGGTACCGCTTTGTTTCCACAATGGTCTTCATTCCTCCGACACCATGTACAATGAGTGTGATGTCTTCGCTCCTGAGGTTCAGTTTGTCTGCAGCCTTGTGGGTGATGTAATTGGTGTCGGACGCCAGGTCGATCAGTGTTCCAATCTTTTCTCCAGCGTTTGTGGTGACCTCCAATAACATCATCAATACTGGCAGTTCCAGCAATCCACTCTCCGCTAAAAGTCCTGATTTCACTTTTGTGGTGTTGAATGTCTTGAATGCAGCATTGGAGAATGCATCATGAAACTGCCTTGCCAGCTCTGGGGAAAGCTTCTTGACAAAGTCCTCTTGTTCTTCTGTGTATGTTCTCCTGCTTTTGCCATCCATTGAGCCAGGTTTGCTCTTTTTCTGTGCCGAGCTGCTTTTCTTGTTTGGACAGAGGTAGAAATGATGCTCAGGTGCATGTTCATCCTTGCAGGCATGGTTGGTGCATAGGAAATCATCTTTGCCGTCTGAACTGTCATTATGGACTTCTAGACATCTCTTGCATGCTCCCAACTTCTTAGCAGCAGCCTTCTTCTCTGCAAGCTGAAGTGCCCGGAACTGCATGCAATAGTACAGCTTCTTCCTGTGTTTCCCATCTCCACAGACAACACAGCCAGTGCGGTCGTCACTTGCTTTGGTGGATTTTGTCCTAGCATGTCTTGGCTGAGGCTTCGATTCCCTCTTGTTAGGTTCCTCATCCAGTTGTTCCAGCTGCTCATATATGCTCTCTTGCTCTTTGAGGAAGTCCAAGAGACCGTCAAACCTGCTTGCTGGAGTCACAGCATTCCTGGTGTTTGCTGCATAGATGAGCCATTCCTTTCTGAGAGGTCCTGGGAGTTTCCCCTCAATCGACTTAGTCACAAGTGGATTTTTGATGGCGCCGGTGTCCCCAAGCTCACTGAGATCTTGAAGTGCCTTCTCCACATCTTGGATTAGCTCGACGACTTTTCGCGGCTGGTTGCTTTTGACGGGTTGCATTCTTTGCAACTCCTCCACTATCTCTATAGCAATGGAAGTCCGGTTGCCATAGCGATTCTCCAGAACACGGAAGATGTCATCTGCAGTGTTTTGAGTGGTGAGACGAAGGTCTTTCCTGATCTTGTCCTCAACACTGTCCAGCAATTGGGCCTTCTTCACCTCCTTGGAACCAGTTGGCTCACCTTGTCTCTGGAGTGCTTCCCAGTCCTTTTTCCACCTGTGGAATTCACGTTTGTTTCCAGTGAATTTAGGAAGGGCTGTGGGTTTCAACTTGATGGCTGGTACAGGATGACTGGGAGCAATTGGTTCCCTCCTGACTTCTTCCTTTATCCTTTGTTGTATGAAGTCAGCCTTCTTGGAAACCAGCTTGGTGGTCTGTAGTTCCAGACCTGTTAAGCTTGTCAGAATTTCAACTACTGTGTCTTCAGGGACCCACTGTGTCTCCACCGACCATGCACCTCCTTTGCAGTCTTTACCAGTCCTACCAGGTGGTTCAGCATGAACTCATATCCATCCAGGTTCATATCCTCCGGTTCCACAGCAGTGGTGCGTCTACACTCCTCATCTGCTGCCAGAAGAGCTATGGACACTTCATCTTTTCCAAACTTATCCCACAGGGCCTTCTGGAGTTGACCTTTGACCTTTACCCGCTTTGACTCACACTCCCTTGAAGTATTATCCAGATCTTCTTGTTGCTCTTGGGTGAGTTCAGTTTCTCCATCTTTTAGCTGTGTCAGAAGTTTGGACTCTACCTTGTCATTGGCTTCCATGACTTTGTCAGCTGCTGTGATGAGTGTCTTGAAACTGTCTCTGAGCTCCTCCTCAGACAAGTCATCATGGTTCCTAGTGAGGCTGTTGACAAGGCGGGTGAATGATGCTTTTGCAGTTGTCCTTTCGGTCTTTAGCTGGTCAAGCACCTTCTTGTCAGCCATATTTAAAGCTCAAGTGGAGTTGGAGTGAATTTGGTGAAATTAACTTCAGTCTTTGGTCCAGATCTCCTTTTCCTGGTTGTCCAGTGGGGGATCGGTTTTTCACTGTCAAGTTATGTTTTGTTTGTTTGTTTTATCCCCTAACTTGAAAAGGGTTTAGATTTTCGACCAGGGGTTACACTGGGACTTCACTCTTTGGTTTAATCCAATGATGAGACAAATCTCTGTTTATCCTTTTATTTTGGACTTGATTGTCTCTTTTTTTCATTGAATACTTATAAGGTGAAAAACCTTTGGAAAAGGTTGAGAAATACAAAAGCAATTAGGGACCAATATAAACAAATTACAATAAACCATTTTTTAAAGTAAAAGTGTTTCCAAAAGTACATATACATGACCTTTAACATTTAACAACCTTTTGGCAATTAAAATAAATTCAACATATCAAATCAAAACATCAAAATAATATAAGTCATCTCACCGTCAGCCACCCTGGTCTCTGTAAACAGTTAGGCACTACTGCATTTGGCAAATTCTCCTTCAGCAGTGTTTGTTGGCCGGAAGTTTGAGCTGGACTGCAGACTTAAAAAGGAGTGGATTTGATTGCTTCAGCTGTTGGGAAATGTGTGTAATTCCAGTTCTGTCCTCTGGGGGGAAATGGGAGCCAAACTGACATTTGGACATGAGGCCCTTCTGTTTGGGTGAAGGCTTTGGCCTTGTGTAAAGTTTGCCGAAACAAAAACAAAGCCACCTCGTGAATGGTCTGCCCAGGAGGTACAAGAACACCTTGATAACCACAGGAGGGTGCAGACATTTTGTGGAATTCAACTGTCAGTACAGAAGGAGGTGACAGTGGGAACAAAGCAAGAGGGGATAGTCAGTGATATTCAGATGGGGGGGATTTTGTCTTCCGCTCCCAAAGTTGTACCAAACCAGCTACCCTCTGCTGAGGAAAAATCCACAATGGACAGAGTTTTGCAGTTACTGGAGCATACATCTTGCTAAGGTATGTGCTGAGACGCCGAGATGAGCGGTCGCACCCTCTTTCGCTCCCGATCGGGAATCCAAACAACTGCTCGGATTATCCCACACTTCCTCCTTTTTCTACTGTGGATTACGGATTTATATTTTAAACCTCCTCGGATACTCTACCCTCTTGAAAATGAGAGTCGAGAACGCGAAATGGACATACACAGTGACTTTTATCTCCACGACAATATATCGGCGAAGCACCTTGGCTTCGGAGCTAACGTGTTAGCATCGTGCTTGTCTGCACATCGAGGCAGAAGAAACATGCCCCTGACTGGAAGGATAGACAGAAAGTCAATAATACTACTATTACTTCTACTATCAGGAGACACTGAACTCAACCCTGGACCTGCAACAACACGGTTAATGTTGTCCCGACTGGCGAAGACTAGCAATGCTACTGCTAGCGTCGCCATCGAAGCTAACTCGGCTACCGGCTCGTCTCAGCTCAAGCTCACCTGTGCTCCTGCGGTCGGCGGCTCGGCGGAGGACTTCCCCCCGTTCATCGACACGGTCGGAGGCTCGGCGGCGGCGGTGGAGGACGACCCAGTCATCAGAGAAGGCAGCGACTCAGCGGCGGTGAACGACGCGGCGGCTGCGGTGGACGGCGACCCAGACATCGGTGATTGCGGGGAACTGCACGAGATGGCGGGGGTCCACGCGACCTCTCCTCGGTCCCGGACGGCCGAGGACGCGCCATACACAGGATTTAGAGGCGCCTTTACACAAACATTTTCGTTATTCTCTTTCTCTTTGTCTTCAAAAAAGCCCGCCAAAAGGAAACCCAACCCATCCCCCAGCAACCCTACCTGGCCTCCTCCTCCCTCTCCCTCCCCTCCCCCTTTCTCTCCCTCCCCCTTCACCTGGAGGACGATCAATATGCCTCTCTCTCCTCTCTCTCCTTGCTCTTCAACTGCAACAGCAATAATAACCAACAATTTTTCTGGTCAGTACCACAACACAGCGGACTCTGATGCTCTTTTTGGTTCCAGTGGACTACACATCATCCACCTTAATGTGAACAGCCTCTCTGGAGCCAAACTCGACCAAATCAGAGAAATGTTCCTCAACACGAAGGTAAAAATCTTGTGTTTCTCTGAAACCAAATTTGATCAAAGTATTTCTGATTCAGAGATAGAAATACAAAACTTTTCGGTTATCAGAAAGGATAGGAATAAACACGGTGGGGGCGTTTGTATGTATATTCACCAAGATATTAAATACATAACTCGCACTGATCTTAACCACAATAACCTGGAATCTGTGTGGGCGGAAATCAAATTTAAAAATGCTAAGCCGGTACTAATAGGGACTGTTTATAGACCCCCTAATCAGAGTGATTTCTATGGGGCTTTGGAAGAATGCTTGGCGGGGACAGACAACATGGAGAAAATTATAACTGGGGATCTGAACACAGATATTCAACGCAAAGATGCGCCTGTCTTCAGATCCTTCAGCAAGTTTTGTAATCTCCACGGTCTTTCCCAGCTAATAGCGCTACCCACAAGGGTGTGTGATTCCACCCAATCAACCATAGATCTCATTCTCACTTCAGACCGGCCTAAAATAAAAAATAGTGGGGTCATGATCTGTGGTCTTAGTGACCACTATCTAACCTTCTGCACCCGTAAAATAGCTAAACCTAAAGCCAATGGCCACATAACAGCCCAATCCAGATCACTCAAAAAATACTCCAATGACAATTTCAATTTAAAATTAGATGAGTGGGACTGGTCCCCTGTGCTCGCGAGCAACCTGGTCGATGTCGCTTGGGATCGCTTCAAAACGGCGTTCCTAAAGATACTAAATGACATGGCTCCCGTGAAAACAGTCAGGATCAAAGCCCGCTCGGAACCATGGATGAATCCGGACCTATTAGCTGCCATAAAAGACAGAGACAGGAAATACTCTGAATACCAAAAATGTAAAACAGAAGTAGATAAACAACCCAATAATATCAACCTCAAATTACTCCTTTCAACTCTCAAAAAGCAATGCAATAAATTAAGAAATAAGTCAACCAACCTGACTAAATCCTTAAAAAAAAATTACATTAACGACAAAATAGAGGAAAACACGAATAAGCCACGTGAGCTCTGGAAAATTCTCAACAACCAGCTTCCTGGTTGCAGCCAGAAACTTAAAACAAGACTCACCAACATCAGCATCAAGGAGGGTGACTCCCTCATTACAGACAAAATGGAGGTAGCTAGCAGACTTAACGCCTTTTTCACCAGCATAGCTGCAACTCTTGTCAACAAGCTGTCCCACCACTCTGGTCGCTTTGGTGTAGAACACATTAAAGCCTTCTACAGAAAGCTAGGAGTATCCAACAATGATTTCAAATTAGAAATGGTCACAGCTGATGAGGTGTTTAAAAAATTGAGCGCGCTCCACCCTAACAAGGCCACCGGTCTTGATAATATTCCCTCCAGATTCCTCAGGGACTCTGCCTCCATCATTGCCCCGATCATCACGCACATAATAAACCTATCAATTACACAAGGCCATGTACCAAAAGATTTTAAGATAGCAAGAGTAACCCCCCTCTTTAAAAAAGGAAGCAAATTGGAACCTGGCAACTACCGACCTGTTTCTATTCTCAGCTCCATTTCGAAAGTAATGGAGAAAATAGTTTATGAACAGGTCGATAGTTACCTTGCCACTAATAAACTCATGTACAAATTCCAATCCGGCTTCAGAACTAACCACTCCACTGACACATGCCTTCTCTATCTGACCGACCACATCAAACATGAGGTGGACGCGGGCAAATACTGCGGCATGGTCATGCTGGACCTTCAGAAGGCCTTTGACACCGTTAACCACGCTATACTGTTGGATAAGCTCAGAGCAATCGGATTTAACAAAACCTCTTGGAGCTGGATGCAGTCTTACTTGGAGGGGAGGGAGCAGGTGGTAGAGGTGAACGGCACCGTGTCCCCCCCCCTCTCGGTGAACTGTGGAGTCCCCCAAGGCAGTATATTGGGACCTTTACTGTTCCTAATATACATAAACGACATGTCATCGGCATGTGACTGTGAATTGTTTTTGTTTGCGGATGACTCTGCCCTGCTGGTATCCGGCAAGGACAAGTCACAGGTGGAGAAAATCCTCAGTGCTGAGCTCTGTAGAATTTGCACCTGGCTCGCTGACAACAAGCTATCCATCCACTTGGGTAAAACAGAATCCATCCTGTTTGGGTCCCACATCAAACTTAAGAGAGTCAATCACTTCACCATAAAAGTAGGTGACAGTGTCATCACCAGGAAAGATGAGGTCACCTACCTAGGTTCCATTCTAGAGGCTAACCTTTCCTGTGATAAAATGGCAACCAAGGTAATCAAAAAGGTTAACCAACGAACGAGATTTCTCTACAGAATTTCCTCTCTGGTCAACAAAAGCACCTTGAGGATTCTGGCGGGAACTCTCGTTCAACCCTTTTTCGATTACGCATGCACCTCCTGGTACCCTAGCACCTCCAAAACCCTCAAATCTAAACTCCAAACATCTCAGAACAAGCTAGTCAGGTTACTTCTAGACCTCCACCCCAGATCCCACCTCACTCCTACCCACTTCTCTAAAGTGGGCTGGCTCAAGGTGGAGGACAGAGTTAAACAACTTGCACTGAGCCTAGTCTATAAAATCCGCTACACCTCCCTGATACCGAAGTACATGTCAAACTACTTCCTTAACGTAAATGACCGCCATAACCACAACACCAGGGGGTGCTCCACTAACCACGTTAAACCCAGATTCCGAACTAACAAAGGTCTTAACTCATTCTCTTTCTATGCCACATCAATGTGGAATGCGCTCCCAACAGGTATAAAAGAAAGGGCATCTCTATCCTCCTTCAAAACCGCTATAAAAGTTCACCTCCAGGCAGCTACAACCCTAAACTAACACCCTCCCCGGATTGCTAATAATCAAATGTAAACAATCAAATGCAGATTCTTTTTCTTATGCCTTCTGATCTCTCTCTCTCTCTCTCTCTCTCTCTCTCTCTCTCTCTCTCTCTCTCTATGTCCACTACTTGATGTCCATACCCCCCCCCCCCCACCCCACCCCCCCTCCACACTCCTGATTGTAAATAATGTAAATAATTCAATGTGATTATCTTGTGTGATGACTGTATTATGATGATAGTATATATGATAGTATATATCTGTATCATGAATCAATTTAAGTGGACCCCGACTTAAACAAGTTGAAAAACTTATTCGGGTGTTACCATTTAGTGGTCAATTGTACGGAATATGTACTTCACTGTGCAACCTACTAATAAAAGTCTCAATCAATCAATCAATCAAAAACATTGTCTAGTAATGTTCAATTAGCACACGACTCGCCTCATAATACGGTACACAATTCATTGCAGAACAGAGCACCCAGATACACTCGCGACTGTAGAGTGTGTGGCAGCTCTGACCATAGCACCAGTGTGCACCGCCGGATGAACAAGTTATGCTTCAGATGTTACTTACCAGGCCATATCGGCGCTAATTGTAGTCAAGCAGTTCCGACTCAGTCACCACACAATCGGGTCCCTCAGAGTTCGGAAAACTAGACAGCTCCTCTTTGGCGGAGGGCAACGTGGGGCTAAGTGGTTTTCCCTCTATTGATGATGATATTCAATCAGTGTTTTCTGCTGCCTGTGAATTAGCGCCATCAGACAAAACAGTGATTTTTCAGAACACAATGAGAACAGGCGAAAGTGACAGTTTGTTTTTCACCACTGTGGTAGCAGGGAACAAAGTCAAGGTTCAGGGGATGTTAGATAGTGGGTCCATGACCACTTCTCTGCGCGCAGATCTTGTACCTCAGTTGAGGGAGGCGGGAGTAGTGGGTGGCGATTTAATATCCTCTACAGACATTGTTCTCGTTGGGTGTGGTGGGAAGCAGACGGAGCCAGTGGGGATTTGTGAGATGAAACTCAGACTGTTTGACTCTGACTATCTTGTTCCAGTGCTGATTATTGACGGACAGGTAGATTAAATGATTGTGGGCACTAATCTTCTGAAACCGATCATCAAAAGATTTAAGTCTGATGAGGCTTATTGGCGTTTAGTGGGCAAATCTGATTCGCCGCAGCAGCAAGAAGCCAGTGAGTTCATTCGGTTTCTGGCTAATCTGGAAAGGTGGAGGGGGGACAAGATTCCAGACAGAGTGGGGACAGTCAAACTCAAACAGGCAGTAACATTGGAGCCTATGAGTGAACATGTTGTGTGGGGCCGCCTTCCCAAAGAGACTAAACTCTCAGTTGGCAGTACTGTTATCGTGGAGCCAAGTTCATCACGTTGTGTGTTCCGTAACATACTAGTCGGTAGAGTAGTGACTCCTTTGTGGGGAGATGGTTGGGTCCCCGTGAAAATAATCAACCCAACTACATCCACATTGATTTTGCGAAGAAAAGCAAAAGTGGCAGATGTTTCCCCGTGCATCGCATTGGAGGATTTTGATGATGGTATCGAACATACTGTTCACCAAAATGTGGTGGGAGTCAACAGTGACGACTGTCATGGCAGTTTGACAGCGCAGAGCTCAGTGAGCGGCAGTGTGATAAGAGAGGATTCTAGGCTCGAGGGTCTGGGTCTCCGGGGGTTGTCAGTGAATGAATGTGACATATCTCCAGCTTGGAAAGAGAAATTGACTGATTTGATTGTGAAGTACGAAAGCGTGTTCTCAGGACACACTTTGGATTGTGGGGAGGCTACTGGCTTTTGTCACCGTATTCGACTGACTGATGTCCGCCCCTTTAGGTTGCCTTATCGGAGGCTCTCTCCGGCACACTACCAGAAGTTGAGAGAGACTCTGGATGAGATGGAAGAACGGGATATAATCAGAAAGTCAAGTAGCGAGTACGCTTCACCTTTGGTGTTGTGTTGGAAGAAAGATGGTAACCTCAGAGTGTGCACAGATTTTCGCTGGTTAAATGCCCGCACAGTCAAAGACGCTCACCCTCTGCCTCATCAGGCGGATGTGCTGGCGGCGTTGGGGGGTAATGCCTTTTTCAGCACGCTTGATCTGACATCGGGCTATTACAATGTGCCACTCCACGAGGATGATAAGAAATATACTGCCTTTTCGTCGCCTCTGGGGTTACATGAGTACAATTGCATGCCTTAGTCCAGCCACTTTTATGAGGATGATGCTCACCATCTTTGGTGATCAGAACTTCATGTCTCTGCTTTGCTACCTTGACAACGTATTGGTCTTTGGCAGGATGGAGCAGCAGAGTCTGGAAAGGCTGGAGCTAGTTTTCAAGCGTTTGCAGCAGCACAACCTGAAGCTCTCTCCGGCTAAATGTAAATTATTGCGGAGATCGGTGAAGTTTTTGGGGCATGTGGTTTCTCAGGAGGGGATATCCACTGATTCAGACAAAGTGCGGGCCATTGTGAGCGTGAGTGAGTCCGACATGATGGACAGTGATGGTGTCACACCGTCAGTTGAAAATTTGCGCTCGTTCCTTGGCATGGTAATATATTACCAACATTTCATTGAGAACTGCTCTATGATAGCTAAGCCGCTTTTTCAACTTCTTTCAGGGGGTAAACAGCCACGTGCGGCTCGTGGTAAACTGCGTCGGAAAGCGGTACGCAGACTTACTCCTGACGATTGGAATGAAGAGTGTAAGCAGGCTTTTGAAGCTCTGAAGCAGGCTCTTGTTGACCAGGTTTTGCTAGCCCATCCTGATTTTTCTAAGCCTTTTATTCTGTCTGTCGATGCATCCACCAGCGGACTAGGGGCTGTACTTTCACAAGTTCAGGACGGATATGACATAGCTAGGCCTGTTGCCTTTGCTAGCAAGTCATTGAATCATGCTCAGTCTAAGTACCCAGCTCATAGACTTGAGTTCCTTGCAATGAAGTGGGCCATTCATGATAAGTTCAGTCATTGGCTACAGGGACAGAAATTTACTGTGTGGACGGATTACAATCCGCTCAAGTACGTACTGTCAAAACCAAAACTGGATGCATGCGAGCACAGGTGGGTGTCTAAACTGGCTCCATTTGATTTCGACATCCAGTATCTTCCTGGACCCAAGAATACCGTTGCCGATGCTCTGAGCAGAGAGCCTTTTGTGAGGTGTAAGGTAATGCATAGGTTGACGAGAACTCCTTATGCTGTTTTGTTAAGAGAGGCAAGTGGCGTTTTAGGGCCCCAAGTGCAGGATATGTTTCATCTGTCCTGTGAGCACCCAGGAAGGAGTGAGCAGCCTCCAGCTAACTCCAGTTCCTCTATAGTCTGTGGGGGCGAGGCTTGTGTTGCAGGTAAGATTACAAGACAGGAAGTGTCCGCAGTATTTGATGCGCATTGTCACTGGGAGAATGGTGTTTCGGTGAGGGCCGTCTCTCAGGTGCAGCAATTAGAACAGGTGGCAGCGATGGGTCAGACCCCGTTGCCCGTTTTCACTCATGAAGAACTGCACAAAATGCAGTTTCAGGACCCTGTGTTGAGTAGAGTACGGTTCTTTGTGGACCAAGGTCACCGTCCCTCTCGCAGGGAGAGAGTTCAGGAGTCTGAGGAGACTAACAGGACACTGAGGGAGTGGGGAAAACTCACAACCCGGCTGGGTGTGATTTATCGTGTTTCCAAGCATCTGGTGAGCAAAAAGAAAATTTTTCAATATGTCGTTCCAGTTGCTCTGAGGAGTCGAGTGTTGAAAGGCTTGCATGATGACGCTGGCCATCAGGGTCAGCAGCGCACTTTGTGGCTCGCTAGACAACGCTTCTATTGGGACACAATGGCTGCTGATGTCAAGTTGTATGTCACTCAGTGTAAGAGATGTGTGTTGAGCAAAGCTCCAGAGCCGGAAGCCAGAGCTCCACTATTGTCTATTGTGACTACTGCTCCGATGGAGTTGGTATGTGTTGATTTTTGGTCAGCAGAGGATGTTAATAACAGGTCTGTTGATGTGCTGGTAGTCACCGATCATATCACTAGGGTAGCTTGTGCCTATCCCTGTTCTAACCAGACTGCTAAAACTGTTGCTCGGGTGCTGTGGAATACATTTTTTTCTGTGTATGGTTTTCCAGCACGTCTCCATTCGGACCAAGGGGCTAATTTTGAAAGTTCGTTAATAGCTGAGCTTTTATTGTTGGCCAGTGTTGAAAAGTCGCATACCGCGCCGTACCACCCTATGGGGAACGGCCAGGCTGAGCGATTTAACCGCACCCTGGGTTCAATGATTCGAGCTCTACCGCCACGCTTAAAAGCAAAATGGCCTCAGATGCTGACTTCACTGACTTTTGCATATAATTGCACAGTTCATGAAACCACAGGGTTTCCGCCATTTTTCTTGATGTTTGGTCGCACTCCTCGATTGCCTGTCGATGTGATGTTTGAGAGTGTTCTCTTAGATGGAGAGACCGTGGATGTGGACAAGTATGTTCAGTCTCTGGGAAAAGATCTGAGGGAAGCAATGACACTAGCTCAGAAACATATCAGCAAACGACAGGCCAAGCAAGCTGAAGTGTATAACCGAAAGACAAAAGGATTCTCCGTAGAAGAAGGTGACAGAGTTTTGCTAGCAAACAAAGGAGAGAGAGGGAAAAATAAATTATCAGATCGTTGGGAAAGTGCGGTATATGTGGTTGTAAGCAAGAACGACGAACTTCACACATATAGCATTCGACACCCGGTCACTGGCCGGATCAAGACAGTTCACAGAAATTTGATCATGCCGGTTAAGTTCTTGCCGCTTCGTTCGTGGGAGGAATCTGATGAGGAAGTTGAGTTTTCTGTCCTCAGTGATAGTCAGAGTCAACGGTCTGGGGGTTCGTTGGGCCAGGAAGAGCAGAGTGATGCCAGGACTGCACAATGGGTATCTGGTCTCTCTGAGTCGCTAGTAGAGGGGGAGGCTGACCTTTCTGTTTTGTCAGATTTACCTGAGGGTCACGGTGATTTAAGAGAAGGACAGCGGGTCGATAGGGGGGATGCCAGTGGTTGTCCTGAAACAATCGAGGCTAGTTCAGGTAATGTTCAGCCGCTTGACCATTCATTTGACACTTGTGCTGTGTCTGGGGTAAGAGATTTCTCATAATCAGTTGCGACTTCGTGTGTGGATTCTGTCGCTGCGAGCGAGTCTCAGACAGTAGTTACTGTGCAGGAGGGGGGTTCTGTGAGTTCTCTGAGAAGTGGATCCCGCACAAGATTAGGTAGATTAGTTAGGCCGGTAAATAGGCTTATCCAAGTTATGTCCACACAGAAAGTTGAGGTTAGGGGTTAGAGACTTCCATCTTTAAGGATGAGGTTTTTTTTTTTTTACCCCTTTCTGTCTTTTTCGCTTCTCTTGTTTTTATATTGAGAGGAGTTTTTGTAATGCTGACAGAATTTTCATTTTTCATAAAAACATGAAAAAAGGAAAATTCCAGATGTTTATAGTAGTGGGTACATATTGCTGGCACTATGTATTTCTAAAGCCTTAAAATGTGTATATGGCACTTTTTCCTATGGTTGAGTAAGAGACGGATCACCTAGTGCTCATCCTAATCCTGAGTTGGATAGTTGTATTAACTGGATAGGCTGGTTTATGAGTTGGTAATGAGGGAATTACATAGTGGTACCTGAAGATACTATATGTACGATTTTTTTTTGCTGTATTGTGTTATTAAAGCTGTGAGTCTTGTTCATCTTATAGCGCAAAACAGTGGGGGTGAATGTAATAGTGTGATGTTGTTGCGCTATATTATGAACTAGACAGGGTGTTATATTTTATTTTGAAGTATCGCTTTTATTTTGAAGAACCGGATGTCCGGTGCAGGAAGTGTCTTTGCTGTTTTTTCGATTGTTTTACTTCCTCTTCCTTCGGACTTTTCAATGAGAAGGTAATAGTTCTTCACTGCTCCGTGTTTCTTCATATTGTAAATATTCTTCCTAAACGTTCTAGATACTTTAAAAGTTAACCCAATAATGTTGTGTGTACAAGTGATGTGTTTAAAGTAATTTTTATGCACAATTTCGTTTATTTAGAAGTAGAGCGTCGACTGTGTGAATTGTTTGGTAGTATTTACACGTGGTATTTACCTCACACAGGAGCAGATATCACTCCGCCCGAAAGTTGTAACCTGTGTGTGTTTCATGTTTCCAACGCAGGTATGTGGATTTGTGCATTATTAATATTTTGTGATAAAACGTTTGTGTTAATGTAATTTAATTTATTATTATTTTTATATGAATGAATGTTTGTTACTTTCTCTTCCTTCTGACTTTTCAATGAGAAGGAGCAGATATCACTCCGCCCGAAAGTTGTAACCTGTTTGTGTTTCATGTTTCCAACGCAGGTTACCAATAAATACTGAACCGACGGCATGGCGAAGTGTCCTTTATTTTAAAAAACTACACAACGCAGAATGAGACTCACTACATGAGGATATAGTCTCAACGGGTAAATCTGTAGGATTAAACTTGCCTTTCACCGAGAAGGTAAAGATTGCTTCATGCATGCAAATTCTCCAAAGCTTGTGTGTTCATGCTCTCAAAACCTACCTCATCATATTCTGCCAACACTTTGCTGGCTGAAGACAGGGTAATTGCTTCTTCACAAGTATCATAGAACGTTCACTTGTCAAATCTCCATCTTTGAAATATCTTGAGAGAGAATAACTCTTACTTGAATACTTAAATGTGTGTGATCAGCACCTTCCAAACAACATCTAGATGAAAAATATTACCGGCACCTACTTTTGGAAACGAGCACTTGGTAATAACATTACAGTTCCAAGCAGTAAACAGTGCTTGTATAAACACACTAAAACAATCAGACAATGTTTATTAAAACACACGATGTTATCACGCAGACCGTTTTTGTTAGTGTTAAGCTTTATTAATTGCTGTTTGTATTCATCACTATGGTTAAAAACAAAAGAAAAACCGCCTGCTGTATGGGAATTAAAAAAAGACATAAAACAAACAACAGTGGAACCTCGAGTTACAAATTGAACTGGTTCTTGAACAGGGTTCGTAAATTAAAAAAAAGATGGTATAGTGATGCAAATTTCCCCACGAGAAACAATGTAAACATGAATATTGGGTTCCAGCTTCGACAAAAGTCTATATTTTATCAAAAGCTTGTACATTTGAACACAATATAAAGGGCTATATCAGTCATAACAAGGGATTGATGGATCAATTTTCTATTTAATAATAAGGCCAACACAAAAACCACTATCTGAACTGTCCTGTTTTAATTGAAAAAAAAAAATCTTAACTTTAACAACATAAAATATAAAATGCACTTTACCTTGTTGGTTAATCGTCTTGCCGTATGGGGGAAGGAGGCAGTGTAGACAATTCATGAATGTTTAAAACCGCACATTGCTTTCTTTGGACTCACATTGAGCTAGCAAAACAACAATGATTCTGTAAAATGGCTTAAAACACTTAAAAGCACAAAAAATTGCACATTAGCTGCCAGGCACAAAATGGGTGGATGAAACGTTCGTACACAGAGACAAGGTTCGTACAGCAAAGCATATTTTAATTTGGTCTGTGGTTCATAAATTCAATTCAGAACAACCCTAAACTGCACACAAAATACTTTTTGTATTATAATTTGCCTGTTCTCCCCGTGACTGCGTGGGTTCTCTCCAAGTACTCCGGCTTCCTCCCACCTCCAAAGACATGCACCTGGGGATAGGTTGATTGGCAACACTAAATTGGCCCTAGTGTGTGAATGTGAGTGTGAATGTTGTCTGTCTATCTGTGTTGGCCCTGTGATGAGGTGGCGACTTGTCCAGGGTGTACCCCGCCTTCCGCCCGAATGCAGCTGAGATAGGCTCAAGCACCCCCCGTGACCCCGAAAGGGACAAGTGGTAGAAAATGGATGGATAATTCTAATTTGAATCAAGGGTTCAAGGCAGCACTATTCAATTAGATTGGCTGGACTTTTCCCTTTAATATTATTCTTTATTTATTATTAACAATATTATTTTAAGCATTGTCTGTTTATCTATAAGTGTTTGCTATAGTGGACGCTGGCCTTTAAGAGGTTAAAATGTCAATCCAAAGATCTGCCAATGTGTTCACTCTGCTCCAAGTTCCTCTTATACAACAGGAACACAGTGCTTTTTATTTTAGAAATTTGCTGCAAAAATGTTTGTCTTTTTATTTTGAACGGAACCCAAGGCCATGTATGGTCTCATTCCAATGCTGGATTTTGCCCCCTGGCTGCCAATTGAATACCCCTGGTCTAAAGAATTCAAAGATAAACATGCTAAAACATTTAATTCTGAAGACCAAAGTATGAGTTTCATTCCCAATTTTAAGTCTCAGAAACCATCAAATTGTGTAGAGTATATGACTTCAAAATGCTCGCCTTTGTTTAAAATCAAGCAGATAAGTGAAATTCTTGACTTTAATATTATATCAAAGTAGAATTATCATATAGGTAATATTAATAGGATTAGGCACAGTCCAGCAGATATTTACACCCCATGATGACAACATAAAAAACGTTTATTTAGTTTTTGGTTTTTTTCCAATAAATTCCATTTCATTTTCATTTTTTTATTTATATCCTTCATTGATGTGCATCTTTGATCGATAGACAATTACACCTCAGAAACTAAACACATATTTACACACCAATGCCTGAGAAGGATGAAGAAGAATCTTATATTTTCCTGCCCCCTTCAACATAATATGTAGTCTTATTTAATGGATATCATACAAACCAAACAAATATATCCAAATATAATGAAAACAAACAAAAAACACACAAAAAAACCACAACAAGTGCAAAACTTCATGAAGTACAAACCGAACAAAAAAAGTAATATACACCTCACGGGATGATGCAAAACAAATACAAAACCAGACCAAAAAACAAGTAAAATAATCAATTTAAAGCAAAATGTAAACACTTATGGCTGTCCATATGATCTTGTTGTTCTGTCTTTATATAATTTTTTCAATTGGAATATATTTTGACAGTCTTTTATCTCATTGTAAAGAGAATTCCATAGTTTAACCCCCACCACTGATATACACATTTGTTTTAAAGTTGTCCTTGAATACTGATGTTTGAAATGACCTTTTCTTCTCTTCATTCTCAGAAGTGATGACAAACATTTTTTGTAAATTTGCTGGTAATGTTTTACTTTTAGCCTTAAACATAACACATAATGTCTGTAACTTTACTAGCTCCTGTAGTTTTAATAAACCAGAATTAATAAATAATATGTTAGTGTGTTCTAAGTAATCTACTTTATGAATAACCCTTATAGATCTTTTCTGTAGTTGATACAATGCCTTTATGTTACTCTTATATGTGTTCCCCCACACTTCCACACAGTAGCTGATATATGGCAATATAAGTGCACAATACAATATATGCATTGCCCTGTAATCTAACACATATTTGACCTTGTTTGATATAAAAATACTCTTAGACATCTTTTTCCGTACATGTGCAATATGAGATTTCCATGTCAGACCGCCATCCAGTATCACTCCTAAAAATCTAAGTTCAGAAACCCTTTCAATATCAATTCCATCTATTGACAGTTTGATCGTTTCCTCCCTTTTCCTTTTACAAAAAAATCATAAACTTTGTTTTTTTCACATTTAACGATAATTTATTGCCATCAAACCATCTCTTAAGTTTAATCGTTTCCTGTTCAATAATGTTTGATAACGCTTTTAAGTCATGTCCCGAACTATAAAAGTTGGTGTCGTCCGCAAATAATACACATTTCAATAACTTTGATACCTCACATATATCTTTAATATATAAAACAAACAATGGTTACAAATGTACTACGTATCAACAGCCTTGGCTTAATACAATTTGGATGCAATTACATTACTCTTTATATTATGTTAATATTATGTGTTTGGCCAGTTGTACCTTTTTCTCAGTATCAGGTTGGATAGAAAGTGTCAGTGAACACTGCACAGTCATTTTCACATCTCTCCAGAGACAGTCAATGGGATTTAAGTCTTGGTTCTGGCTGGGCCAGCCAAGGACAGTCAGAGCACTGTCCTTAAGTCACTTCTTTGACATCTTGGCTGTGTGCTTAGGGTCGGTGTGCGGCTGAAAGATGAACCATCACCCCAGTCTGGGGTCAAGAGCACTCTTGAGCAGGTTTTCATCCAGGATGTCTCTGTACATTTCTGAATTCATCTGCCTCTATCCCGATTAGTTTAGCAGTTCCTGCCGCTGAAAAACGTCCCCATGATACGGCCACTGCCCAGCTTTACAGTAGGGATGCAAGCGTTCATGCAAAATTGTGTGGAATTGTTTCTGATGGTCTAAGACAGGGGTGTCAAACTCAAATACAGAGTGGGCCAAAATTTAAAACTGAACAAAGCCGCGGGCTAAGGTTGAACAAATTAACCTTTTAATAGGGACCCAAACACGTTTTGCATTGAATATTGATCAAGCAAGGCTTATATAACTTTATAGTGACATGCAAAATTGAGTTTCAAATAATAATAATAATAATTAAAAAATATCAATGGCATATCAAATACAATTTAAATAAAAATTGAATGCCTGTTTTCTATTTGCAGCCTTCTGAGGTAAATATCAACATTAACTTTTTCCACAGGCTAATACATTTGAAAATAGAATAACAATGACTAAACCAACCATTCAGGACTTTAAACTGCTCAGTTTGCAACACACTGATCTAATCTGATGTGCCCAAGCCAGATACCTGCCATCTTTTCTTGGATGCTAGTTCATTAATGTCAGGGCTCAGGCTTTGAG
Source organism: Entelurus aequoreus (assembly GCF_033978785.1). NCBI lineage: Eukaryota > Metazoa > Chordata > Actinopteri > Syngnathiformes > Syngnathidae > Entelurus > Entelurus aequoreus. The sequence continues at coordinate 41,070,601 of NC_084735.1, forward strand.
CTGAGGCAACCTTCATTATCGAACGAAGGTGTTCATCAGTCATTATATCTCGTAGTCCACCCGGACCACAGTCTTGGGGGCGTGCCTTAAAGGCACTGCCTTTAACGTCCTCTACGAGCTGACGTCACGTCCGCTTTTCATCCATTCTAACAACGTGTCGGCCCAGTCACAAGATACGTGCGGCTTTTGTACGCACACACACGTGAATGCAACGCACACTTGATCAACAGCGATACAGGTTACACTGAGGGTGGCCGTATAAACAACTTTAAAACTGCTAGAAATATATACGCCACACTGTGAATCCACACCAAGCAAGAATGACAAACACATTTCGTGAGAACATCCGCACCGTAACACAACATAAACACAACAGAACAAATACCCAGAATCCTTTACAGCACTAACTGTTCCGGGACGCTACAAAATACACACACACACACACACACACACACACACACACCTTGTAGCGTCCCGGAAGAGTTAGTGCCGCACATATTATGTGACTGGGCCAGCACTCGTTGGACTGGATGAAAAGCGGACTTGACGATTTTCGGGAGGGACACTGAAATTTGGGAGTCTCCCGCCAATTTTGGCCCGCGGGCCAGAGTTTGACACCCATGGTCTAAGACTTCTTCAAGTGCCATTTGGCAAACTCATAGCAGGCTGCCTTTTACTAAAGGAGTAGCATCAGTTTGGCCACTTTAGCTTACAGGTCTGTTGGTGGATTGCTGCGTACACACATAAAGTGAAGTATGTGCATAAAGACAATCAGGCTGTTTTTGTACAGATTTTCCCCCCCTTCCGACCAAAGACAGCAAATGCCCGATTATCGTACGTCTTATAAGATTGTCTTGTTGTCTAAAGCAGTGTTTTTCAACCTTTTTTGAGCCAAGGCACATTTTTTTCATTGAAAAAATATGGAGGCACACCACCAGCAGAAAACTTAAAAAAATTAAACTCAGCAGCTCATATTGACAATAAAAAGTTGTTCTCGCAAGTGTTGCATAAGAATTCAAACCATAACCAACCATGCATGACTATAGCTATTGTCTCAAAGTACTGTCACATCACACTGTGACTTTTTACCTGCACGCTGTCGTCTGTATTTTGTGATCACCACAAACCATGTTCCCGACATTTACTAAGCATTTAGCTACTTGCTGCCACCTACTGATATGGAAGAGTCCAACATGGTTAATTGCCGAGCTCTAGACAGCACCGACACTCAACAACGGCACATTTGCAGATTATTATTACTGGTTTGCAAAAAATACTTTGAACCCAAATAGATGAAATTACATAATCTCCCACGGCACACCAGACTCTATGGTTGAAAAACACTGATCAAAGGTGTATTAAGAGTGAATTTGTCACGATAATTGGCTCCAAAGCAGGTCATGGCTCGCAATCGGAAATATTAAACATGTTAACTATTTATGACCAAAACTCTTCATGTCTTCATCATCGCTCAGTGAATTGTGATGAATCAGGAAGCTAAAAAAAAAATATTGCAGCTATGTTTTTTAGAACATACTTAACTCTAGCTTGTTCACCAGAGTGAGTAAGTCTGTGTTCATGCCATCACCATCACTTTTTCCACAGCCCTTTCTTTTTATTTTCTTTGTTTGGTATTTGTCTTTCAAAAATAGTCTCAAGATCATTATCATTCCCTCGTCTCCTATTCCTCTACTATATCGCCCGTTTTCCTCTCGTTGCTAGAGTGGTTGGTTGCTATGAAGTAGGCCTTTGTGATAAATAAATTTTATCAGTATATGAATTATTTTTTGTTGCAGAGGATTGAGAAAATTTAAAAATTCTATGTTTTTTCTCCTCCAAGTGCGAGAACATGCTATTTTTTAAAAGGCGAACAAGACCATAACAACAACCAAACCACAGCTAAAAAGCAGCTTACTGTGATGGAATCATTTACACAAGGTCTGTATGATGATTAGGGATGGGAATTGATAACATTTTCCCGGTTTCGATTCCACTTTCGATTTTGCTTAACAATCCAGTTCTTTATCGGTTCTCTTATCGATTCTTATTTGGAAAGAAAGATTACAAAAAGGTGCATTAGTATGAATTTTACTCTAGTTTAGAGGTAACATGACCTTACAAAGCCAACAGTGAGGTCTTTAAAGGCATGTAGCATAGAAAAACTATTTTGAAAATAAATAAATACAACATTTCTGATAAATTTTACCAAATAAAACTAATGTGGATATTACACAAGAATGTAACATTTCATAACATTTTTAAAACTATTAAGAATATTTGTCATTTGCCTAGAAAATATACCGTTCAATATACAGTGCAAAGGTTTGTTTAGATTTACAAGGTGAAACAATGACATAGGCTCATAACATGCAACACAATATATTTCAAGCCTTCTTTTGATATAAAGTTGATGTGTATGGCTTTCAGGTTAAGAAAACCTTGAATTGAAAATCTCAGAAAATGTGGGGTTTTCAAAAACTTTAACTCATCCGTCCATTCGCTTGTCCCTTTCGGGGTTGCAGGAGGGCTTGAGCCTATACCAGCTGCACTGGGGCGGAAGGCGGGGTACACCCTGGACAAGTCGCCACCTCATCGCAGGGCCAACACAGATAGACAGACAACATTCACACTCACATTCACACACTAGGGCCAATTTAGTGTTGCCAATCAACCTATCCCCAGGTGCATGTCTTTGGAGGTGGGAGGAAGCCGGAGTACCCGGAGGGAACCCCCACAGTCACGGGGACAACATACAAACTCCACGCAGGAAGACCCCGAGCCCGAGAATCAAATCCAGGACCTTCTTATTGTGAGGCACGAGCACTAACCCCTCTTTCACCGTGCTGCTAGCGCTGACATTATAGATGGTTAGTACCTGTTGTAATCACGCCAAATGAATGATGCCTGGGATGAGATTGGCGCAGTTTAAAAACGTGACATTCAATTATAGTTATAGCATGCAGTATGTTCAAATAGCAACCTTGGAATTATTACATGTAGCGCTGTTGCAATCATTTCTTGTAAAATGTCGACAAACTTCAGAGCGCTTCTTCTGCCCGATTTTCGCCATGTTGTTGTCTGATGTTGTGGCTTGTGCAGCCCTTTAAGACACTCTTGATTTAAGGCTATAAGAATAATCTTTGATTGATTGATTGACGTCACCACGCATGTTGCATGATGACGCCATCCTCACCTGGAAGAACCGTTTAGGGATTTGTTTGAATAAATGGCAAGTGATTCCAAGCAATTTTATACACTGGGATACATTTTTTGATTCCAATCCCTAATGATGATACCATGTATGATGAGAAAGAAGCACAGTGGAAAACGATCACTAAAGCGGCTGATTTGTAGGTCGAAGATGTGGCGCTCAAGCAGCGAAAAAGTGTGCACTTATGCAACAATTAAAACAAGAGAGACCTCTCGATGCTACATTTTATTTATAAAGGTATCTTATTCAAGACACACTGTAAAAAAAAAAGAAAGTTGAGAAAACGCAAATTTTCAAGTTAACATGATGCAACAAGATTTTTGCGTTTTCTCAACTTTTGACCACTGCTGGCCAGACACTGTTTTGGTATATTTTGTTGGACTAATTATAGTTTTCAAGTTAGTCAGACTCAGAAATAAGGTTTCACTATGTTTAACTACCAAAACAGTGTCTGGCCAGCAGTAGTCAAAAGTTGAGAAAACGCAAAAATCTTGTTGCATCATGTTAACTTGAAAATGTGGGTTTTCTCAACTTTTTTTTTTTTACAGTGCAGAAGTTTTGCCTCCCATAGGAAGCTTTATATTCGATTCGGACAATGTATATTGATCAACATATGAGCAAAAGCATCGCAGTAAATATGCCAGTCGATCATGTCGAAATTGTACACAGTCTTGTGATCACAGCGCCGCTATAAATAGTTTGTCTGCGTTAGCGCTTGTAATAACAATATCACTAATACTTGGTTAATATTCAAGTCCCAAAATGTAAATGGAGTATTGTTGGCGCTTTTTAAATGGTTTTTGTATTGGGTTTTACGGGCGAAATAGAGGGCCTCACATTAAAGTCACTGTAAGATGACTTTTATTTATGTTTATTTACAAGTTAGAATGTTTTTTTTTTTTTTAAATCCATCCGTCATCATGTCTTTGATAATGATTGTGAATGATAGGCAAAATTCCAAAAAAAGGGCAGTTCCTCTTTAAGGTTAAGGACCATGTGCGGACAAAATACAATTTGTGATTAATCTGTGTTTGTACATCATTAATGCAATATTATTTATAATTAATCGCACGCAAGTTATTAATGCATTTCATTTGACAGCCCTAGTTTATTTAAAAATAAAAATTGTATGTCAACTTGAAATTTGCTCCTGAGTACGGGGTGAGAGAGAGTCGGTTGAAGTTTGAAGTGAATGGTACACATATCGTGGCGTCCCACTGGGGGATGCAGCCACAGTGCGTGATGGGAGGATGAGAAACATCACCAAACAGACCCTTGACATGTATGAATAATTTGACATGCATTTATCATTTGATTTATTCTCTTTGTTTTTCCGACATTTTTTTTGTTATCTGCCACAATATTGGTTAATGAATATCTAAATGATAATGTGAATGTGCTCAAACAAAGGTCAATTATTTTGTATGTAGTTCTTAATTTGATTATGCAATTGTACAAGATTAGGCTCCACAAAGCTTGACGTGAAATTGTGTCACAAAAAGGTTATTTAGTATAAATATTGATTTTGTGAATGTGGAAGACTTACTAGACCTTTTGGCTTTTCAATTTTGGTACTTAAGTGTGAAAACATATTTTCTGTGTCAAAGCAGTCCAGTATGGAATGATTTGTGGGTTTAGATTTTTTAGTGTGTGCTATTGATTACAAACTCTTTATTAATGGAGTCATCGGCGGTCACTCGAACAGGTATGACGATTCTCCTGGTAGGGGTGTATCCTTTTATGGAGGATGCCTATGCGTGACTTTGTTTTACATGGGGAGACTGGTGCACAGACAGTCACCACACGATCCTTGACAGAATCGGGTCAGGGTCCAGTGGCATGGAGTCCAAGACGACTGGGGACCCTTTTCTGCTGCAGCCTTCTCCCGCCATCGCAGCCGTTGTGGTAGTTCTTAAATCTACCGTCTTCCACCTGCTCCGCCGTTGAGGTCTTCACCGTATCCCTGGCAAGGAGGCAGTCAGGTACTAGGCTTTTGCCAAGGGCCACCTGGGGTAACAGTAGTAAAGGGGTTAACCTCCTAGTGCCCCAAGACCCCATAGAGGAGCCTCCACTGCAGGATGCATTTTAACGTCATGCCCAGGACATATTAATGGAGTACATTTGCGGCATGCAAGTACCACGGCTCTGCAGGAGAGTTGATGATTTGTGATTAAATGCGGAAAACACATCCAAATCGCAGCTTCAAATTGATAGAAAGAAAGCGTTCCTATATCTGTTTTCACAAGTACAAAGTATTATCTCCGGGCGATGATACTGGAGTGGGGCACACTGTCACAACTTACTGCATGGTGTAGACTGTGATGTACGGCAGGGATTAATATTCAGTGCACTTTAAAGGAATTTCATGGAAATTTGATGCAAATGATTTAGTCGGAACTGTGAAGAGATTTGTCATGTTTTCATATAGCTCCTGTCCATTTTAATCTGAATCCAGTATAATCAGAATTGAGTTGACATATATAAACCGTCTACTTTAAGGAACTTCACAAATCAGGGTGTGGGTAAAGCATAACATAGAATTCAATTCAGTTTAAACAACTTCATGAACAGATTTTTAGATCCAGATTTGAGTAGTAGATGTATTTCTGTAGATCATAGCTGAAGCGTCTTTGGGGTCATGAGTTGAGTGCCTCCCATCACAGATGTTCCGCTGATTTCGCATCATAATATCTCTAGAAGGCTCAAAGCTGACTTTTGGCAGTTAAACCACTGATGGAATCCAGCAAATATTACAGTCTATTGATCCTGAGCCAGGACGTTCATAGGATAGGATAGATTTGTATTTATCCCGCAATGGGGAAATTACGTTGTTGCAGGGCAGGTTTGTGCAGTAGCAGAAGTACAACATAACGGAAAGAAAATAGTAATAAAAACTACATATTGCGCACTTACATGTATAGATAAAAGATAAAATACAATTAAAAAAACCCACTAACGTCCGTATTGCACACCAAAAAACTGTCACAGTAATCACACAAGTGTGTTGTAAAGTCTTATGGCTGTGAGTAAAAAGGACCTGCTATAGAGCTCTTTCTTGCACTGTGGATGTAAAAAGTTAAAGTACCAATGATTGTCACACACACACTAGGTGTGGTGAAATTTGTCCTCTGCATTTGACCCATCCCCTTGTTCACCCCCTGGGAGGTGAGGGGAGCAGTGGGCAGCAGCGGTGCTGCGCCCGGGAATCATTTTTGGTGATTTAACCCCCAATTCCAACCCTTGATGCTGAGTGCCAAGCAGGGAGGTAATGGGTCTCATTTTTATAGTCTTTGGTATGACTCGGCCGGGGTTTGAACTCACAACCAACCAATCTCAGGGCGGACACTCTAACCACTAGGCCACTGAGTAGGTGTAGTAAACGTCTAATGCTGAATTTTTATTCCCAAAAAAGTTGGGATTGGTTTGATGTTCATTTGGATACTGTTACAATATTTTTTCAGAGTAGGTTGTTTTTTGCAATATCGTTTGAGACCAATAGAATACAGTGGTACCTCGTTGTTTTAGTAATGTGTTCCGATTTGGACGAATACCAAATACATTTTCCCCATAAGAAATAATGTAAATCAATGTGAAAATACATAGAAATTAATAACAAAATGGATAAATGAACATTAAACATCACTTTTACATTTATAGACGTGTTGGCCATGAGCGAAAAGAGAAGAGAGAGCTGCATCTTTGCACAGTGCTTCCAGTTATTTCTTGAACTCAATGCTTTCTCACCTTCTTTACCAAAGTTCTGGCCTTTGCCAATCTTCTTTGGCCCCATGGTGGGTTATTTTGCAGTTGTACCGAATAACAAAAGCACAGAGACTGTCTGAAAAGTGCACTAGTGCACTTGAATGCCTCATTATGTTAACTGAGCATGTACAGTACTTCATGGATCCTGTTCTGACAGGAAGAAAGGAGACAAACATAGGGTTGTTCATGGTTCTGTGTGTGTTCTGACCAAATAAACCACACACACACACCACACACACACACACACACACACACACACACACACACACACACACACACACACACACACACACACACACACACACACACACACACACACACACACACACACACACACACACACACACACACACACACACACACACACACATTATAAAGACGAATAAGGGATTCAATGGCCATAAACTGTCTATAGCAGGGTTACTCAACTAAATTGTTATGGGGGCCACCTTTCAGAAAGCTAAGGACTGGTGGGCCAGACTTTTCTCTTCACTATTATTCTAATTTCCTATATTCCTGAGAACCTGCATCCTCAATAGTAAACATTTGATTTTTGTCTATTCATTTTGTCAGCACTAATACATTTGGGGGAAAAATAAAAAGGAATGTTCTGCTATTTTTAAAGACCTACTGCTAAAGAGCTGGTCAAATATATTGTATTTGACAGCGATCAAATGTTTTTAAGAATCTGCTGCAAATGTGTTTGTTTTTTTGTTTCTTCAGGCCGCTAGTTGAAAAGGTCTTTAAAACAGGTGTCAAACTCAAGGCTCTGGCCACCCCATCTTTTTATATGGCCTGCAAAAGCCTAAAAAATAATGTGCCCCAATAAACCACTACATCCTTCTTACTGAATGTATTCATTCTTTCAATTTTGACAGACAAATTGCATATTTACTCGGGACAGACTTATCATTAGGCAAAGACAGGCAGTTGCCTGGGCCCAAACACTTCACATCAATGATCTCTCCTTCTGACACGGCCACCGTCAAGGGTTCTCTTTTTTCCAGCCGTCACACACTTCCAGCCTTCACAATAATAGTGCTGCATGTCACATTCGGTGCAAAATAATTGTCTGAAAACATTGTATTGAATATTGATTGAAAGTTCCTATTAATTACAGTACACTTACAGTAATACTCATTCCACGTCTGGCCAAGCTTTAATATGCAGCTCGCATGGTAAATGGCTATGTGTTGTTTTTGTCATGAGGGCCCCGATGACTGCTGACACCCACCAAATTTTAGAAGGAATACATATTTTTTACATATATTAGCCACACCAAATTATAAGCCGCATATATATACGTTGTGAAATGAAATATTTATAAATGTTTATTTACAAATATTTACCTTAATTAAGAGTGCCTGTAACACGGCAGTACAATGGATGATCACACAAAACAGAAGTCTTCGTCATAGACCCACTAGCTGCGGAACTAGCTTTCCAATCAGTTAAACAGACTCAATAACTCCACTGTGATGTTTTGGGGGATTTACGAAACTAAAACAATACAAAAAGAATGCTCATGTAAATTAATATTACTAATAACGCTAACCTACTCAGTGGCCTAGTGGTTAGAGTGTCTGCCCTGAGATCGGTAGGTCGTGAGTTCAAACCCCGGCCGAGTCATACCAAAGACTATACAAATGGGACCCATTACCTCCCTGCTTGGCACTCAGCATCAAGGGTTGGAATTGGGGGTTAAATCACCAAAAATGATTCCCGGGCGCGGCCACAGCTGCTGCCCACTGCTCCCCTCACCTCCCAGGGGGTGGTCAAGGGTGATGGGTCAAATGCAGAGAATAACTTCGCCACACCTAGTGTGTGTGTGACAATCATTGGTACTTTAACTTTAATAGAGACACTTGTAAACATGTTAGCATATTCGCTACTGCTAACGACGCTAGCTTAATTACATTACGGGATGCATGTACAAATATGCGTGAAAACACTGCTACAGACATCACACATGGGACAGTTTAGTAAGTCTGAATTGTTTTATTTATGTTATAAAACTTACAAACGTTGCTTAGAGTGATGAATGAAGAATAATTTCGAGCAGAAACGCTATGGACGGTTATACTTCTTGTTCAAGGCAGGAAACAGGAAGTGCATTTTCAATCCACAGCACCTGTAGTCAGCGGACTCGTCCAAAAGACGGTGCCACTACTCAAACAATAACACACCTTTTTCAGTGTCTGTGTCAGCGTAATATGAAAACTACAGTATTTATTGAATACAACTCATTATGGCTGTTAGCAAAGAAAAATCCTTAAATTAGCTGCCCCGTTTCCTAAGCCGCAGGGTTCCATACGTTGGAAAAAAGTAGAGGCTTATAGTCAGGAAAATACGGTAGGTTTTCTGTGAACACCTCAAAAGACTACATTTGCCGCTGTATGTACTGCATGCTTTTAACTTCATTATTACCTTACCTTGCTGCAAACATATTAAGATATATTCCACACCTTTTTTAAAAAAATGCTTACATATTTGCTCGTCACCCTGATTTAGGATTTCAAAGTAAGTTGTCCATTCACTGTATATGTACGTGAAAAATATAATAATCAAATGCGATTGAGTAATAATATGCGGGGATTATACATTAATATTCATATATTTTCACTGTGGCCCTCAATGAAAACAAGTTTGACAACCCTGGTCTATAGTGTCCCAACTCTAAAAGAAACACTACCCATTCTTCACTGAGACACGTATGATTCTTTGTGATAGTCCAACATAAACCAGGGCAACTGTTGGCGAAAGTGTACCTTAAAAACTAGATTAAAGGAAAAGTGATGCGAGCGAAAACCAAGTTGCTAATGTACTATATTTGTATGTACAGTAGCAGGACATTTTGGACATTGATAAGCATGTCTGTATTTGACCCCATTAAACACTCACTAGTAGTCTCCGTTGCAACTTCTTCAGTTTGCATCTTTTATTGTTGAATTTGCATGCCTCAATAGCAAAAAAAAAACCATGACATTACTCGCTTATTCTCTCTCAAATAGGGGAACATTCAGCTATTCCCAGAGACATCGTCAACACTCTAACTTGTGTTTAAATATGCTTTACTTGATATCCTTTGACAATTATTTGGCTCAATGAGTCCATTACGAGAAACACAGTCTCCATCTGTTCACATAAGATGAGAGTTAACGAGGAACCGATATTTGTCTCTTCTTTAATGTTTTACACCTCCAATGCAAATATTGTGACGTGCATTTGGAAGGAACCGAACCAAGCTCCGAGCATTTTGGATTGACCCCCTTTGGTTAAAAAAAAAAAAAAAAAAAAAAAAAAAAAGGCTCTCTATGTGTTTTGTTCTCAATGGAGCAACTGACATTTGTCATGAAAAATGTAGCCTCCATGGTTTAGTCTGTTACGGCGTAATCTTGACAAGGATTTCGTTGCCATAGCTCATCTATTTGCAAGGTGCACAGGATGCTGCTATCATTGGGCTTGTATGCTGTTCTGTTTATAGGCATCATCCATTTGCAGCTGTCACACATACCAGGTGGTCATACCAGGGTGCCTTTTTTTTCTAGAATGTCTTGTTCACGCTCACATCTGCAGACATATAGGATTCATGTATTTATGTGTTTGTTTATTTCCTGGAAGTGTGCACTCCTTTTTTTTTCAGTCAAAATACATTATGAGCTTTATATGAAAGTATTAATGGATGCAAGCTTTAAGCCAGCGAACATTTTTAGTCAGATTACAGCTCGAGACATAATGTCTTTACACCGAGACGGCGCATGCACGATTATAATGCGGTCTATGTGCAGTAAACAGATTAAAAAGCACAAAAAAATAGTTGACATGACCTTTAGGGAAAATTGAGGTGTGTAATTGTTGATGAAAGTGTGACCGACCTATGAAGTGTTACGATCACCCAAAATGCAACGTTTTAGTAATAATTCCTTAATCTTATGTATTGTGACATTTATATAAAAATAGATTGAGGTTTGATTATGAAAGAAAATATACAATTTGAATTTTGGAATTCGATATTTATACTGAGTTTTGAGAGAACCCTATGAACCAGCATCCTCTGCTAATGGACATTTGTATGTTGCATATAGGGCTATACAATTTCCGAAATACATAACCATGACAAAAAAAAAAAAAAAAAAAAAAGGACTGCAAATAAATGTCCACCTTGGTTTCCAGAAGGATATCTTTTTTTTTTTATCAGGAAACGATTAAATATCAAAACTGCAGATCATAGGTAAGGCCACATAAATAGAACATTTCTAATACAGATATCAGTTCAATAAGAGTTCAATTAGAATAATACATAATGTTGGATATAGAGAAAAAACAAACCCTTTTTTTATTGAATGAACAATATTCAAATGTAATGATTTGGTGCATTTGCAAACGGCTAAAATTATGTACAAAGCAAACTATAACCTGTGACCCAATGTACAACAAATGTGCAACAATTCTTCTCAACAAAAGAGGAGAAATATAACCTTAGAGGAAAATCAAATTTAAAACATTAGTATGCACATACAACACTTAAAACCTTTAGTGTACCAGTATGTGAAATTAGATTATAGAATCGATATAGGCAGCAAAGAAATCTAACAATGTTAGTGTATGATTCAGTTTAAGAGACTGTTAAAACTACAAGTGTTCACAAAATACAAAGAAAAATAATCATCATAAACATCTTGGACCTTTTGGCAGCACGGTGGGACAGGGGTTGTTAGTGCATGTGCCTCACAATACAAAGGTCCTGAGTGGTCCTGAGTTCAATCCCGGGCTCGGGATCTTTCTTTGTGGAGTTTGCATGCCCCTGACTGCGTGGGTTCCCTACGGGTTCTCCGGCTTCCTCCCACCTCCAAAGACATGCACCTGGGGATAGGTTGATTGGCAACACTAAATTGGCCCTAGTGTGTGAATGTGAGTGTGAATGTTGTCTGTCTATCTGTGTTGGGCCTGCGATGAGGTGGCGACTTGTCCAGGGTGTACCCCGCTGCGATAGGCTCCAGCACCCCCCCGACCCCAAAAGGGACAAGCGGTAGAAAATGGATGGATGGATGGATCTTGGACCTGTTTAAAAGAATAATAATAATAAATAATTTAATCTGCAAGGTGAACCATAAATTACTTAACTATTTTATTTATGAGAAGTTTAATTATTGTGTACATGTTTTTACATCTAATATTTTTTCATGTGTTTAATATTTGTTAATGTACTTATTGTATATATTTTTTTGTACTCATGAATGTATTCACTGTTCTGTTACAAACAGAGAACAAACAAATGGGATAAAACTGTTATGATATAAAAAGGGGTAGGATTAAATAAACTTCTTCCTACTCCTTTTTGGACATGCTGTAATGAAACAACTGGAACTATGTGATGTGGTAATTTTATTGTATGCATGTTCGAAACAAACTGAAACAAACCAACTAACTAACATATTGTCTAAAACAATACAATAGAATGTACTGCTAACAGCTACAGTATTTTTTAAAGTAATGTAATAATAATGTACAGCATTTACCATGAAGAGTGGACTTCAACAGTATCTCCTCCCAACTCCTTCTTTGTCAAACACACAATGAGCAGCTTTTTCATGAATAAATGTCCACCATTGATATATTATTTAAAAAGTATTGGCTGGCATTAGATGCATTCTGCTTCAGTATGGTGCAGACGAGTGTTGTAACGATACCAATATTTTGGTACCGGTACCGGTACTAGAAATTATTTTGATACTTTTTTCGGTACCTTTCTGTACTTTTCTAAATAAAGGGGACCACAAAAAGATTGCATTATTGGCTTTCTTTTAACCAAAAATCTTAGGGTACATTAGACATATGCTTCTTATTGCAGTTAAGTCCTTAAATAAAATAGTGAACATACAAGACAACTTGTCATTTAGTAGCAAGTAAACAAACAAAGGTTCCTAATTAGTCTGCTGACATAGGCAGTAAAATATTGTATCATTTATCATTCTATTATTTTATCAAAATTATTAAGGACAAGTGGTAGAAAACTAATTATTAATGTACTTGTTAATTTACTGTTAATATCTGCTTACTTTCTCTTTTAACATTGTCTATCTACACTTCTGTTAAAACGTAATCATTTATTCTTCTGTTGTTTGGATACTTTACATTGGTTTTGGATGATACCACAAATTTGGGTATCAATCCGATACCAAGTAGTTACAGGACATTACATTGGTCATATTCAAAGTCCTCATGTGTCCAGGGACATATTTCCTGAGTTTATAAACATAATATACATTTAAAAAAACGAAAGAAGATGTTGTGATGCCAAAAAATATTGACGTAATCATAGTAGTATCGACTAGATACGTGCCTATACTTGGTATCATTAAAGTGGATGTTAGATGTAGATCCACCCATGCGCGCGGTGAACTACGGTGTGTAGTGAAGCATGTTTAGCTATTCCTCGTCCTGCAGGGATGATACTTGTAAGAAACATACTTTATTTGTCGCCATGGAGGCGAGGATTAGGGATTTAGAAGTCACTAAAACACTGCTGACGGCGGATGGACATTAGCCGCTAGCTAGCTAGCCATGTCTTAAAGCACCTCTTCCTGAGGGCGTTTCAGTGTTATAATTTCACCTTAATCTTTAGTTTTTAAGACAAAATGCGTCCGTTCTCCCTTTTCTGTCTACACACTGTGTCTGCTTGTAAGTACTCCGTGATTGTGTGCTACCGAACATGCTCGTCTGCTCGTAAACCATCAATGTCACAACGTGGGTTTAGTGCGGGACCGGTATGTTTCAGAGATTGTATAGAACCGAAAATGATTAATTAGTATCGCGGTACTATACTAATACCAATATACCGTACAACCCTAGTGCAGACTAGCAGTGATACGCTCAATTACTTCGTCAAATTAACGACACGCTGGGTCATGTTTTTAATTATTATTTTTTTTTTATTCAATGAATATCACTCGCTTCTTTTTCTTAGCGCTGTCCTTCACAGTCACTGTCTTCCTTCCCGTGGATGGAAAACAAAGTTTTGTAAATCCCTAGCTTTAAGCCAATGCTAGAGATTAAGTCCAGATGGTCAGATCTTGCAGGCTTCATTGTGACATTTTCCAACTAATAGCTGGGATGCTTGTAACGCAAATGTTTTTGTGCAACTTAAAACATAACAATTAGCCAAGAGACAGCTCTTATCTCAAAGCACTCTTACATTGAGACACTCTTAAATTGATGTACCGTTTTTTGTTAAGCCCTGTTTCTTCCCCCGCAAAGTTGATTTGCTTGATGTTTTTCATGTTTTTCAACCAATCTTTCTCAAATTGAACACGTGTTTGGCAGTCCCTTACAAATGTGTAAAACATTTCATAGGGATTTGGCTAAACACCATAAAGTTACAGTGAGTGTTTTTCAGCTGAGTGAGACATTTCAAGTCAATCCAATTTATGGGGTTTGATAACAGCGCTCCCATGTGGCGTACTTATTTTCAATTAGAATAATACTACAAGCAACACGGTCAGAGTGCATGTTTTGACACATGTTTACCCTTCAGGACCTAATCTACTAAGATCCAAATACCACGCACTAAACAACTGGTATGTGGTGATCTACCAAGACTATGTGTACAATTGAGAACAAGTGCAAAAGTGGTGCAGGCCGCCTTATTTAAATTAGGATTTTGATTCTATTACTGGCATTATGTGCCCATGAATACACTCATTTACCTCCATATCCATGTTATTATGCTCTCTAACCTGTGTGCAATGTTGTTGAAGAGGCAGCAGACATCCATAATATGTACAGAAACTATTTTTCAGACCCACTCGATGTCCATTGCATCCGGTCTCCCCTAGAGGGGGGGGTCACCCTCCAAGGTTTCTCATAGTCATTCACATCGACGTCCCATTGGGGTTGTGAGGTTTTCCTTGCCCTTATGTGGGCTCTGTACCGCGGATGTCGTTGTGGCTTGTGCAGCCCTTTGAGACACTTGTAATTTAGGGCTGTATAAATAAACATTGATTGATGGATTGATTTTTAGCACGCTAACAGTGCGCTCTGCAGGGAGGCGGTGGACCATCACAACACTGCAACGGGGTGTGGGGTGTGGTCTCTCGCTGGTTTGGGAACTGGCTGTCTCATGCTTCTCCCGTGCCTTGTCCTCTGCCGGGCGCGTCTGTCTATGGCCTAGGGCTGGCATGCCAGTCGGCACGGTGGGCCCGGTTCTGGGAATCCTGTTGCTGGCCGGCCGGCCTGCCTGGAGCCAATGCTCCCTTGTTCCCTAGGCACCGTACCTGTTGTTTTGGGTTGGGCTTTCGGCGTGGCTGGGCCACAACACTGCAACGCATTCATGCGTCTGGAATGATTCAATGAAAAAACAACGCTTTTTAAAAAATGTTTTAATACACTCCTTAGTTCAGCCAGCAGCTATAAAATTATACAATGATATTGCTGAATAGACAATATGTCTAATAGTTTTCATTTCTGACTATCCAAATATGTTGACACACGAGGAGGAAGGATTTTAATTCTGTCCAGCTGTCTTTGCGGAGCGATCCCCTCTTTTTTCGTGCTAACTAAAGAAGCGAAAGAGTTTTAGTCTTGATAAGCAACAGTAAATTGGCCCTAGTGTGTGAATGTGAGTGTGAATGTTGTCTGTCTATCTGTGTTGGCCCTGCGATGAGGTGGCGACTTGTCCAGGGTATACCCCACCTTCCGCCCGATTGTAGCTGAGATTGGCTCCAGCGCCCCCAGCGACCCCGAAGGGAATAAGCGGTAGAAAATGGATGGGATGGAAATCACTTTACTTGATTCACATGATCTCCTCTCAGTATTGTGGGCATTCTGATAATCAGCATATATTCCGCATATTCATGAAGACAGACGTGCTAAATGGATTGTGCTTCTTATTCTGCTCACTTGTTAGAGACGCAATCCTCTGCACACAAGCTCAGTAGATTAGCTTTGAGTGTGCGAGCAAGTTTGCACATGTTTTAATTCTTTGCAAACCTTTAGTAGATCAGGCCCTTAGTGTGCAGTGGTTCAAGAGTAGAAAAGTTATTTTACACAAACTTCATCAAATTATAGCGACTGCAAACATTTCTTGCATGTCATTTCCACGTTCTGACTGGATGGTCCTACAAGCTATTGTTCGTGTTGGAAAAAACAGGATGCAATTTTAGGACACTGGAATGTATCACTAAGTCTTAGTGATTGTTTGGAGACATTCATCATCATCATTTTGAGCATCATCATCATGAGCAGCTTTGGCCTGACGGGGAAGAGTGAGTATGAGTAGGACATGCTAATGAGGAGAGCACACATCTGCCTGAGGACAATTACAACTGTATGTGAAGGCATTGGGTCTGCTAAGCTGCGCTTTCGGGTCAGAATGACAAGGCAGCCGATTCGTGGCAATCTGCTTACTTTATTATTAGTTTTGCAGGACGCAATCGGACCCGTTCATCACTCTACTGCTACTGCACAGTGCACAAGCTACCGCTCTCTCTCTCTTTACTCGCCCACTCACTCACAGATGTCACTCATCCAACACATTGCCATTCTCGCACACACACACACACGCTACTCTCATAACATAGTTAACTAGCTGTGCTCATGTAGATATGTAGACACACAGCTGCTTGGATTGATGCCAAATAGTAGCGGAGTTAAAACTGCCCAATTAGCATAAACTAGCGCTAGAGAAATGACTGAATTTTGTGACAAATAGCTACAATTTGTGTTTTATCTTTAACAATGTATGTTTTACCTGCTACTTGGCTTATCTGTGTACTTTTAGTCATTGTTTTGTTTTTAGTACTTACTAATATTTGTAATTTTCTTAAAGCACAGACCAAGTGTGGCAACCATAAATCATGAAACTTTTAATATATTGTCAATAAAGCTGGTTATTATATTCTAACCTAATACTTGATTATGGCAGATTATATGTAATATGGAAAATTGTAAATTGTTCTTTAAGTGCAACAAGAAAAAGACAATGTGTTTAATGCCTTTAAATTTATATTTTAACCTTCTAAAATTGTTCTTTAAGTGCAATAGGAAACATATGTTTAATGTATTGCAAGATTTTCTGTTAAAATAAAGCCAATATTGACATTTTTCGTAGTTCCCTTCATTTGGAAGAGTATCGAAAAGTATCGATATACATTTTGGTACCGGGGGGTGGTTCTCGTGGGGGCACGGTTGCTTGTGGGGCGGGGCGGTCTTCTCGTCCGGCTGCGGGGAGTCTCTGGGCCCCACCACGGGGCGGGGCATCCAGCCTTTCTGCCCGCGTCGGGTGTGGTCTCTCGCTGGTTTGGGAACTGGCTGTCTCATGCTGCTCCCGTGCCTTGTCCTCTGCCGGGCACGTTTGTCTACGGCCTATGGCTGGCATGCCAGGCGGCACGGTGGGCCCTGTTCTGGGGGTCCTGTTGCTGGCCGGCCGGCCTGCCTGGAGCCAATGGTCCCTTGTTCCCCAGGCACCGCACCTGTTGTTTTGGGTTGGGCTTTCCACGTGGCTGGGGCCGTACTTTGGCTCCCGCACAAACTGGGAGACAAATATATTGTACATACACAGCGCCCCCCGCGACCCCGAAGGGAATAAGCGGTAGAAAATGGATGGATGGATGGCATTCACGTACATACTTACATATACACAATTATACAGGGAATAAGCGGTAGAAAATGGATGGATGGATGGCATTCACGTACATACTTACATATACACAATTATACATACATATATATACACATACGTATATTCATTCATTAATACATACTTACGCGCACACATTGGTACTTACCCACATACATACATACCTACGCTCGCACATACATACACAAATACAGTACATACATCCACACACACATTCACTGTACAAACATACATGTGCATACATACACTCATGCATATAATCACGTTTCATCAAACATATATTAACGTCGTTTACCACTATAACAATCTACAAGGTTAATATAGTTTGCTTATCTTTCTTCCCCTCCATTTATCTGCTTTCTTTTGTAATTCAAGTTATTATTACATATATCCATAGTTGCATTTGAAACAATTGTATTGTTGATAACAGAGGTAAATATTGTTATTATTCATTAACAATAGTGCTATTTCAGCAACAATATGATTTGCCTGAGTAGCTGGACAGGACAAAAAAAAGTAAATCAAGATAAAAAAAAAAGTAACAAATTAATAAATACACTGTTGTTGGCCAAAAGTTAACAAGGCTAATGCTTTAACACAGACCCCTAAAACAACTAAGGCAAAATCTTTAAATTAGACAGAATAATACCACAAACGTTATTGTATTTGTAACATAACCCGAACAAAACAAAACTACATATGTGGGTTACAGCAGTGTTTTTAAACCTTTATTGAGCCAAGGCATATTTTTTTCATTGAAAAAATCCGGAGGCACACCACCAGCAGAAAACATAAATAAATGCAGCCGATATTGACAGTAAAAAGTTGTTCTCGCAATTGTTGGATATGACTTTAAACCAGTAGTTCTTAACCTGGGTTCTATCGAACCCTAGGGGTTCGGTGAGTCGGCCTCAGGGGTTCGGCGGAGCCTCTGCTGCGGAGGTCAAGACACACCCAACTCATCGTGCAAATAAAAACTTCTCCCTATCGGTATATTATGGATACCCCCAAACAATGTTCCCTCTAATTTCCATCTGATTTGCAGTTGTGTCATTTGTTGTGAGTTCATGCACTGTGTTGGTTTTGTTCTTTGAACACGGTGATGCTCATGCACGGTTCATTTTGTGCACCAGTAAAAAAAACATATAACTTTGTCTTGAATTTGAAAAAAAAAAACATTTTAATTTTCACTAAAGAAGGGTTCGGTGAATGCGCATATGAAACTGGTGGGGTTTGGTACCTCCAACAAGGTTAAGAACAACTGCTTTAAACCATAACCAAGCATGCATCACTATAACTCTTGTCTCAAAGTAGGTGTACTGTCACGACCTGTCACATCACGCCGTGACTTATTTTGAGTTTTTTGGTGTTTTCCTGTGTGTCTTGTTTTAATTCTTGTCTTGCGCTCCTATTTTTGTGGCTTTTCCTTTTTTGTTGGTATTTTCCTGTAGCAGTTTCATGTCTTCCTTTGAGCGCTATTCCCTGCACCTGCTTTGTTTTAGCAAACAAGTTGTGCGGACGCTATCCTTCTTTGTGTGGACATTGTTGATTGTCATGTCATGTTCGGATGTACTTTGTGGAGGCCGTCTCTGCTCCACAAGCTGTAAGTCTTTGCTGTTGTCCAGCATTCTGTTTTTGTTTACTTTGCAGCCAGATCAGTTTTAGTTTCGTTTTGCATTGCCATCTCAAAGCTTCAATGCCTTTTCTTAGCGGCACTCACCTTTTGTTTATTTTTGGTTTAAGCTTTCGTCTGCATATTGTGATCACGACAAACCATGTTCCCGACATCGACATCTACGACATTAGCCACTTTCTGCCACCTACTGATATGGAAGAGTATAACATGGTTACTCTGCCTAGCTCTAGACAGCACCGACACTCAACAACGGCACATTATTTGCGAATTATAACTACTGGTTTGCAAAAAATATTTCTAGCCCAAATAGGTGAAATTACATAATCTCCCACGGCACACCAGACTGTATCTCACGGCACTCTAGTGTGCCGCGGCACAGTGGTTGAAAAACACTGGGCTACAGTATGCATATTTACATAACAATTTCTCATATCCATCCCTCTATGTAGACGCAACTTGAATTGAGTCAGTCTCAGGTGTTTCTCTTTGTAAAAATCTAACTATTGCAGTATGCACAGTTGAGCGGAAGTGCCCACAATCCAATATTGTTCTTAATAAGCGAGTTCTGTTTTATGTTGAACAGCTGTGCTGCAGGGCAGCATTTGAACCACAGGGAAACTGCAATAGATGAATGTATATTGCAGTCCAGTCACTACTTGTATTAGTGTGAGAATACCATGCAGATCTATGACGTTATCAAACGACCAGACAAGTAACATTTTGCATTTGTCCCTTGTCTCATGTGCTATATGTTTTTGTTAAAGAGGGATTACAGGGACATGTTCAGGGCAACTGCAGACACAAATCATAATTATGTGTGTTTAAAATGACTAAAGTGCTCAAGTAGAGTTGTGCTGACAAAAGTTGGGCTGGGTAAGATTTTGATGACAAAAATAACCAAATAACCGCCACCGTTTGGTTTGTTTAATATTTTTCTATGCCTGCAAAACAAATTCTGGAATAGGTTTAGTAGAGAAGCAGAGAATGCAGGGAAGTTCAGGTGGGTCAACTTTTAAATCCGGCTTTAGGTGTATTGAGGTATGCAAGGGTACAAATTGAACCTGCCTGCCAATGTGTGTGTGTCTGTGTGTGAGCACACACAACTGTCTGGGGAGCACTGCCAATCTCTGTTGTGAAACTTAAGTTTGCCAGTGGAATGCATTTTGGATGATTCTGTTCTGGGTCTGCAAAGTTAGGTCAAAATGGCAAAAAGGTCCACTCCAAAAATAAACCTTTTAAACAACTTTATTATGTTTTTAATGTTTTTTTTAATGACATATTGTAAAAACAAATACCAGACATATGTCATGATTTAAGTTTGTATTATTGAAGTATGCATCACACAGTATGGCTGCCTGGTGGAATGGTTCAATTGCTGGTTTATACATTTTGTTAGTTTCCCTCACAGGATTGCTCAAAAATACATCTGTAGATATTTATTCATTCTTGCATTGTCATGGCGATCACAAGCTAGAAGTATTTTGGCATTGAAACTTAAAAAAGGTGCCATTATCGCAAAGTGCTTAGAGTGCTTTGTGAGTTCTATAAGAAATATTTGAACTTAAGTAGTCAACAGAGTCAGTAATGATAGCTGCTGCACCTCCAGTAGCGCAGCCCAGCTCAGGGAAGTTCTGCATCTCAGAAGATAAAATAAATGAAGGAAATCAAAAAATACACCAAATGAAACATAATATCCTAAATAGAAATGCAATTATCGTTATTCCTCATTTTTCACGCTTATGTGAGACCGAACATGACCTTGATAATCACATTTCCGTGAAGTAGGATTAGTATTAATAGACCTGTTTACGCATTTTTTAACATTATTCGAGCCCTCTAAACATGAAATAATATCCATATAGTCACCTTTACCCTTAAGTGTGTTCTACAGTACTCACCGGTGGCCCAGAGGATCCCCCAAGCATCATTACTATGCCCATCACCTGGCCACTAAAACACGGCCACGACATGGACATCATTTGTCACATCCTGAGTAATTCCTTAAGTTAGAACTGGGTTTCCATGTGCTGAAACCACAGGTGTAAATTGTTCTGCAAAAATGGGCTCAATCGTCGCAGCTATGAGTATTAGCTGTAATGTGACCTTTCCGTGTTAGCATTGAGTGTCCTGCGTTGTCATTCCAGCCAAAACTGTGTTAATGATGTCAAAGATTACCTGGGTCAAGAGAGTTCATCTCCACTTTGGCTGGACAGCTGCTGAGAGATGATAGCTGTCTCACTTAGCCTCAAGTGCCACGCCCAATGTCCGATGCTACGTCCTGCTGATGTCATTCAACATAGCTCCCGTTAAAGGCTTACCAATGTGTGGTGCGTTATTGATGAGGCAGGAGTTGAAGATGAAGTGCATAAAAAATGTGTTCTGCCAGAAGTTGCTCAACTTGATTTGTCGCATTGAAGATAAAGTAGCGCCAAGATTAGCCACCCGGAAAAGGAAGTCCTGCTTGGGGAATATTTAGCGATCGCCACAGCATAACACTAACAGAAAATGGGACAAATACTGCATTGTTATACATATGATACAGATGTAAAACTTAGTTTAACACTTCATTTAAGCCAAAAACATGTATAATATGCTTAAAAAATCTGGAATATAGCTACGGACAACTGTACCAGAAACAGATGAAAATCCTGAACCAGGTTGACACTAAAGTCAATAATTGTGTAGTGGTCCACTTGGCTGACTTCTGTGTAGCCAGTATGGGTTTAGTTCCAACTCAGTGACAGTGTGAATATATAGTTGTCTATCTGGCGTTATGCTTTAAGTTGCAAGCAGAAATTTAAGTTACAAGCATTCCCGCTATCAATTGGCGTAGCAAATGTCACAGTGAACCCCTTAAGATTCGCCCAAAACATCTAGTCTTACTCGCTAGCATTAGCGTATAGCTTGAGATGGACATAACGAAGGAAGAAATGGATATTAAAAAAACGAAATCATTTAAAACATCACAGTCTGTCGCCAACTTGGCAAATCAATTAATATATGCCTGCCTAGAACTGGCTCTGACTAGTATACATTAATAAATGTGCTGAAACTACCACTGTTGTGATTAATTGTCTTCCTTAATTGCAAATATTACAAAATAGGGAAATACATTCAAATAATATTCCACATTTATTTTTGAAAATACAATCATTTACCACAGAATTATTTAAAAAAAAACAACCACTAATTGCTATATTGTAGAGCTGAAGAATGATTTAAAATTAATACAACAAATAAGTCGGATTTTTAGAGAAGACATTTCTGTTAACAATTACATTAAAATATATTTAAAAAATAATATCTGAGTAGTGCTTTTTGATGTTGCTGCATTTAATTCAACAAGAAAGTCAAAGAAGACTTCTTCCTTTTTAGGACCTTATCTGGATTTTTTGAGGGGGCATCCAACTACAGTACATCATAATCAAGTGAGCAAAGCTGATGTTTGACTGCCATATTACATCTTATTTAAAAAGTGAACTAATAAAGCAATTATACAATACAGCCTTCATAAACTGTATCATTACTGTTGGAATATTAGCTTTAAAATCCTTTTTCTCGATTTATAAAATAAATCATGTTAAGAATAACATAATGCATAATAATACATTACAAATTTAAGGAATAGGATAAAGATGTCCTAACAACCTCTTAGTGCTGAAATCTACTGCATATATAAAACCAATTTTGAAGGTAACAAAGTTGACCAGAGTGCTTTACGATTTAGGTAAGTAGTCAAAAAGTAATAAAAGTATATCAATATAACATGTTTAAAAATACAAAATGTTTCTCTGATCAGAAGATAAATCTGCTGACAACAACACACAAAGGCCTATTCAGGATAAATGTAAAAAACTACTTTTGCTTCATAATTTTAAATTTTGAAGCTTTTTTAAACTAGATTTATGCGTTCTGGGTCCTCCCGTCTTTTTTCTACAGTGTTTTACAATGTTTTAAAAACCCGTGAATCACACAAAAACATTAAAAGTGTACAAAAATATGATTATTGACATCAAAAACATGTCATTATACAAAAAAATATCCTCCAAAAATATTACATTTTTTCCAATGTTTGTATTTATTTGTTGCTAAAACTTGTTTCGGTGCCAATATAACTTTTTCTACAATGTCAATTCTTTTTTCGATACCAAATTTTACTGGCAGTGTTGTGGCTCCATATTAGGTTGGCAGCCACTGCAACCACAGGGCAGGGGATTTTTTAGCCAAAACTGTTTGCTTTAATCCACAAACTCCGACCTCTCAATTCCCGTGGAGGACAGCCAAATCCTTGTTTACCCCGAACACTCATCTGTTGCCACATTAGGCGTGTCTCTCAACAGAGGCGCTGACTCCAGCTGCAATTAAACTAATATGATACCTTTTGCGCTCACCATGCAGAAATAGCTCAACAGATGCCATTCGTTCCCGTGTCCTGATGTTTTTGAGTGTACAGATGTGCTCTCCTGCACATGCATGCAGGCAGAGGGTATTTTTCTTTCATTTTAAGCGTGTTGCAAAATATGAGTTTGACTTTGACTTCCATCTGTCGTGTGTCAAACCATCCTAAATATATTCCTATATTACATATTTTTTTCTCGCAGGGATTGAAAACGGGGATTGAAACATGACTGACCGAAGATACAAAACAGTGTTGTTTTTTTGCAGCAGTTTGCAACGGTTACATGGCTACCAAAAGGTGCGCAACATTACGTGCATGATGTAAGCTACCCTCGTTATTGTCAGCTAAGGATAGCAATTTGGAAAACTTAGTCTGTTGCACACGTAGCTTCATTACATTACAATAGTACGTACAAATATGCATGAAAACACTCCTACAGACATCCCACATGAAACAGTTTAGTAAGTATGAATAGTTTTAGATATATTGTAAAACCTACAAACTTTGCTTGGAGTGACGAAAGAAGAATCCATACGAGTAGAACACTATGGTATGGCTCGAAGACGGAACGGCACTTGTACTTTTGGTTGAAGGGGCTAAACAGAAAGGCACTGCAGCAGCTGCAGTGAGTGAACTCATTCAAAAGATGGCACCATAGCACAAAACAATAACATACCTTTTCAATGTCTTTGTTTGTTTTTATTTTTTAAACTATTTGCATTATGGCCGTCAGCAAAGACAAATCCATAAATTAGCCGCACGGTTTTATAAGCCGCAGTGTTCAAAGCGTAGGGAAAATGTAATGGCTTATAGTCCGTAATTTACGGTATATTTATATAGCGCTTTTTCTCTGGAGACTCACCCACTATTATCTACCTTTAAACCAGTGTGGGTGGCACTGGGAGAAAGGTGCACAAGGACACAACGGCCGTAACTAGGATGGAAGGATTCGAACCACGAATCCTCAAGTTTCTGGCCTCTACCATCTGAGCCTTGCCAGCCCATACAGTATGTGTTTGTATATTGTTTGCTCCTACAAATGAATTTGGCAGACGTATCCCAAATTTAAAATGTGTTTTTCAGTAATGGGTGGATATCTAAATGTACTTGGAACTTGGTGTGATGTCATTCAAACAACCGGGGCTCAATTCCCCACATAGACAGTGTGGATAAAGGCATATAAAACTATTATCCCGATCACTCAATTGCATGTATTTGTCAGCCTGGTCCATGAATATTTCAAAACCGACATCAGCAAGTAATGTATATATAAATATGATAATATATAGACACAATAGCCTGTGTTTCCTTATCGGCCGTGTCTGCCTGTCATGGGTATTTTTTTGAAGCTTTTATTCCAGTTTTTATATTTTTTTATTCTTTTTGGTAAATATTGCATGCGCCTGTGTATTCCTATTTTTGTATAGCTGCTAGAAATGTGAATTTCTCTTATCTATCTATCTATGTTCTTTCAGCATTTTCTCATGCTCAATTCAACCAAACTCAAGGTACAATTCCAGTAAGTAAACATCAGTAGAAGAGGGTGCAAAATAGAATAGCAGTTAAAGGCCTACTGAAATGAATTTTTTTTATTCAAACGGGGATAGCAGATCCATTCTATGTGTCATACTTGATCATTTCGCGATATTGCCATATTTTTGCTGAAAGGATTTAGTAGAGAACATCGACGATAAAGTTTTGGTCGCTGATAAAAAAAAAGCCTTGCCTGTACCGGAAGTAGCGTGACGTCACAGGTTGAAAGGCTCCTCACATTTCCCCATTGTTTAGACCAGCAGCGAGAGCATCTCTTCCTTCCTCTCTCATTCCCAAAAGTTAGTTATTTCTCTCTCTCTCACTCTCTCTTTCTCTCCTTCTTTCTTTCTGTAGCAGCGTGAAACCGTTCTCCTTTGTAATCTGATGTTGCTTGAGTACTAAAATAATAAGTACTTTAAATACCTTAGTTCCCTTTTGACATTTATTTATTGAATAGTAAACATTTCAAAATAGCTTCCATGCTGCATAGCTTTCCTTCAGGTCTCTGTGCACTTCTGAGCTGCACTGGAGATTTTTACCCATACTTTGTGTCCTGTCTCTGCATCTTGGGGTCACAATTGCCGCAGCGATGCATAATTGTAAAATGTATTTTACTAACTTCCCCGTCAAAAAAAGATTAGAAAGAGCAACTCCATCCCCTCTAACTGTGCTTTTATCTGCTGGTGTGTCAGACCGCATGGAAATGTGTAGAAGATGCCGAGTGATTTGCATTAATGCGAATGTTTTCCTGAACATGTCACTTACAGTGCCTTCCTTTTGTGTTCTACGAGCTTTGTCTTCTCTGCATGAACCTGAGTCTATTTATTTCCCTGCTTTCCATGCCGTCTTTGTCGTCACTTTGCTTCTGCTCCCTCTATTCACGATTTGTGTTTTGTTGTTGCCAGACCTTATTGTGGTTCCTGCCTCCTACGTTTCTCTACTTTTGGGATTAAAGTTTCCCGCCTGCACTCCTTAAAGTCTATCTGAATATTGGTACACATTTTAGCACATTTTATTCTCCCCAATTAATCTGTTTTATGTAACACCACTCTTTTGTCCGTTTTCAATTAAAAAATAAGTATCTGCTCTGTGTATTTTTACATCTCTTATTATTTAATACAGTTGTAGCGTGTGTTCCACATCTTCATAGGCTTCAAATGATTGGATTTAACTGGTTAATAGTGAGCGGAGAAAATTAATAGAACGATCAATTGAACAAATTAATTCCCATAGTAACAGAAATGGATAGAAGCTTTCCTCCTCAGTGAATCTTGTAAAACTGAAGTACAGCCATGAAACATCAGCGTGGGACATGTTAATGATATAGGTAGAATTGATCAAAGGTGTTGTTTGTTTGTATTTGTTTATTTGAAGGACAATGTGCAGTTTCATTAAAAATATAGCTGCACCAGATTTAGCACCATGCTAATTTCCATCTGTAATTTAAAATACAAGTGCAATACATAGAGAAAGTGTGAGTTACAGTAGTTTAGCAGCATCATTTAAAGTTCAAAAGTACAGTACAGGCCAAAGGTTTGGACACACCTTCTCATTCAATGCATTTTCTTTATTTCCATTTCCATTGTAGATTGTCACTGACAGGCCTACTGAAACCCACTACTACCGACCACGCAGTCTGGTAGTTTATATATCAATGATGAAATCTTAACATTGCAACACATGCCAATACGGCCGGGTTAACTTATAAAGTGCAATTTTAAATTTCCCGGGAAACTTCCGGCTGAAAACGTCTCGGTATGATGACGTTTGCGCGTGACGTCACGGGTTGAAGCAGACATTTTGGAATAGCACGGTGGCCAGCTTAAGTCGTCTGTTTTCACCACATAATTTCACAGTATTCTGGACATCTGTGTTGGTGAATCTTTTGCAATTTGTTCAATTAACAATGGAGACTGCAAAGAAGAAAGCTGTAGGTGGGATCGGTGTATTAGCGGCTGGCTGCAGCAACACAACCAGGAGGACTTTGAGTTGGATAGCAGACGCGCTACCGTGAGTACAGCTTTGGCTTCCAAACATTTGATCGCTTGCCCGTATGTGCGTGGCGCTATGTGCATGTCACGTACGTAACTTTGGGGAAATATATGTTTCTTGCCGACTCTGATGGCGGCCGGGGTGTCGTCGAAAGCTACAACGCCGTCCGCCGCCGCGCCGCTGTCCTCACCTGTCTGGGTTGACTTCCTCCGTCTCCGGGCCGCCAACCGCACAGATCATTGTGGTGAAGTCCTTCGTCGCGCCGTCGATCGCTGGAACGTAGGTGAGCATGGGTGTTGATGAGCAGATGAGGGCTGGCGTAGGTGGAGAGCTAATGTTTTTAGCATAGCTCTGTCGAGGTCCCGTAGCTAAGCTAGCTTCAATGGCGTTGTTAGCAACAGCATTGCTAGGCTTCGACAGGCGGCACAGCATTAACCGTGTGGTTACAGCTCCAGGGTTTGGTAGTATTGTTGATCTTCTGTCTATCCTTCCAGTAAGGGGCTTATTTCTTCTGTTTCTATCTGCATTTAAGCACGATGCTATCACGTTAGCTCCGTAGCTAAAGTGCTTCGCCGATGTATTGTTGTGGAGATAAAGGTCACTCTGAATGTCCATTTCGCGTTCTCGACTCTCATTTTCAAGAGGATATAGTATCCGAGGTGGTTTATAATACAAATCTGTGATCCACAATAGAAAAAGGAGAGAATGTGGAATCCAATGAGCCATTGTACCTAAGTTACGGTCAGAGCGAAAAAAGATACGTCCTGCACTGCACTCTATTGCTTCACTCTCACTTTCTTCATCCACAAATCTTTCATCCTGGCTCAAATGAATGTGGTAATAGTCGCTTTCTCGGTCCGAATCACTCTCGCTGCTGGTGTAAACAATGTGCAAATGTGAGGAGCCCTTCAACCTGTGACGTCACGCTACTTCCGGTACAGCGACCAAAAGTTGCAAACTTTATCGTCGATGTTCTCTACTAAATCCTTTCAGCAAAAATATGGCAATATCGCGAAATGATCAAGTATGACACATAGAATGGATCTGCTATCCCCGTTTAAATAAGAACATTTCATTTCAGTAGGCCTTGAAGGCATCAAAACTATGAATGAACAGATGTTCATTCGATGAGCGTCACCTGAAAACCATTTCAGGTGACTACCTTTTGAAGCTCATCGAGAGAATGCCAAGAGTGTGCAAAGCAGTAATCAGAGCAAAGGGTGGCTATTATGAATAAACTAGAATGTAAAACATGTTTTAAGTTTTTTCACCTTTTTTTGTAAAGTACATAACTCCAGATGTATTCATTCATAGTTTTGATGCCTTCAGTGACAATCTACAATGTAAACAGTCATGAAAATAAAGAAAACACAATGAATGAGAAGGTGTGTCCAAACTTTTGGCCTGTGCTGTATATAAAGTGCAACAGTTTTTTTTAATCAAAATCCACTTAACACAACATACAGTGCAGTAGCCATCAGATGGTACCCACAAGGGTATCATCTAATACCTATATATATATATATATATATATATATATATATATTATATATATATATATATATATATATATATATATATATATATATATATATATATATATATATATATATATATATATATATATATATATATATATATATATATACTGTATATATATGTGTGTGTGTGTATATATATATATATATATATATATATATATATATATATATATATATATATATATATATATATATATATATATATATATATATATATATATATATATACATATATGGTACTGCATACGTAAACAAGATGGCGATATTACACAATTAGACCGGTACTCTAATGGCAGACTGCACCCTCTAGGGCAGGGGTCACCAACCTTTTTGAAACCAAGGGCTACTTCTTGGGTACTGATTAATGCGAAGGGCTACCAGTTAGATACACACTTAAATTAATTGCCAGAAGTAGCCAATTTGCTCAATTTACCTTTAACTCTGTTATTATTAATAATTAATGATATTTATCTTTGTGGAAACACTGATCATCTTAATGATTTCTCACAATAAATATATATAGAAACAGATAAATATAAATTTGCAACACTTTATTTTTATATTTTCTCTATAAGTGCACATTTTTCAAATTTAACATTTTCAAATGATCACTTCTAAGACAGTCTTGTGAAATCACAATATCCCATTTTAACTAGCTAGCCACTAACATTTTTTAAGAAATCATGAATTACTTTGCACCATGTTTGTACAAATAATAACTCGTGTAAAATACAAAAGTAAACTCTCAAATTTTTAAATCATGTCACACTTTGAACTGGACACCAAATCTGTTATCTGTTTCTTTGTCAGTTAGTGGGAAGCCTGGCATTGCATGCTGTTAACTAGTGTGTTGTACTCTGGTGTGTAACTTGACACTGCAACTCTGAGTGAGTCTTGCAGATGTGCATCAGTGAGGCGTGTTCTGTGTTTGTTCTTGATGAAGTTCATGTCAGAAAAGGCTGATTCACAAAGATAAGATTTTTCCTCATTGTTTGCGGAACCTTCTTAATCTTTTGGACATATTTTCACAGCAATCTGGCCTTAAGCTTAATTATGATAAATGTAAAATGTTAAGGATCGAAAATCTAAAGGGAACGTCCTTTCGAATGGAATGCAAAGTGTTTTGTTTATAAATTATATGCAATCTGTTGTGTTCCCTAATTTTTTTTCTGTGTAGATGAATGAAGGTGTGTGTTGCTGAGTCCGACTTGGACATTATCTGGACTGGGCCTGGTTTGAAAAACCCTTTAAAAAAATCTAATTTCATTGACAACCTGGTCTGTTGAAGATAAGGCCCTTTTTTTTAAAAATAAAATAAAATAAGATAAATAAATAAAAAACATTTTCTTGGATAAAAAAGAAAGTAAAACAATATAAAAATAATTACATAAAAAATAGTAATTAATGAAAATGTTAGTGGACCAGCAGCCTATACAATCATGTGTGCTTCAGGGACTGTGTCCCTTGCAGATGTGTTGTCTATGTTGTGGGAACCAGAATATTGGTAGCAGAAAGAAATAACCCCTTTTGTGTGGATGAGTGTGCATGGGGGAGGTTGTTTGGGTTGATGCACTGATTGAAAGTGTATCTTGTGTTTTTTCTATGTAGATTTAATTTAAAAAAAAAAAAAAAAATTTAAATTTTTTAAATTTTTTTTTTTTTTTTTTTTTTACATTTTTTTTTTTTTTTTTTTTTTTTAGAACAGGCCCGCGGGCGACTCATCTGGTCCTTACGGGCGACCTGGTGCCCGCGGGCACCGCGTTGGTGACCCCTGCTCTAGGGCAGGGGTGGGCAATTAATTTTTACCGGGGGCCGCATGAGCAACCCGAGCACTGCTGGAGGGCCACACCGACAATATTTCAATTAAATTTTGCTCAAATTATTTTTGATATACCGTAAGATAGATAATAATAATAATATTTTCATTTAACCTAACTTATCTTTATACAAAAGCAGATGGCTTTTGATGGTTTTATTTTTAACACTTTCTTACACAACACTTCCTGATGTATATTACAATACAAAAATTTCAATTTCTGTCACTTTATCCTGCATCCTCTTTGTTGTGAACGTAGCACGCCTGTAAGGTGATTGGCGAAGAAGGAGGAAGCGTTGCTGTTGCGGAAATGAGGAGTGAGGATTGGTTTTCCTTTTGGAAAGAACGAGATAAGTTGAGCTGTGTTAGTATAGCATGCTCAATAAAAGTTTAAAAAGTGCATCAGTCTTGGTGTGCACTTCTTCTGGACGCTACAATTGATGTCAGAAGTGGGATGAAATGCCTCCCAGTTCGCCTTGCCATCAAACCTGGGAGTCTCTCTCTCTCTCTCTCTCTCTCTCTCTCTCTCTCTCTCTCTCTCTCTTTGCGGCGAGCTCCTCACGTGGCACGTACCTCCCGATGACGTGGCACACAAGCAGCGCAGTATGCGCAAAGTTTTACTTCTGCCACCAATTGTAGCGTCCAGAAGAAGTGCACATCAAGTCTGACACTCTTTTTAAACTTTTATTGAGCAAGCTATACTAACACAGCTCAGCATATCTCGTTCCTTCCACACGCACGTCTCCTCACTTCTCATTTACGCAACTCAAGAAGACAACATCTACTTCAGCAGGTCGTTACACTATATTCTTTAAACACAGCAACGTGTGTACCACAAATAAGCACACAGCTTTACCTTTACTTGGCAGTCCATGTCTTGTTGAAAACACGCCATTCGTCATCAACTTTTCTCTTTTTAGCGTCTCGGGGATAACCGGTAGGGATGTGCGTATCGATCCTATGGTATTGATATATCGATACTCACACGCTACTCATTTGGCATCACTTTTCTGAAAAAAGTATCGATATAAACCAAAAAACGGCGTGTGGGGGGTGCAAGCATCACTTTCAGATGTTTTTGATGACTTACTTAACTTACTATGTGCTGGGACACCCCTGTACCTGGCAGAGTATAGAGCTGGCCCAGTCACGTCACAGGAGACAGCGAATGAGCGTCGTCAACGTGCAACACACACACCGCCAGCCGACAGCGTTGTTACTTTTCCTGAACAGCAATCTGAGACTTCAGTAAAGTGTGACGTGTGACGACATATCTCGAGTACACTAAAGGTGTCAGACATTTTTGTAGATAATTTTTCCAAGTTCATTTTCTCAGGGAACTGTCTTTCGTATGCAGGTTTATAGGACAAGGAAATCCTAGTTTATTGTGATAAGGAAATTATTGACTTTGCTTCAGAGAAGTGTTATAAGTTTACTTCCACAAAGAGGTTTGAAACATAACATTGTTATGAATAAATGTTTTTTTAAGCTTTTCCTCCCAATACTTTTTTTTGAGGAATAAGAAAAGTGAAAATGTGTATATTTTTGTTTATATTTAATTTATTTTTCATATTATATTTCCTATTTATATTTATGTTATGTATTTTAATTTTACTTTTATTATATATTGATCATAATGAATGTGGTATAAATGGTCTGTATTTGTCTTGTGATTTGTCTTAAATAATAACAATAGTAATAATATTTTTGACTGACAAAAATTGCCAATAAGAAATTAATGGTATCGGTATCTATATCGATGAAAATGCAAGAAAAAGTATCGGTATCGTATCGAATCCTAAAAGTGTGGTATCGCCCATCCCTAATAACCGGGCATCACTTGTCGCTGTGCGCCTTCCCTCACAGGACATACGCACATATAACACTTTTCAAAATAAAAGCAGCACAGTTGTATTGCACGCACGACAAAGATGTTTTTTTTAATTTATTTTGTAATTTGAGATTGCCGCTGCACGCACGAGCATACGTCCACACGGAAGTAATACAAATAACGCTTTTCAAAACAAAAGCAGCACCGTTGTATTGCACACTCGAAATAGATGCTTTTTTAAATTTATTTTGTAATTTATAATTTGCCTCACGCGGGCCGGACAGGGACGTACAAAGGGCCGGATGCGGCCCGCGGGCCGCACAATGCCCAGGTCTGCTCTAGAGTATCGTCTGATGTCCAAATACCTGCCTGGTATTGTTAATGTGAGCAGGACTGGTGGTCTAAAAGCCAGTTTTTGACTGCCTGTAAGAAGCTGTGAAAACTAGAATTGTTCTTTAGATTGTCTGGAAGATTGATGGCTTTGTAGGAAAAGGCTGATTGGGAGAAGGCAGACTTTCTTTTTGGAACATTACAGTCACTTCTGGATACAGACCTTAACATTCTGCTTGTTAGTTGAGAGCTGTACGTATATTTTTAAGAGAGGACGAACAGCATAATTTAGGATCTTGTGTACTACGCGGATATTGGGGTACCCGATTAATTTTTCAAAGCTAAGTATACTGTATTTTTCAAGGATGTTACAATGGTGATAACGCCTAGGCTTTGTATCGACGATTTTTGGTGCTTGATTATGTAATGAACTGAGAGAATTTGAAACGGTTTGTTTGGCTTGAGACCATGATGACGTACAGTACAAGACATGTGATACGATCCTTGCATTGAAAAATTATGTTGCTGCTTCCAATGATCAAAAGCTCCTGATGTGCTGGAAGTTGGCAATTTTATATTTCAGAGCATGACATACCTTTTTAACGTGATTTTTAAATTTTAGTGTAAGATTCAGTATCACGCCTAGGTATTTAGCAACTATTAACATGTTTGGGGAAAACCCTTTGATTTGGTTTGTTTGAAAAATACATTGAGACAATTGTATCTGTGTTCAGCGTAAGGCAGGACTCGTACAGCCACTTTGTTTTCTTTGGTCATTGTCTCGGATAGCCTAGCTGCAACCAGATTTGCATCAGAACCGTGAGTAAAGAAAACTCTGTCATCAGCATACAGTAAGATCTCCACATCCTCACAGATGGAAGGTAGGTCATTAATGTAAAACTAAAGATCAGTGGCCTCAGAATAGACCCTTGAGCTACCCTTGGGGTACAGGAACTGTGCGGCGAAGTTTTGTCATTTATTCTTACGCACTGGGAGCTATCTGCGAGGTAAGATTGAAACCAACGGATAATGTTTGTGGAGAGATTGAAATTCAGTAATTTTGGCAGCAGCATTGACTGATTAACTGTGTCAAACGCCTTACATAGTTCCAGGAAAACGGTCCCAACCACCCCTACCCTGTCCTGGCTGGACTTGATCACCTCAAGGAACTAACAGCATGCTGTGTCGGTGGAGTGTTTGGATTGGAAGCCAAACTGCTTGGAATGTAACATAATTCCATTATCAATGTGCTCGATCAAACTCTTTATATTTCTTTGGTACAAAACCCAAAACCAGTAAAGTTGGTGTGTTGTGTAAATCGTAAATAAAAACAGAATACTATGATTTGCAAATCCGTTCCAACCTATATTCAAATGAATACACTGCAAAGACAAGATACTTTACGTTCAAACTAGTAAACTTTGTTATTTTTTGCAAATATTAGCTCATTTGGAATTTGATGCCTGCAAAATGGTTAAAAAAAAGCTGGCACAAGTGGCAAAAAAAAACTGAGAAAGTTGAGGAATGCTCATCAAACACTTATTTGGAACATCCCACAGGTGGACAGGCTAATTGGGAACAGGTGGGTGCCATGATTGGGTATAAAAGCAGCTTCCATGAAATGCTCAGTCATTCACAAACAAGAGTCACCACTTTGTAAACAAATGCGTGAGCAAATTGTTCAACAGATTAAGAACAACATTTATCAACGAGTTATTGCAATCTAAGGTCCGTAATATCATCAAAAGGTTCAGAGAGTCTGGAGAAATCACTGGACGTAAGCGACTAGACCGAAAACCAACATTGAATGCCTGTGACTTTCGATCCATCAGGCAATACTACATCAAAAAGCTACATCAGTGTGTAAAGGATATCACCATATGGGCTCAGGGAAACTTCAGAAAACCACTGTCAGTAACTACAGTTTGTCGCTATATCTGTAAGTGCAAGTTAAAACTCTACTATGCAAAGGAAAAGCCATTAATCAACAACACCCAGAAA
Organism: Entelurus aequoreus; assembly: GCF_033978785.1. Taxonomy (NCBI): domain Eukaryota; kingdom Metazoa; phylum Chordata; class Actinopteri; order Syngnathiformes; family Syngnathidae; genus Entelurus; species Entelurus aequoreus. The sequence goes on from NC_084735.1 coordinate 41,105,289, forward strand.
CGCCGCTCATCTAAGATGGACTGATGCAAAGTGGAAAAGTGTTCTGATGTCTGACAAGTCAACATTTCAAATTGTTTTTGGAAACTGTGGACGACGTGTCCTCCGGACCAAAGACGAAACAAACCATCCGGAATGTTGTAGGCGCAAAGTTCAAAAGCCAGAATCTGTGATGGTATGGGGGTGTATTAGTGCCCAAAGCATGGGTAACTTACACATCTGTGAAGGCACCATTAATGCTGAAAGGTACACACAGGTTTTGGAGCAACATATGTTGCTATCCAAGCAATGTCTTTTTCATGGACGCCCCTGCTTATTTCAGCAAGACAATGCCAAGTCACACCTGTTACAACAGCGTGGCTTTGTATTAAAAGAGTGCGGGTACTAGACTGGCCTGCCTGTAGTCCAGACCTGTCTCCCATTGAAAATGTGTGGCAGATTATGAAGCATCAAATATCACAATGAAGACCTCGGACTGTTGAACAACTTACTGTACATCAAGCAAGAATGGCAAAGATTTCCACCTGAAAAGCTTCAAAAATTGGTCTCAGTTCCCAAACGTTTACTGAGTGTTGTTAAAGGCCCACTGAAATGAATTGTTTTTATTTAAACGGGGATAACAGATCCATTCTATGTGTCATACTTGATCATTTCGCGATATTGCCATATATTTGCTGAAAGGATTTAGTAGAGAACATCGACGATAAAGTTCGCAACTTTTGGTCGCTGATAAAAAAAAGCCTTGCCTGTACCTGAAGTAGCGTGACGTCACAGGTTGAAAGGCTCCTCACATTTCCCCATTGTTTACACCAGCAGCGAGAGCGATTCGGACCGAGAAAGCGACGATTACCCCATTAATTTGAGCCAGGATGAAAGATTCGTGGATGAGGAACGTGAGAGTGAAGGACTAGAGTGCAGTGCAGGACGCATCTTTTTTCACTCTGACCGTAACTTAGGTACAAGCTGGCTCATTGGATTCCACACTCTCTCCTTTTTCTATTGTGGATCACGGATTTGTATTTTAAACCACCTCGGATACTATATCCTCTTGAAAATGAGAGTCGAGAACGCGAAATGGACATTCACAGTGACTTTTATCTCCACGACAATATATCGGCGAAGCACTTTAGCTACAGAGCTAACGTGATAGCATCGTGTTTAAATGCAGATAGAAACAAAATAAATAAACCCCTGACTGGAAGGATAGACAGAAAATCAACAATACCATTAAACCATGGACCTGTAACTACACGGTTAATGCTTTCCAGCCTGGCGAAGCTTAACAATGCTGTTGCTAATGACGCCATTGAAGCTAACTTAGCAACGGGACCTCACAGAGCTATGCTAAAAACATTAGCTCTCCACGTATGCCAGCCAGCCCTCATCTGCTCATCAACACCCGTGCTCACCTGCGTTCCAGCGATCGACGGAGCGACGAAGGACTTCACCCGATCCTCAATGCGGTCAGCGGCTAGCGTCGGATAGCGCGTCTGCTATCCAAGAAGTCAAAGTCCTCCTGGTTGTGTTGCTGCAGCCAGCCGCTAATACACCGATTCCACCTACAGCTTTCTTCTTTGCAGTCTTCATTGTTCATTAGAGAAATTGCAAAAGATTCACCAACACAGATGTCCAGAATACTGTGGAATTTTGCGATGAAAACCGAGCTTTTTGTATTGGATACAATGTGTCCCAATACTTCCGGTTCAACGATTGACGTCACGCGCATACGTCATCATACATAGACGTTTTCAACCGGAAGTTTAGCGGGAACATTAAAATTGCACTTTATAAGTTATCCCGGCCGTATTGGCATGTGTTGCAATGTTAATATTTCATCATTGATATATAAACTATCAGACTGCGTGGTCGGTAGTAGTGGGTTTCAGTAGGCCTTTAAAAGGAAAGGCCATGTAACACAGTGGTAAAAATGCCCCTGTGCCAACTTTTTTGCAATGTGTTGCTGCCATTAAATTCTAAGTTAAGGAGTATTTGCAAAAAAAAAAAAGGTTTCTCAGTTCGAACATGAACTATCTTGTCTTTGCAGTCTATTCAATTGAATATACAGTAAGTTGAAAAGGATTTGCAAATCATTGTATTCTGTTTTTATTTACCATTTACACAACGTGCCAACTTCACTAGTTTTGGGTTTTGTAAAAGTGAATCAAGTCCCCATGAGTCTTTAGCTTTTGAATTTGAGAGTGTGGAGATCATTTTATTGACCTTGCCTTCACTCACACATTCCATATTCATCAGAGTGGCTGTAAGTCCTCCTGTGAGGCCACAGGCCATAGTCCCAGCAGAGTCAGCAGAAGATGTTGATGCTGTGTTCGAGGGTTTACTCTGTTCCAAGATTGAAGTTGAAAAAAAAGTTAGCAACCATTAGGCTATCCTTTACAGTGGCTTGTGTACAAGGTGTGAGTGGTCCGTTGTTGCAGGAGTTTATGTCAAGTCCGTTGGGTCCATTTCTTGTCCGCTCTCTCCCAGTTAGATTGTCAATACACTTCCACATTATCTTACTATTCCCTCTAGCCTGTTTTAATATTTCTAAGAAACAGTCTGCTTTTGCTTTTCTGAGCTGTCCTGTAACTTTGTTTTTGAGGGGAACTGCAATTTTTGGCTATCATCTACAATCGTTATGTGAGACAAAAATAGTTGTAAATTGTGGAAAAACTGCTAGTAAAAGAAGGCTAGCAATGCAGTTAACGAGGTTAAGGTCTAATCCATCTAAATAATACCCTCTAAAACCGCCAACAAAGTTTTATACGTACTAGAAGTATGTCTGTAATGTAGTAACAGACACATTCTCTGTACTATTTACAGTATTTTGCTCATTTTAAGCATTACCATAACTTATTTTCAGGGCGCATTGATTTTGGCAACGAATGCAACAACAACATAAAGAGCACTTTCTGTTTGCTACCACTGACGTCAGACATTGTAAGATATTTGGAGCGTTATCACGTAGCACTCTTGCTAAAAGTTTCAAATGTGAACACAAAACAGTGACTTAAAATGACCGCTCTCATTGGGATGCCGACTGATGGGATGGTTGTATCTTTCAGCACTTGTGCTCTACTTGAGCTGCTATATTCAGAAAAATCCTCACTCCTTAGATAAAAATATGGTTCCTTGCGAGGTTGCGATGGTCTTATGCTGCGTTCCATTGGTTGAGAGCCATATAGTATTAGTTGGCAGTGTGTTGATTTTTAAGGTGCCACAACCTTTTATTACACAGGCGAGATGCATGTTTTATAGCTTAGCATTAATTGTACTAATTAACTTTTACTAACTCAAAGGCAATACAGAAGCAGCTCAAGCTTCTTTTATATTTTATGGCGGGTCACAACCAAAATTATTAGCAGCTAGAGATGGGAATTAAAAAAATAAATACTCAGATACAGCATGTGATAATGTTGAATGAATGGCACGTTTTCATTCCACTCCAGAAGTGAATCCCCACCACCAGTGGCGACAACGTCAACACATCGTCTGCTGTTAATCCTCCTTCCTGTCATGTTAAAACATGCTATAATTAGCTGTAAACGAGAAATTTATATTTTTCATGCATCACATCGTCTAGTCAGTTTGCACGCCACCTTCCTTAGAGGTGTTCTCCACAGCAGGAGACGCCGCGATTTGTCAGAAATATCTTGTATGCTTCCTAAAAAAGCAGATATGCTTAATTTTCTGCTAAATAATAGTTCATTTTCATAGTGGATGGTTGAAAAATTGCACAGTGTACACAGAAAAGGTAAAGACGTGTGTTCTTGTCTCACGTAGGGTTTGTTGATGGGCAAAATTCGAAAAACATGTAAATATGCTCCTCGCCTCATATGCTGACATGGTGCTGAAATCACAAGCGGCTGGACACAAAATACATACACAAATACAATGTGTGAACTGCAACAAAACTACATAACTTTTATGTACAAGGAGCTTTTCATTGATGCAACTGACTTTTTCACTTCACTAAATGTTCCCTAGTCTGGCTGGAGAAAGCTTCCTTGTCTAATTACTGCCCTTGTTTTCAGACTCCATCTAGTGCCCCATGGCTTAAAGGATCATTTGTCACACCCTGCTAGGAGTCTGTTTTCCTCTGTTCAGCCCACTCTCTGTCTTTGCATGCATCATCAACTCCATTTTGACCACTTTCTGCTGCATACTTTGTGTTGTTTCCAACAATATGCCAGCAAGTTGGCTTCATCTCTCAATTCCTAAATGCATGGCGTTACCAGATGTGGAATATCTGAAAGAAAATTGGGAGTTTTTAAAATTTTCTAGAAATTTACGAATATGCTCTGGCTGCATAATATATAGTTTGAGCATTGTCATCGCTACATAGGAGACATATTCACTCAACATGACTTATCAGGGGTCCTTAACCTTTTTCACCTTGGGGCCCAACTTTTCAACTACAAACATTAACACAGCATTAGGAATCTTATTTTTGATTTACATGGTATAAATTATATACAGTTTCTTTCCTTGTCAAATGATATGAAACCATGTGTTAATCAGACTTGGAGAACATACGCATGACAGCTGGTGAATGTTATTGCTGTTGAAAGTTATAATTATTGTTTCTAAATACATTTCATATCTATTAGGTGTGTTAAAATGTTGTCAGTGAATTTATGAATGTATTTATTGAGTCCTGATAATACGCTCTATTACAATAAATATGACCTGTTATTAATACAGACAATTAAGAGGTAATTAAGGGCAAGGGTAAAGAAGCAGGACATTGCAAGCTCTGGTCATGCAAGGCAAGAAAAAAAAGAATAATACTTATTACCCCCTTGACTCACAATCCAGTTTACACTAGTGCTTGTCACCGAAACAATTTTACTTCAAAGCTTTGAACTGGGGCCAATTATGTTGCATCCACGAGTTCCTTTCCAAACTGAAACAAAAAGTTGTCACAGAGAATATTAGTTCATTTTCAAATTGGACCCTCAAAATAGATGTTTTATAGATGCCCATATCTGCTGTATAGATTAACTTTTCAAAAGAGAAGTGTCGGATACTTCTCTTGTTGCCCTATTTGTATTTGACTTTATTAAATGTTTGAATATATTTAGTGTTTGGCGCAGCCGCACTGGAGCAGGAGGAGATAGAAAGAAGAAAGAAACACATAAGCATAGGGGGAAATTGTGGGGAAAAGACAACAAAAAACTACAGGAAAAAAATACACATATACATATACATATACATAAACATATACATATACATACACACACAAATAGATAGCCCGGCCCCTGGCCGAAATCCTTAAACCCAATGTGGCCTCCCGAGTCGAAAAGTTTGGGGACCCCTGACTTAGGTGATTCACTCACTCACTCATGTATGAAGCTGACAGGATAACATGTTATTGTGCAATATTAAAATATTCAAATAATAACAGTATACTGCCGCTAATATTTAGCTGGCAACTGGAGCAGTAATTGCTAGCTGGTAATTAGCGAGGCAATTGCTCGTGTTTAGCTACTTTGTTCATATTGTCATTTTTTATATTACCATCTACAAAATATTAAGGAGTAATCTTTTTTTGCACCATTTTTAATAATATGTTGCTCTCATGTTATTTTATATATTCTATGATATTATTTTTTTACATGTTCGTTGTATGTTAATGAGTTTATTCTTATATTTGTTGTACTTATTTTCTGCCTCTATAAATATTTGTATTATAAATATTCTATGTAATGTGTTTGTTTTTTTATACAAGTATTTTTCAATTCCTCTGTCATTCACAGTTGATTGTTCTTCATTTGTTTCTTACTAAGCTGTGTCCATGAGCAATGTTTGTCATAAATAATCACAAACAATTTGAGAAATGTTCCATATGTTTCATCTACATCATTTTCACTGTACACAATGTCCCAACCTTGGTCTCCTAGTTCATTCTTCAGTGCAATCATGTCTCTCTCTGTGCTCAGTCTCTTAAATGTCTGTTTGTCATCATTTTCTCTCATCCTGTAGTATTCGTCATAGACCATAAAAACTGGCAAATGATCACTGATGTCTGTAATGAGCAGACCTCTTGTGGTGTTATCCAAATCATCAGCAAAAATATTATTGATGAGTGTGGGACTGTGTCCTGTGATCCTACTTGGGTTGGTGATTTTTGAATACAGACTCATACTGTAACTATAAAATCATCAATGATTTTCTGCTTATTTGGATTCAAAAGGTCGATGTTAAAGTCTCCACATAATGGGCATTCAATCGATCACAACTGGACTGTTTATTTTGTCTGAGAAGATGTTTTGCCGCTCATCCGAGTAGGCTTCATCAGTTCATGCTCATAGACTTAGATTGGTCACATCAGGACTTGGTCAGATCTAGTCCTTGGACTAGGACTGACCAATCTAAGTTTATGAGCACAAACTGATGAAGCCTACTTGGATGAGAGACAAAACATCTTCGAAGACAAACCAAACAGTCGATCGATCGAATGCCCTGAGACTACAATGACCTGGATGAATGAGAACATTCATAGACATATACCCACATAATGAAAATCACTTTTAGGGACAGTTGTCTTAATCCAGTCTTCAAACACCTCAACACTTGATTTAGGTGCTATATATATATATATATATATATATATATATATATATATATATATATATATATATATATATATATATATATATATGTATATATATATATATATATATAGCACCTAAATCAAGTGTTGAGGTGAGGTATATATATATATATATATATATTGAGAACATTCATAGACATATACCCACATAATGAAAATCACTTTTAGTGACAGTTGTCTTAATCCAGTCTTCAAACACCTCAACACTTGATTTAGGTGCTATATATATATATATATATATATATATATATATATATATATATATAAGACAATATTAAGACAACTGTCACTAAAAGTGATTTTCATTATGTGGGTATATGTCTATGAATGTTCTCATATATATATATATATATATATATATATATATATATATATATATATATATATATATATATATATATATATATATATATATATATATATATAGTACACATGTGATCGTTATATTTGTGCCTTTTTCATTGCATATTTCAATAGTTATACATACTAAGACATTGTCAACAATATTTTACCACCCTGTAATGCAAGTCCTTCATCACGTACACTGCCACTCCACCTCCGCTCTTATTATTACTACCAACGTAATTTAGTTCATATCCTTCCAGTACGAAATCTGTTCCTTTCTTGTCATCCATCCACGTTTCTGATACTGCAATTACTCTGAAGGGTGCCTTAAATTGTTCCAAAAAAAGCTTCATATATGTTGTAATTTGTCTTCAAACTTCTGCAGTTAAGATGAATGATTGACAGTTCGTTGTCAGATTTGATGTTGGTTATGTACTGTTCATGTGTAAAATGCAAGCAGTTGTTCTTACTATGGGAGAAGAAATTAATTTCCGGATCTCTGTCATTTTCCACCTCTTTATTTTTGTGGTCTTGCAAAAGGCGTTTAACTCCATGTGTGATTGAGTGCTGTTTGTGTACGTCATAGTTGTGTTTTGTCTGCTGTTACTGGTATTTATCCATCTCTTCCATTTTCTTTATGACTACTACTACTACTTTAGCCTCCTTCGATGTTTCATTTAGTTTGATGAATATTTTGCAGTTTGTGGACTATGATTGTTGTATTTTACCTTTTTTTCTTAAGATGCGTGTTTTTCTCGCTATTTCAGCTTTGGTTTTCGTTAAGTGTTCATTTATATAAATATCTAAACAGCTAGAATTCGTCCCATGTTGTCCACCACAGACGCTGAGATCATTATTCATGCGTTCGTTGCATCTCATCTCGATTACTCTAACGATTACAGTTGGTACAAAATGTGGCTGCTAGACTTTTGACAAGAACAAGAAAGTTTGATCATATTACGCCTATACTGGCTCACCTGCACTGGCTTCCTGTGCACTTAAGATGTGACTTTAAGGTTTGACTATTTATGTATAAAATACTAAACGGTCTAGCTCCATCCTATCTTGCTGATTGTATTGTACCATATATCCCAGCCAGAAATATGTGTTCTAAGAACTCCGGTCTATTAGTGAATCCCAGCGGGCTTTAGAGCGTTTTCTTTCCGGTCTCCAGTACTCTGGAATGCCCTACCGGTAACAGTTAGAGATGCTAACTCAATAGAAACATTTAAATCCCATCTTAGACTCATTTGTATACGCTAGCCTATAAATAGACCCCTTATTAGACCAGTCTATCAGTCGTCTCTCTTTCTGCTCTGTCACCCTCTCCTGCGTGGAGAGGTTATCAGGTGACCACGGATCAGCCTACACTGGAGGATGCTATAGCTGTTCCAAGTCAGGACCCAGTATGGACCACTCCTCTTTGCATCAGTTGGTGGTGTCTCTGCGCTGCTGACTTGTCTCTCTCTATTCAAGATGATCTCCTGCTGGCCCCACTACGGACTGGACTTTCACATGAAGTCGGGACCCGGGGTGACCACTCCTAATGCATCAGTTGGTGACGTCTCGGCACCCCGACGTGTCTCCATGCAATAGGATCCCCTGCTGGCCCCACTATGGAGTGGACTCTCACATTATTAACCGTATCCACTCGCATCCTTTGCACCGGTCACCCAGGGCGTTAGGGTCCCCACATTGTGGTCCCTTCCAAGGTTTCACGTTGTTCCCATTTGGTTGAGTTTTTTCTTGCCCTGATGTGGGATCTGAGCCGAGGATGTGGCTTGTGCAGGGCTATATAAGTAAACATTGATTGATTGATTAATTGACTGTTCCTTTTAGCTTCCTTACTTATTTTAGCAAAGCAGATGCATGTTTCCTGTTGACAAACCTTCTTTTGCTCTGCGGAGTGGATGGCAAGCTTCGATGTTGTTAATGTCCAGATGCACTTCTTTCGACTGCATGAATGCGGCCATCTGCTGCTCCGTGGGGTTGTGATCTTGATCCCAGGGATACCCTCCACTCTCGGCAGCCGTGGCCCGTGCAAACAAGCGTGGCCTAATTTGTAGCCCGATCACATTGACGTCGTTGCAGCGTACTGCTCAAGTTCCTCCATTCTGTCTGTTAGTTTACGCACTTTTTTTGTCATTCTGGACACATAGATATTTCACCTCTTCCACCAGCTGCCTTTTTGTTTCCTGCAGCTTCTTGACACTTGTCATCTCTTCCGTGAGGGTCTCAAGAGCTCTTCTTAGGTCCTCGCTCTCCTCGGCCGAGAGCGCCTTCTTTGGCCCTATACGTAGCCACAGCTGCTACCCGCTGGGCCTGCCGCGGCCCCCAAATCCTTGCGCTCTCCTCACTGCCGTTGCTGCCAGTCCAGGGGTGTCACTAGCTTTTAAGGACAGGGGGGGCTTAGCCCCCAGGAGATGCACAGGATGCGAGCAAACGTAGCGCACGAGCACAACATTTCACAAACGGCTAACAAAGACTTAGGAATTATTAATTGTTATTATTATTATTATTTCAGTGGGTTTATTTTCAATCCGTGTTCAGTACAACAACAAACATGGGTTTGCACAGTGACATTTTGTTTACAGCATCAACAAGAAACAATTACTTGCATGATCCTTCAAGATACACTGAAACACAATGAAAGTCATGGCATTAGCCTCTATGTTATTAATTCACAACATAGAGGCTAATGCCACCACTTTTGCTCACAATACAATAATTGTTTGTTCCCAAATATTTTGAAGTTGCACAGATTACATTTTGGGCACATATGTGACTAAAATGGTTGTAAATTCAAGCCCTGGAAATATTACTTAATTACTTGAATTAAAGGCCTACTGAAACACACTATTATCGACCATGCAGCCTGATAGTTTATATATCAATGATGAAATCTTAACATTGCAACACATTGCAATTGCCAATACAGCCGGATTAACTTACAAAGTGCAATTTTAAATTTCCCGCTAAACTTCCGGTTGAAAACGTCTATGTATGATGACGATTGAATCCAATACAAAAAGCTCTGTTTTCATCTCAAAATTCCACAGTATTCTGAACATCTGTGTTGGTGAATGTTTCAGCAAAAATATGGCAATATCGCGAAATGATCAAGTATGACACATAGAATGGATCTGTTATCCCCGTTTAAATAAAAAAAAATCATTTCAGTAGGCCTTTAAAGTAATATCTGGATCGGGATTATCTGGCTTATATATAATATATAATATATTTATATATATATTATGGCAAGCCGTTAAGTAAATTATATGGAAGTCTGAATAGAAATGAGAAACGTTTATATATACTGTAAAAAAGAAAGACAGAGCCAAAGATGTCAAAGAGCTGAGGGACCATCGTTAAAGTGCAATGCTATTAAAGAAAAAAAAATTGACTTAAAAAAAAAAAAAAAAAAAAAAAAAAAGTGCAACGCTGAAACAAATAATGCAAACAATAAAATGTAACTTCCAGGGCTTGAGATTAACGTAGTCCTGTCATCCCGGGGACGGTAACAAAAATGCACTGGATGAAATGAAATGTTCCCCGGGACGATGGCTTTTAACCATTTTTTTTCTTTTTTTTTAATGTATTTATTCATTTTACATTTTAGATTAAATGTCTTGGTTTTTCCTCCCTCTGAAAATCCTATGAAATGTTTAACAAGCCATCCTATAATAATACAACAGCTATTAATGTAACAATACAATAAAACAAATATATTTAATGATGTTTTTTTCATTATTTTAACAATAGGCTAATGCATATTACTTTATATAGATTCTAAATTATTTACAATTGGAGACACAAGGTTTCGTGCAGCTTCACTCATTGTAAAGGAAGACGGAAGTCCACGCAGGAGAAAAATGACTACAAAGATGGTGTCTGGGTTTTTCTTATATATATATATATATACATATATATATATATATATATATATATATATATATATATATATATATATATATATATATATATATATATATATATATATATATATATATATATATATAAATATATATATATATATATATATATATATATATATATATATATATATATATATATATATATATATATATAAAGTATTTCATACATATATATATATATATATATATATATATATATATATATATATATATATATATATATATATATGTATATATATATATATATAAAGTATTTCATACATATATATATATATATATATATATATATATATATATATATATATATATATGTATATATATATATATATATGTATATATATATATATATATATATATATATATATATATATATATATATATATATATATATATATATATATATGTATATATATGTATATATATATATATATATATATATATATATATATATATATATATGTATATATACTGTATATATATATATATGTATATATACTGTATATATATATATATATGAAAGACTCAAAGGTGTACTAGAGGATGTAGTGGATCATGTTGACTATTGGTCCTCCTAATTGTCAATCATTCTGGTGATGTTACGTAAGGATATATACATATATATATATATATATATATATATATATATATATATATATATATATATATATATATATATATATATATATATATATATATATATATATATATATATTAAATAAAACAAATGGCTTATCGATAAGCCATTTTTTATTTATTTATTTATTTATTTATTACAACGCCAAAATAGGCCTAACAACGCCAATGGTTGTAATTCTGTAGCACTTTGAGATTTGGAATCAAATGTAAAGTAGATTACAAATACAATCTAGTATATAAATAAATAAATTATATATATATATATATATGTCCTTACGTAACATCACCAGAATGTTTGACAATTAGGAGGAACAATAGTCAACATGATCCACCCAGAAACAAATAAAACAAATGGCTTATCGATAAGCCATTTAAAAAAAAATGTTTTAATATTTATTTATATGTATCATTATTCTCTTACTCACCTTTCCAGTAGAGGCCTCTCCCCTCTCACTTTCTGTGCTCCTCTGCCCTGACTCCTACAGCTCAATAGGGGTTGTGGAGTGATTATTATTATTATCTACTGATGATAGTCATACGTGAATAACCTCAGCTCCTGTTCTCCTCCATGTGTAAAGTGAGAAACACAGCTGATGCTCCAGAGGGAAGTAACCCCAAAGATAGCAAATGGTAAAAAAGAGTGCACATTTTAACTTTATAAATAACCAGGACCTTCATGATGCATTTCAGGCTAACTAGCTAACTAAGTAGCAGGATTGTTTTAGAGCGTGAATGTAACTTTTTGTCAAACACAGACCTGGTGTAAAGTGGAGCTAATACATTTTACTACAAGCAGTGATGAATACTTACTTTCTTGAAAAAGTTTCTTATTTCCATTTTGCATCTGTTCACGTTCTTGTTCTGCAGTGCTGTGTGCTAATGTGCTTTGTACACCTGCAGGACTGCAAGCAAGGTCGCAGAGAAAATGCGGGCTGGATTTTGAGTGATGTGGGCATTTTCTATATGAACAAGTCCAAGGACAGCAAGCAAGGTCGCAGAGAAAATGCGGACTGGATTTTGAGTGATGTGGGCATTTTCTATATGAACAAGTGGAATGGATTGGATACCAGCGTACTAAAGGGGCTCTCTACCTTACGCTATGAAGTGTGGGGAAACTGAGTGAATAATGACAGGTTATATGATTATTTATTTTAACTCATATTCGGGCCATTTTATAATGAATATGTCGGCATGTACGTTTGTATTTGTAAAAAAATAAAAAATAAATATATATATATATATATATATATATATATATATATATATATATATATATATATATATATATATATATATATATATATATATATATATATATATATATATATATATATATGTAACACCAAATTATTTAGGGGGGCTTAAGAATATTTTATCTAATATAGGCCTAACAATGCCAATGGCTGCCACTGTCGCTTACCGGACACGGCTGCCTTCGCTCGCTGGGCCTCGTCGTCCACGGTCTGGCCAAACCACATAGCTGCAGATGTAGAGCTGTGCAGGCATCGTGGCCCCGGGCCTTGCTGGTAGTGCTCAGATGCTGCTGTTCAATGTTGTATTCTAATTCTCTTGCACTACTATATAAGCTATTCGTTTTGTACAGATCAATAATAAAACATTAAAAAATCACAGCATGTGACGTCACAGAAGCTTTTTCTAGGAAGTGAGAAAAACAAGAGCACTATTTGATATTGACAGTAATAACTAGTGTGCTAACCAACAGCTGGCAACTAGAGTGCTAATCGCTATCGCCAGTATAAAACAAGTATGCAAACCACGAGCTGGTGGTAACTAGCGCAATAATCACTACCTAACAACTACTGTACAATTCGCTTGCTAGCAACTGGAGCACTAATGGGGTAGGCATGGCTCAGATGGTAGAGTGGCCGTGCAGAAACTTGAGGGTTCCTGGTACGAATCTAGCTCGTACCATCCGAGTTGCTGCCGTTGTGTCAAATTGTGCCGTTCTCGCTGGTATATGAAAGTAAATGAAAGGTTGGAGGCGCAAAATGGCTGCCATGTTTTCGCCAGTATACCCTAGGGCAGAGGTAGCTTACCAACATGTGTGGATGTGGAGTGGATAAATGATGGGCTCTGAGTTCTCAATGTAAAGCACTTTGAGTGTCTATAAAAGTGCTGAATAAATCTAATCTATTATTATTACTATTATTATTACTATCATTATTATTTATTGCTAGCTGGCATCAAGAGCAATAATGGTTATTTGGAAACTAGAGTGCTAATCGCCAGTTTAAAACTAGTGTGCTAACTACTAGGGCAATAATCGCTAAATGGCAATTAGTGCATGATTAACTAGCTAACACCTATAGCACTAGTGCGCCAACAAAAAGTATCCCACGCATTAGTAACTCAGTCTGTGCTTTTTTTTGTGATTGATTATGGCTGCAAAATCAGCCACTAAAGCCAAAGAAAGTTGCCAGTGCCAGTACTTTGAAAGAAGGTGACAAACATTGAGTGAATTCAAGACAGAACTAGGAAAATACAAGGTAGCTCTACCCTCCGCATAATTGTGTCTTCTTACTTTGGGTGTCTCGAACAGAATACCGTAATTTCCGGGCATTAAAGTGCACATAAATATAAGATACACAGATAATTTTCGGCCCAAATTTATTTTGTATGTATCGACGCAGGTTTACACATCGAAACATGAAATATTTGCACAGGTGCATATCTTCATTCATAAATTTTACAAAATATACGCTATACAATAGGATCCCTTTTCAATGGCCAGTTTAATCCTCTTTGGCTTTGAGGCTGCGTCTTGTGCATTTCGTCATTTACTCTCCATGATGAGGGCGAGTGCTTAATGCAGTAAATGTCTGACTTAATGATTGCGTGAGTGTGTTTGAATTAATGTGAACAATTTAATTGGTTACCCTTCATTTATTTGGTCTGACCTGACAAGGCTAAATTTATTGGCGGTTTGTGAACCCGGAAAAAAATCATAAATTAGCTGCAGTTTCGTATGAAGCGCAGTGTTCAAAGCAGGGGCAAATTAACGGAATTCGATCTGCTGTATTTTAAAAGGGGGAAAAAATAGTTTAGTTCTTGTACGATTTGGTCTTCCTTTGAGGATTACGAATAAAAACCGAGTCAGTAGTGTATTATGTATAATTACAATTCATTCTGTGTGAAATCAAAAAAGACATATAATGAAACTGCGGGGGGTACTGGGTAGTGTTCATTGAGCTCCATCATAAAATGCGGATAAAAGCACCACAAAAGAATACAACATGGACCGTATCGAAATGCAACATGCATCCTTAACCGCATCAATTTGCAGCATACAAATGTTCAAACTGTGATGCTAATTTGCTGCACAGCAACGTATGGCAAATTATGCTTGAGCGATGGCAAAGGTGTGTGTAGAGTAGGTTGCATCAGGGTCTTAAGGTTATGTAACTATGGAGCACTCGACCATCTGAGCCTGTCCACATCCACACTGCAGCCTCGGAAGCTACTGTCAGGATATGGTGTGTTTGTAGGGGTTGGGTTGGTTGAGGCGGAGAGGACATAAGAGAACATTCCAGGAAACCCAGTGGCATAATCTTCTTATTCATGCTTGATTGGTTAGACATGTGATGTGCTCATGTGTGTGACATTACAGCGGGCTTGACATGGCCACTCTTTTTGCACTCACCCCTCCTCACCTTCTCTCCGTGTCTCTTCACCCCATATTACACTTTATCGGCATTTTATCCTCATTAGTGCATCTTTCGTCTTTGTTCCCGTCCGATCCCGAAGATGAAAGTGACCTCATGTGAAAGACAGGACCAAGGGAGGTTTCCCACTGAGACTGCTGAGGTTTCTCTACCCCTGGCCAGAGGAGGGTATTTGTGGGTGGGTGGTAGAAAGGGCTGGAGGGGAGGTGCTCTCAACCACGTTGTGCTGATTGTGGGAAATGATACCCTTTAATTTTCATCTGGTAGAGATACAGGCTTTAGTGAAGGAGGAAGACAAAGGATGATGAGAGAGACACTGGCAGGACCTTGGTTGAAGACAAACCGCCGTTGAGACAAACAGTGCTAGAATATGCTACTACTGTACTTAATGTCCTTATGCACACAAACGCACACATAAACACACACACACACACGCACACACGCACACACACACACACACACACACACACACACACACACACACACACACACACACACACATGCATGCACACACACTTATTCTCCAACTCTCGTGACTAGGGATCCCCATTTGCCTAGTTCGTCCACATTTATCCTCTCGTCTCCCCCTTCAATCCTGGTTTCCCCCTCTCCTCCTTGATAGTCTTAGCCGCACACCGTGACTATCTCCCACTGACAGAGCCACGGCAGGATTAGATGAGGCAAACCTGAACGCAGTCAGATAGCGCCACCTGCAGGCCAAAGCACGCAAGGGCCTCACAAAGCCGCTGCATCCTTGAAAAAATGACAGCAAGGACATTGCTTTGCTCATTTGTCAGACATGGGGAAAATATGGCAGAGGGAGTAAATAAACCCTAAAGGCTGCCACTTCATGATCAATTACCATCAACAAACTATGCATACTCATAACATTTGCATGATGTTGAACCGTGTGGGTTAGCAGGAGATAAGTACAGCATCTTTGAAATAAAACATGTCCTTGATATATTTACCTACTATATCCTCCTGAGAGCCAGTGTCCTCTGCAGTGGACATGTTTTTTTTTGGAATAACTGAAATATGTAACTCTGGAAAAAGAAATAGACTCAAAACAATGTCCACTGCAGAGGATGCTGGTTCTCAAGAGACTCCAAGCATATTCCATCTAAGGCCACATACTGAGAATTCACAAGGGTGCTAGGCACACCGCTGAAGCTTAAACTATTTATACCATAACAATGTAAAAGGTTAATAGTTTGCTGCTCCCCATCTGCTTTCCTGTGTTATTGAAGTATTCATTACATTTATATATTGTTGCATTTGAAGCGATTGTAACGTTGAAAATAGATTTTTATTTGTATTTTTTCCATTCGTAGTGCAATAAATTATTACCATTTATGTTTCACTACTACCTACTTCACTAATTGTTTTTTTCTTTATATATATATATATATATATATATATATATATATATATATATATATATATATATATATATATATATATATATATATATATATATATATATATATATATATATATATATATATATATATATATATATATATATATATATATATATATATATATATATATATATATATATTTATATATATATATAAATACAGTATATATGTGTGTATATATACATATATACAGTATATATGTATATACATACAGAATATATATTTATATATATATATATAAATACAGTATATATGTGTGTATATATATATATATATATATACAGTATATATGTATATACCAGAGGTGGGACCAAGTCATTGCTTTGCAAGTCACAAGTAGGTCTCAAGTCTTTGCCCTCAAGTCTCGAGTCAAGTCCCGAGTCAAGACAGGCAAGTCCAGAGTCAAGTCCAAAGTCAAGACTGGAAAGTCTCAAGTCAAGTCCCAAGTCCTGCATTTTGAATTTCGAGTTCTTTCAAGTCCTTTTAACCACAGACTAATATATTTACACAGATTGTGTGTGCTTTTAAAACGCTGTATTTATTTATTAAAACAAGTGCATTTGAAATTGCAGGGGAAAAAAAGTGCTGACATTGCACTTCATAATAGCACTATTATCCAGTAATTTTAAACATTTAACTCATTCTTTTACAGAATAAACACATTTGAAAAAACAAGTGCAACTGTACTTATTTGCACAAAAGTGTTAACATTGTATTTCCATGGCATATTGCATTGTAACTAGTTCCACAGCACTTTCTATCCTGTTCTTACCTCATCTCATTGATCTCATCTCGTACTGTATGTGTGTTTATGTGTGCGTACATATGAAAAACATAACAAAAACATGAACAAAACAATGAACAGAGTTGTACTTTTTAGATGTCAGGGCCCTATGCAATATGTACACATATTGTTAATATAGTATACATTTTAACTGACCTTTATTTGACTATGTTTGTGTTTTTGTAGGTGGCTAAAATACACAGTGCTGCTGACCGCCGTCTAACGTTACGTTACTGTGTGTGATACATTGACTAACGTAACGTTAAGTGTAGGTACCTCATGCAACCCTGCTTAAAAAAATCACTTGGCAAAAAGTATGAATAAGGTAGCGAACTGCAGTGGACGCAACAGATTGCCGTGTTTGCAATGACGTTATAACCATAGACATCTTATAAGTAGAAGCAGCATTGGTTGCTGTGACGTGAGCAATTTGGCCGCCATCTTGAAGTAGTGATGAGGAGCCGGCGAGCAGCCTAAACTGACAGTTGACAGGTAGAAAATAAAGATGGTGTTCAGCGTTTTCCTACTCAAATGAGCGGACTGTTGAAAATAGGAATCGGGGGATTACTTTTCACAAGTAAGATTTAACATTAATGTACTATTGGTTGTATTTTATGAAAATAATATTACCACAGAGTTGAGAAGGAGCAAAGATCTTCAATATTTGTATGTGAAAATCACAAAGAAATCTTCTGGGGGAGGATGACACCCCTACAGGGGTTTGCTTTACAAACTTTCAGCCCCACCTAAAACAAAATTCACCTGCCGCCACTGATTATGATGCATTCTCATTTTAGGCAAAATATAAGACAATACTTTCTTAACAGTATAATTGTAACCAGGAATAAGTCTTCAAGTAACAATATTCAAATACTAACATTGTTGGGTAAGACAGAATTTGGTTTTATTCTGAATCCAGTGAAACAGATTGGTGGTTTTAGCTGATATAAAGACTTTCAGGTGTTTATATATGTTTATGTTGAAGTATTTGGCAGACGCTTTTATCCAAAGCGACATACATAAAAAATACATATAAAACAATGACTGTAAACATGATCATTTAAGGGAAGAATGTAATACAAAATATCAATACAAAGTGCCAAGACAGAATAAACTCTCTGCTGCTGCAGCAACAGAGATACAGTCTATAAGATATATATATATATATATATATATATATATATATATATATATATATATATATATATATATATATATATATATATATATATAATGTATTCATACATTGTTTATGTAGGATATACGCATGTATACATAACCTAATCATATTGTTTCTTCAATTTAAAAATAGCTGACCGTTTTTTTCCCCTTTCTCTGGGATTATATTCCCAGTTTTGATCTCGGACGTCTGGTCACTTATAGCGTATAAGAATATTATATTACTGTTAAGCAAACTATGAATAATAAAACACGCCAAAACATGTTTCCTTTATCATAGCTACACGTATGACAAAAAAGCGCGTGAAAATCAGTGGTATTCAGTGAGGTAAGATTAATTAAATGCGCTGACAGTTCATTGCTCCTGCCAAATGAATTGCGCTGAGTGGAGCGGATCACCACTCCAAGATGGCGGCCCCGCGTCTCGTCTGCGCCTGTAGGCAGTAGCGCTCGATGCTGCGTACCCTTATAAGACGTCTAAGGTTATAACGTTAGCAGTGAGTTTACAGCCTCACTGATTTAACTACACAGCAAATAAAAGTTACGTTACTTAGCCAATAAACGTTATCTTACATTCAAAACTTACCCTTCTTTGTGCATCTTCAAATGTCGAACGAAGTTGGAAGTTGTTGCGTCTCCGTCTGTAATATTCGAACTGCGTGATTTGCATACGGCAATTCGTTTTTTGTTGACCAAGTCGTAGTTTTTATACCCGAACGAAATTAACTTTGGCATAATTGTTTCTCACTGCCGCATTGTTTGACAACTCTTGTTCAGTGGTTGTCCTGCAATTTGATTGGATGAGAGCTGTGTGATGAAAACAATGTACATCTAATCTGATTGGCTGTTGTAATGAGAGCACACCAGCTGACAGGAACAACACGCTGATAGACACAGACGAAGAAAATGAAAAATACGGAGCGGCGCGCTCCCAAATAACTTTTTAATCTTTGGGTTTTGGTGAAAGTAGCAAGTCATGTCAAGTCAAAAGGCTCAAGTCCAAGTGAAGTCACAAGTCATTGATGTTAAAGTCTAAGTCGAGCTGCAAGTCTCTTTACATTTTGTCAAGTCGAGTCCAAAGTCATCAAATTCATGACTCGAGTCCAAGTCATGTGACTCGAGTCCACACCTCTGGTATATACATACAGAATATATATATATATATATATATATATATATATATATATATATATATATATATATATATATATATATATATATATATATATAAATACAGTATATATGTGTATATATATATATATATATATATATATATATATATATATATATATATATATATATATATATATATACAGTATATATGTATATACATACAGTATATATATTTATATATACGGTATATGTATATATATATATATATATATATATATATATATATATATATATATATATATATATATATATATATATATATATATATATATATATCAGTGACGTGCAGTCACTAGAGGCAGGGCCTCACCTGCCATCATGGAAAGAAAAAAAATGTAAAAAGAAAAAAATGAATTCAATTGTTATATGTATCCAGTGATTATACTATAATGTTATTTTCCATTTAACTTCACCAGTTTTAGGATATTTTTATTCAAAATCGCTGAATTTTCACATTTGCCGTTCAAATACTGAGAAGAGACGGTGCGGTGATCAGCAGCCAGTTGAGGCACGTCACTGCTTTGTGCCTCAACATGGATTGCGCAATGACTCGGCTAACTGCTGGCTTGCTGTGCAGTGAGACTGTATTGCTATATGAATTATATTATACATTTCCATAGTTTAGTTAGCTGAGGTATATAATGTACAGTGTATTTTGTCAACAACTGTATGTGTGTAACGTATTTCTTGTGCTGAGCGATCATAAAACTGCTGCAAAGACACACTGGCTGAGGCTCGCCTCGCAGTAATCCCGCCTCCTTGTGCCGGTGCACCCCCGCCGTAGAAAACAGGGGGGAGGGGGGGTGCATGTCAGTGACGTGCAGTCACTAGAGGCAGGGGAGGCACGGCCTCACCTGCCATCATGGAAAGAAAAAAAATGTAAAAAGAAAAAAAATGGTATTAAATTGTTATATGTATCCAGTGATTATACTAAATGTATTTTTCATTTAACTTCACCAGTTTTAGATTATTTTTATTTCTATTTTCACATTTGCCGTTCAAATACTGAGAAGAGACGGTGCGGTGATCAGCAGCCAGTTGAAGCACGTCACTCAGTTGTGCCTCAACATGGATTGTGCACAATGACTCGGCTAACTGCTGGCCTGCTGTGCAGTGAGACCGTATTGCTATATGAATTATATTATACATTTCCATAGTTTAGTTAGCTGAGGTATATAATGTACAGTGTATTTTGTCAACAACTGTATGTGTGTAAAGTATTTCTTGTGCTGAGCGATCATAAAACTGCTGCGAAGACGCACTGTGAGAGGCTCGCCTCATAACCCCACCTCCTGGTGCCAAGCACCTCCGCCGCAGAATGCACCGCCCGACGGGAGCGCCACACCAACCAAAGCCCACACCCAAACCCTCCACGTGTAAGACCGAATCCACCCAAAAAAAGTCATTTAACAAGAAGCCAAAAAGTGCAAAAACAACAATGCTCGCACTGGGGGAGCCGCGAACGACCGCAGGGACACAAAATTAGGTACACCTGCGGACTGCAGCACGGATTTCATATTTCATTCATTTACAACTCCTCCAACACAAACACCACTGTTCCCGCACTTATAAGTAAAGGTAAGACCATAATAATGTTTTTTTTTATTAAATGTGCTTTTTTGTGTGCTACAGTTTGAATGTGTAAAGTTAAAGTTAAGTTAAAGTACCAACGATTGTCACACACACACTAGGTGTGGTGAAATTTGTCCTCTGCATTTGACCCATCCCCTTGTTCACCCCCTGGGAGGTGAGGGGAGCAGTGGGCAGCAGCGGTGCCGTGCCTGGGAATCATTTTTGGTGATTTAACCCCCAATTCCAACCCTTGATGCTGAGTGCCAAGCAGGGAAGAATGCTGGTATGAGCTTTTAAACATAACCCATTAACTGCTGCCAATCAAATGGTGAATAAGATACTCTTTAGGGTTCATATGTTTGGAAATCTGACTGTGATGAAGTCCGTGCCTCACCAGTCATGAACCTCACCGCACGTCACTAATATATATATATATATATATATATATATATATATATATATATATATATATATATATATATATATATATATATATATATATATATATATATATATATATATATATATATATATATATATACATATATATATACACAGTATATATACATATATATATGTATATATATTTACTGTATATATATACATATATATATATATATATATATATATATATATATATATATATATATATATATATATATATATATATATATATATATATATATATATATATATATATATATATATATATATATATATATATATATATATATATATACACCACAGTTCAAAAGTTTGGGGTCACCCAAACAATTTTGTGGAATAGCCTTCATTTCTAAGAACAAGAATAGACTGTCGAGTTTCAGATGAAAGTTCTCTTTTTCTGGCCATTTTGAGCGTTTAATTGACCCCACAAATGTGATGCTCCAGAAACTCAATCTGTTCAAAGGAAGGTCAGTTTTGTAGCTTCTGTAACGGGCTAAACTGTTTTCAGATGTGTGAACATGATTGCACAAGGGTTTTCTAATCATCAATTAGCCTTCTGAGCCAATGAGCAAACACATTGTACCATTAGAACACTGGAGTGATAGTTGCTGGAAATGGGCCTCTATACACCTATGTAGATATTGCACCAAAAACCAGACATTTGCAGCTAGAATAGTCATTTACCACATTAGCAATGTATAGAGTGTATTTCTTTAAAGTTAAGACTAGTTTAAAGTTATCTTCATTGAAAAGTACAGTGCTTTTCCTTCAAAAATAAGGGTATTTCACTGTGACCCCAAACTTTTGAACGGTAGTGTATATATATATTATATATATATATATATATATATATATATATATATATATATATATATATATATATATATATATATATATATATATATATATATATATATATATATATATATATATATATATATATATATATATATATATATATACAGCATATACAAACCCTGTTTCCATATGAGTTGGGAAATTGTGTTAGATGTAAATATAAACGGAATACAATGATTTGCAAATCATTTTCAACCCATATTCAGTTGAATATGCTAAAAAAACAACATCTTTTTTTGTTGTTGCAAATAATCATTAACTTTAGTATTTGATGCCAGCAACACGTGACAAAGAAGTTGGGAAAGGTGGCAATAAATACTGATAAAGTTGAGGAATGCTCATCAAACACTTATTTGGAACATCCCACAGGTGAACAAGCAAATTGGGAACAGGTGGGTGCCATGATTGGGTATAAAAGTAGATTCCATGAAATGCTCAGTCATTCACAAACAAGGATGGGGTGATGGTCACCACTTTGTCAACAAATGCGTGAGCAAATTGTTGAACAGTTTAAGAAAAACCTTTCTCAACCAGCTATTGCAAGGAATTTAGGGATTTCACCATCTACGGTCCGTAATATCATCAAAGGTTTCAGAGAATCTGGAGAAATCACTGCACGTAAGCAGCTAAGCCCGTGACCTTCGATCCCTCATCTTGTACTGCATCAACAAGCGACATCAGTGTGTAAAGGATATCACCACATTGGCTCAGGAACACTTCAGAAACCCACTGTCAGTAACTACAGTTGGTCGCTACATCTGTAAGTGCAAGTTAAAATTCTCCTATGCAAGGCGAAAACTGTTTATCAACAACACCCAGAAACGCCGTCGGCTTCGCTGGGCCTGAGCTCATCTAAGATGGACTGATACAAAGTGGAAAAGTGTTCTGTGGTCTGACGAGTCCACATTTAAAATTGTTTTTGGAAACTGTGGACGTCGTGTCCTCCAGACCAAAGAGGAAAAGAACCATCCGGATTGTTATAGGTGCAAAGTTGAAAAGCCAGCATCTGTGATGGTATGGGGGTGTATTAGTGCCCAAGACATGGGTAACTTACACATCTGTGAAGGCGCCATTAATGCTGAAAGGTACATACAGGTTTTGGAGCAACATATGTTGCCATCCGAGCAACGTTACCATGGACGCCCCTGCTTATTTCAGCAAGACAATGCCAAGCCACGTGTTACATCAAGGTGGCTTCATAGTAAAAGAGTGCGGGTACTAGACTGGCCTGCCTGTAGTCCAGACCTGTCTCCCATTGAAAATGTGTGGCGCATTATGAAGCCTAAAATACCACAACGGAGACCCCCGGACTGTTGAACATCTTAAGCTGTACATCAAGCAAGAATGGGAAAGAATTCCACCTGAGAAGCTTAAAAAATGTGTCTTCTCAGTTCCCAAACGTTTAGATAGATAGATAAATAGATAGTATTTTATTGATTCCTGAGTGTTGTTAAAAGGAAAGGCCATGTATATTAATCACAAACGTACATTAATCACGCAATTTATGTTGACCGTACATGCTCCTTTATAACCATGGATGGTTACCTGAAAAAGGGCCGTCTGTTGTTGTTCAGTCTGTGATCAGATCAATGCATACGTCAGTGCAAAGATGAGTGAGGAGACTGGTATGCTCGCTGGAAAACTTCACTTCGAAATACACTCTGACTGGACTTTGTTAAAATTATTACCCAGTTTTGAGAAAATAAACATAATGCATTCAAGTTACACGTTTAAAAATAATGCTGGTGGGCATTCTGACAATAGAATTGTATTTGTGTCCATATATTGGGGTCTTTTTTTTAGGTTAATTTAGACTATGTAAGCAAGTGATAACCTGCAATTATTCTACAGTCAAAAGTGTGATAAAGATTTTAATAAAATAAAAAAATGTATCGGTTTATTTTTGTCAAAGTATCTTTTATTGTAACATTTTTAAATGTTGCACTATTTACATTTCGTAGACTAAACTGTGAAGAAGGGAAGAACGTAAGAAGTGTAACACTTGCAGAAATGTGCAAAATTAAAATCAATGTATCATTAATAGGACTGTTTTAGATATAGCACATTAATCCTCTCAAAGTACCATACAGTCTTGTGATTTCAGAATCCATATTTTATTCAATCCAATTGCATCCCAGCCTTTGGCAAATTTGGTTACAATAGGGAAAGTAGGACACAGCAGCACATTCAGTCTGTGTTCCATATTTGGGATTCTATCATCAGCCTCAAGTCTTGCTCCTTGTTGGCCTACAGATTTTACAACATAGTTGGATTTTAGTACTGTAAATCTCTTGCGTCTAAGCTTTATTTGCCTAGCAACCACTTATTTTTTCCATTTAATGAAGCAAGCAAACATCCTGACACAAATACTCACGCCGACATTTAAGACTGCACCTTCTTTTTCATCCATTAATGAGCCAGGGCCTGTGGGTGTGAGCATGTGTGTACTTAACCAGCGCTAAGTAACTCCAAAAAAAGGAGAGCGTTTGAGCACACACAAAGAATGAGAATCTGAACGACACACAGAGCAGGCTTGGCAGGTCTACAACGTTTCACTGCAGAGGTTTTTAAAGCCTTTAACATGATTTCTCTCATCCTATTAAACACATAGCTATGGGTAGCCAGACTGTTAAGGGTTGGGATGAGCGGTGTGTGAAAGAAAATGAGAGTAAGAGATTAAATACATGTTGAATGTAGGGAACAAATCGGCTCATATTTCTATCAGCAGTCGATTCTCTCCACCATCTCTTGCAGATTGCACCATGTGACCTTTCATTGTTTGCCTGACTCCAAATCCTCATACACACATATAAGAGCAAACCTTTGTCTTTTGCAGGAAATGAGGTTCAAGCTCTATACAAACAGGATAGTGACTGGAAGGGAGGCACGTGGGAATTATTAACCATTGAATGTTAATGATACACTGAAAAAGTCACTGCATGAACCTAACTAAGCAAACAAGCTTCAATTTGATTATCACTGCAGTTCGCTGAGCTCCACACAAGGATCTGGGACTTCTCAATAGGAGATGTATTTCAGAAAGCGGGGCCTTGTAAAAAACTCATTGTATGTGATTGGATAAACCAGTTGTCTGTTATCTTGAATGACGTGCTACCTCAACCACTCACATCCAAATCAACCCATGACGATGATGAAAGAGACGCTGGGAAATCCAAAACAGAACAGCCGACATATTGGATAACGACAGAGCGAAAAGTTAGAGAACTTTTGCTGAAACAACGCAGCAATGTCATTAGACGA
This sequence comes from Entelurus aequoreus, assembly GCF_033978785.1. Lineage (NCBI taxonomy): Eukaryota > Metazoa > Chordata > Actinopteri > Syngnathiformes > Syngnathidae > Entelurus > Entelurus aequoreus. The sequence goes on from NC_084735.1 coordinate 41,131,196, forward strand.
TCGATGTCGCAAAACAGTTGCAATAGCAGAATCAATGTCAGCACACGACTCCTCGCTGCATGCCGCCATTGTTGTTTGAATCAAACGGTCACTTCAGCGCTACGTCACATCTATGAAATCCCACCCGGCGATCCTGATTGGTTCATTATTTTTTACTATCTAAAAGGAGTTTGCAGTGCCCTCGAGCCCAGATCCTTGTGTGGAGCTCAGAGAACTACAAGGGTCTGGCGAGAGTCAGGTTAGTGGTTAATAGTGTGTCAAACTAATTTTTATTGATGGCCACATCGCACTTATGTCTGCCCTGGGAAGGCCACTTGTAACAGTGTATATTGTGTATATATAATTTATTCTATTTTTTTTACTGATGGATTGAAATTATATGTCAAGTGGACAAGCAGATATTTAGGTTAGTGGTGTCACGATCCGATATTGATCATGATAAAACAAGTCGGGCCTATCACACCGGTGTAAAACTCAAGGCCCAGGGGCCAGATCTGGCTCGCCACATTATTTTATGTGGCCCGTGAAAGCCTGGAAATAATTTGCATCAATAAATCACTTCAACTTTATTGGTAAATGTGTTTGTTCGTTCAATTTAGATTTTTTTTACTTGCCTATCTTCTAAACTGTACAATTATCCAATATGTACTAATGTTCGAGTCTAGATTATTTTCCGATATTTGAATTAGTCTGATACGATAATAGTACAAATTTTACTTACTTTTGTTATTTTGTAGTGTGTTAGTTATTTCCTAATAGGACTTATATTTATCCAGCACAACCAAAACAAACTACTTTCGTCACATATTGCCTTCCAGTGTGCCATTGTAACTGGGACTTAATTCTACTATGATACCAATGCACACAACCAAGCAGAAGAGCCACCATCCCCCCGCTAAGCAGGCGCCTGAGTTGGCGACATACAGAGGGAAGCAAGGGAGCCAGGCTAAAGGCTGGGGTAAAGGCTAACCCAAACAAGTCAGCGCTACCAAGCATATTTTTAGCGAATACACTCTCTGCAAAACAAACTGGATGAGCTGAGACTTCAAGCGGCAACACACAGTTTGAACTACTGTGTGCTGATGTTTACGGAGATCTGGCTGCATCACAACACCCCTGAAGCTGCTATCGAGCTGGCGGGAATCACGGTTTTCAGAAAGGACAACAATGCTAATCCTTGTAAGAGCAGAGGAGGCGGGCTGTGCATTTATATCAACACTCTGTGGTGTACAAACTCCTCCCTCAAAGACACTTACAGCTCTCCAGACAGTGAATACATAATGATCCAATGCAGACTGTTCTACCTGCTCTGTGTGTTCACATCTATACTGTAGCTACAATAACAGTCTACGTTCCACCGCAAGCTTATGCTAGGCTAGCTCTAACAGGCCATCAGCCAGACAGTATTGCTACAGCAGCAGGCGAATTTAACCACATCAAACTTGAATCCTGTCCTGCCAAGATTCCACCAGTTTGTATTCTTCCCAACAAGAGAAAAATATTTCAGACAAAGTCTACTGTAACATCCCCCAGGCCTACAAAACTAGTCCTCTGCCACACAAGGATTCCTAGACCATCTGTTTCTGGCCCTGATACCAGCATATAATCTTCACAGCTGTAAAGAACTGTCATCACCTAAAACAGTTACTGTGATGATTAGAGAAGCCACTTCAGCCCTCAAAGACTGCTTTGAGGCCACAGCCTGGAGAGTTTTTACTGAGCTTGGAGGGTTAGACATCAAATGTCCTTCCATTTATCAAGTTTTGCCAGAAAATAGTCTCTGCAAGGAAAACATGTCCAATTGTTCCCCAACCAAAAGCCATGGTTCAACAACCAAAAGATCCTGCTGAGGAAACGAGATGCTGCCTTCAAATCTGGAGACCAGCATCCCTGCAAGTTGGCCTAACACAACCTGCGATGGGGCATCAAAACAGCCAAACTGAGGTGCAAGCAGCAATTAGGGAAACACTTCAACAACTCCCGACCGGAGTGGTAGGGAATAAAGACCCTTACTGGCTTCAAACGCAACGCCAAGCAGACCAACATCACAGACAGGACATTCCTGGAAACCCTGAACAACTTTGTTGCCCGACTTCCAGCCAACCCTGACGGCGAAGAACTACCACATCCAGCTGCTTCTCACCAGGTCTGAGCCACTCTCCGCAGAATCAACGTGCGTAAAACAGCTGGTCCGGACGGTGTCACCGGGAGGACGCTGAGAGACTGCACTGACCAGCTGGCAGAGGTGCTAACATGTATTGGCAATCTTTCACTGTTTGTGTCAACTATCCCTTCCTGCTTGAAGGCTGCTAATATAGTTCCGGTTTCCAAGAATAATGTAGTGAAAATCCCCAATGACCATCAACCTAATGCTCTAACACCAACATATTTGCCAACCCTCCCGCATTTTCCGTGAGACTCCCGAATTTCAGTGCCTCTCCCGAAAATCTCCCGGGACAACCATTCTCCCGAAAATCTCCCGATTACCAGCCGGACAACTATATTGGTGGCGTGCCTTAAAGGCACTGGCTTTAGCATCATCTCTCACCTGAAAAGGAGAATAGTATATATGTCTCTGTTATCCATAGGTTTATCTATAACCCATAAATTAGGCAGGCACGGAGCTATTTCTCAGCGTGTGTTTATTCCAGCCTGCACGTTAATACTGTAGCGGCTGGCTACGGGGTGTTAGCCAATGACTTTGGCTGGGGAGCGGGACTTCCGGGAGAGATAGGGAAGTGACGTTGTTAATAGGAAGTGGGTGTTCGAGTTTTTCCGGGAAAAGGGATAGACACACATTGGAGCTGTTGTGTGGTTGAATTACATCTTGTGCAATAAAGACAAGACAAACAAAGAAGTCGTATGAGCCTACATTCCTGGGATTACGCCAGTACTCAAATGGCAGAACAAAAGCTACTCAAATAGTAAAAGGTAAGTAGCAAGTACAGTACAGTTAGTAGAACAACTGTGTTTTCATTACTGTTTACTGTACTATATATATGTATATATATATACTGGATATGTATATACATATACATATATATATATATATATATATATATATATATATATATATATATATATATATATATATATATATATATATATATATATATATAAATATATATATATATATATATATATATATATATATATATATATATATATATATATATATATATATATATATATATAACAAATACTTTAATTTCAGTGAATTCTAGCTATAAATATACTCCTCCCCCTTAACCCCGCCCCCTGGACCCACCCCCTCAAAATCCCCCACGCCCAACCCCACCTTCCCAATCTCCCGAATTCGGAGGTCTCAAGGTTGGCAAGTATGAACTCCAATAATGGCAGAAGTTTTTGTAATACTCATTCTAACATTAAATGTATTCTAGCTGCTAACCATGTCTCTCCCCAATTTGCATTTAGAGCAAACATGTCAGCCGAGGATGACAAAGTAACAGCCTTGCACCCTGTGCTGACACACCTGGACATATATATCAGAGAATGCTCTTTGTCAACGTTTGCTTAGCCTTCAACAAAGTAATTCCACATACATTTATTGCGGAAGATAAATGACCTCTGTTTGGACAGTTCACTGTGTGGATATTCGACTTTCTCAAAAAACATCCACAAACCGTCTGGATGGGGAAATACACTGCCTCAACCATTACCCTCAGCACAGGCCCACCACAGGGTTTTGAATAGAATAGAATAGAAAGTACTTTATTGATCCCTGGGGGAAATTCAGCCATGACTGTTCCCCCTCACACACCACTAATGCCATTGTTCAGTTTGCCAATGATACCACTGTTGTAGGACTGATTTTAGAGAACAACAAGAGAGGATACTGCCATGTCTGTGATCATGTTTTGTTTAGTCATGTTCTGCTTGGTTTTTGGACACTTTTTAGTTCCTGTTTTTACTCCCTTGCCTTGTCACCATGACGACCATTAGTTTCACCTGTTTCACGTTTTGCACTCGCGCACCTGTTGTCAATCATGTCTGTATTATTTAAGCCGATAGTTGCCAGGACGTCAGCCTGGCAACACTACCCCTGTTTATCTGATGATACCCATGCTATTCATGTTACCTAATATCATAGTTCATGTCGTTCTTTCTGGTCACAGTAAGTGTTTATTTGTTTTATGTGTAGTAGAATTTCTGACCTTTGACCTATATTGCATGTCTAATGGGAATGTACGCTCATTTGATTTCTCTCCTATTCTGTGCCAGTGGGACAAAAGTGAATGTTAAGTCGTGCCAACCTGTCTACAGAATGTGTTGACTGTCTAAAGGATTCGAGTTGTTATGGAACAGATAGGGATAACAGACAGACATTGACGCATTTAGATAACAAACAATGACGCACATGAGACATATAAAAAAAATGGCAGAAGACTGGAACTCGAGAGTGATTTTGGCTTGTGTGTGTCTTGTTTGCTCCGGAGTGACATGTGGTCTGTCTGCACGGCCAACTCAATTCAACCTGCACTTCTGATAATGGGTAAATACATTTGTTGTACTAAACTACTTTTGTTGCCTGTTTAAGCTTCGGACAATCCACTACACAAATTGGCGTCACGAACAGGATGGTTTAGAAGCTACAGGTCGACAGCCGCTCTCGCTCTCTCAGTCAGGCAGACAGTGTGCTGCACGCGCGCATAACAAGGTAAGCGTTTTGCTTAAAGTGTAAACATTTTCTGCCTGGAGAGAGCCGGATCGATAAGACTAATTGCTGAATCTATTTTTGATAAAAGATAGGTTTAGTCAGGTTCTCCAAAAACAACCTGGAATGTGGTAAATTATGGTTGGATTGAGTTGTTTTATATGTGATCATTTGTCTGTGTGTTTGTTGAAAACTTGTGATTTCTTGTTTTTAACATAAGGGGATTGTTGATAGAATTTTGGTGGTTTGGAGTGTAGAAGCATAGACGATGTGAGACGAAAAATTTCTTTTAACCTCTTCATCCTCTGTCGTTGTTGGTAGAGGATGCTTTTTTCTGCAAGTGCATTAGGTTAGCCGGAGTTGGACACAGCGAAATTTAAGGCAAGGTTGGCTAAACTGGTGTGACATTTGACCCACACAAATTTATGACGTCTATGAAGGTCCTACGTATCTGTCTATGTGGAAGCTGCAGCCGGGTAAAAAGCCTGATATAAGGTGATCGTTCAGTGACTCCGGTAAAGATCTGAGATCTGTTGTGTAGGACTAGATGTTACAATCCCCTAATGCATACTTGAGACACCTATGCGACTTAGTGGGATGGTCAAGTGAGTGAAGGCATCCTCTGGGTTATCAAGTGGGCGCCCCCCATCCTCAGTGTTTCGCTGATAGGCCCACGACACCTCCAGAGGGTTCAGTAGTGAGTCCCAGCGTCCCAGGATCACTCCCTAGATGGCATCACTCACTTGAAAGCCCAGGTGGAGTCCCTTCGCTTGACTCACAGCCACTGACTCCCCTTTTCAGCGGCTTTTGAGAGGTCTTTCACTGCCTGTCGATGGGCCTTCCCTCGCACTCCCATTTCCCTGAGGAGCCTGGATGTTGAGGTGGCCACGAATCCTCTGCAGCCTACTTCCACTGGACGTACCCTCGCTTTCCAGCCTTGTTGTTGCGCATCGGCTGCAAGCTCAGTGTACCGCAACTTCTTGCGCTCGTAGGCCTCCTCCATTGCACTCTCCCAGGGCACCGTGAGCTCTATGATGTACACGAGCCTGAGCGAAGCTGACCACAGAACAAGATCTGGCCGCAGGTTGGTGGACGCAATCTCACCTGGGAAGCAGAGTCTCTGGCCCAGGTCTGCCAGCAGTCTCCAGTCCCGTGCCCCGCCTAGCTGTCCAGTGTCTGGTCTTGTGGGGGTGAGGTTGGCTTGACCCTCGCCCTCCCGGACAAATGTTGTTGCTTGCCAACGGGATGACGAAGGAGGAAGGGCATTGACACTTGTCCGTCGACTTTCCAGCACTGCTGCAAGACACTTTAGCACCTGGTTGTGCCGCCAGGTGTAACGGCCTTGGGTGAGGCTGGTCTTGCAGCCCACCAGGATGTGCTTCAGTGTTGCTGGACTCGGACACAGAGGGCATGTGGGGTCTTCACCATACCACTGGCTGAGGTTTTTTGGAGAAGGCAGGACATCGTAGGCAGCCCTGATGGTAAAGCTTGCCCTGAATGCCTCCATCTCCCACAGCTCTTTCCAGGAGATCTTCCTCTTCTCTACTCCTTCCCATGTCATCCACTGCCCTTGTTTTGCCTGCGCCACAGCTTGTGCGCACCTTCTTGCTTCCTCTTCCCGACGTATCTCCTGGACCACCAGCTTGCGTCTCTGAGATGGAGTGGCCTTGCTCCAGGCTGGTGTACGACCTAGGGACTTCACAGGCTTCTCGGAGACTGTTGGAATAGGTTCCTCACCAATGTGAAAGCGGTGGTGTGACAGTTTCTCCTTGTCAATAGAGATGCTTCTGGACTTGCTTGGCTTGATCTTCATGCGAGCCAGCTCGATGTTTTCTTGGAGCTTTCTCAGAAGCCGTACAGTGCAAGCCTTGGTTGTGGTGAGTGTTGTGAGGTCATCCATGTAGGCTCTGACAGGCGGCAGCCTCAGGCCAGGTCTTATTAGCTGTCCCCAACCACCCATCGCGATGCCCGGATGATCACCTCCATGGCCATGGTGAAGGCCAGCGGGGAGATGGTGCAGCCGGCCATGATTCCCACCTCCAGGTGTTGCCATGCTGTGGTGTACTCGGCAGTTGTCACGCATAGCTGGACGTCCTGGAAGTAGGCCTTGACAAGGGTTGTGAGAGCTGCTGGGACCCTGAAGTAGTCGAAAGCTGTCCACAGGAGGTTGTGAGGGACTGAGCCAAAGGCATTGGCGAGATCCAGGAAAACCACATAAATGTCTGTTCTCTCCTTCTTGGCAACCTGGATCTGATGCCAGATGACACTAGTATGTTCCATGCAACCGGGGAAGCCTGAGATGCCTGCTTTTTGGATTGATGTGTCAATCAGGTTGTTTCTTTGCAGATATCCTGCCAGCCTATGAGCAACCACGCTGAAGAATATTTTTCCCTCGACATTTAGAAGGCTGATCTGGTGGAATTGGCCGATTTCTGATGAGTCCTTTTCCTTGGGGATAAGGATTCCACCGGCTCTTTGCCAGGAAGTTGGTATCTCCTTCTTTTGCCACACGACTCTCATCAGCTTCCAGAGGAAGCGCAGGACATCTGGTGCGTTTTTGTAGAGCCTGTATGGAACTCCGTTGGGACCTGGAGCTGATGCGGCCCTTGCTCTACGCACGGTTTTGTCTACTTCACTCCATCTGGGTAGGCTGATGTCTAGATCGTGCTCTGGTGGATTGACTGGTGGCATGTCAGGTGGGAGTGTAACCTCTTCATGGTGTCGGTCGTCTGTGCTGGATTTTTTTCAGATGTTCTTCCAGGTTGGCCTTTGACACTGAGAGACTTCCAGACTTCTCCTTTGTGAACAGACTCTTCACAAATTTGAAGGGGTCTTTGTAGAAGCGTGTTCTTGTTTGCTCCTTCCTTCTGCGCTTCCTCAGAAGGTTTTCCGCTCTCCTCAGTGTTGCAAGTCTACTCTGGATCTCTCCCTGCAGCAGGTTTATGCCCTCCTTCTCCTCCTCTGTGGCCTTCCTCCATTGCTTCTTCAGCTGTCTCCTCTCCTTGACTAGGCGGTCTATTTCTGTCTGTCTTCTGGACTTAGTGGGGATTGATGGAGCAGATCGTTTTCCTTCGACCACTCCAAACCGTTCCACTCCATAGGCATAGATTAGATCCCCCATTCTCTCCAACTTCTTCATGGCGGTGCCTCTGATCCCTTCTATGATGTTGCAGAGATCAGTGTTGACCTCCTTCCACAGTGTCCCGTCGCAGGATTTTGGCCACTTGACAAATGGCCTTCGCCCCCGGATCTTCTTTTCCGTTGCAGGTCGTAGTGGGTTGGGTTCAGGTTGTTCTCCCGTGCCTAGTTCTGCCTCCTCAGGGACAGGGGTGTTGATGTCCTGCAGACTGTGGGGTTTGTCCTGCTGCTGAACTTCAGTCGACTGACTCGACCTGCTTCTCAGAAAGTAGCTGTCGATGCGAGTTCCCTGTTGACCCTTCTTTAGGCACCCTTTCTTGCCTTGGTGTATTTTCAGGCCTTGGGTGGAAGTAACCTTTGTCCAACCACATACGCAGCTCTGAAGCTTGTGTCCTGCTGTGGCTGTTGGAGCCTCAGGTATGCTGATCATCAAACTCGTAGTCTGTTCCGTTCCTGTGTTCGTTACCGGGTGTTCTGCCGATGAGCCATCTTCCGCCCCCGCTCTCGCTGACTCAGGGGGTATTTTCTTCTTAGAACTTTTCGTAGCCATGTTTGGGTGGAACCCATACACCGTTCGTGCTGGATCCTGCCACCACGGGTAGCTAGCCCATGGCAGCCCCGTTGGGGTCTATTCCCTCCTGCCAGCTGTCTTTCCATGCCGTCGCAAGGTCTTACCCTTGTTGTCAGCTGCCCTTTCACAGCAGTCACTGGTTCACCAGATGATCAGATCTGTTGTGTAGGACTAGATGTTACAATCCCCTAATGCATACTTGAGACACCTATGCGACTTAGTGGGATGGTCAAGTGAGTGAAGGCATCCTCTGGGTTATCAAGTGGGCGCCCCCCATCCTCAGTGTTTCGCTGATAGGCCCACGACACCTCCAGAGGGTTCAGCAGTGAGTCCCAGCGTCCCAGGATCACTCCCTAGATGGCATCACTCACTTGAAAGCCCAGGTGGAGTCCCTTCGCTTGACCCACAGCCACTGACTCCCCTTTTCAGCGGCTTTTGAGAGGTCTTTCACTGCCTGTTGATGGGCCTTCCCTCGCACTCCCATTTCCCTGAGGAGCCTGGATGTTGAGGTGGCCACGAATCCTCTGCAGCCTACTTCCACTGGACGTACCCTCGCTTTCCAGCCTTGTTGTTGCGCATCGGCTGCAAGCTCAGTGTACCTCAACTTCTTGCGCTCGTAGGCCTCCTCCATTGCACTCTCCCAGGGCACCGTGAGCTCTATGATGTACACGAGCCTGAGCGAAGCTGACCACAGAAGGAGATCAACTGAGCCAAGTTGTCACGAATTTGGAAATTTGCTGCAGTATAGATGGATAGAGTTAAGGGCTCCATATGGTAGAGCCTTGGTGAAACTATATGGACTGACCAGACACGATGTACTGTAGGATTGGGGGGTGATTCTACAGCGCCTTAGGCTGTTATCCGTGTTGGTCAGGAAGGAAAAACCGGGTTTGCTCCGCTGAATGGGTTAATCGCCGTTGTATGAGTAATGATGGGACTTGTGTTTGTTAATGAGACGGCCGATTCCACAAAAGCACGCGTGCATTAGTTGTTTGTATTGGTCCGGACCAGGGGGGCGTGGTTTGTGGGATAAAAATGTGTGTTTTTTAAATTTATATATATATATATATCTGCGTATTGTAATAACATTTGTGTAGCACCTGGTTTCTTATCTGTTTTAATTCCCCTCTGAAAAAATCAACATCTCCCCTCACGCTTTTTTCGCACCCACGCTGATCTGCAAGAGCTGGGAAATTGTCGGTTATGTGTGTGCGTGTGAGAAAATAGACAAAGTTATGTACAGAAAACACATGAGTGAATGATCCATCCATATAATTATTTTCTTCCGCTTATCAAGAGGTTGGATCGCGGAGGCAGCAGCCTAAGCAGGGAGGCTCCCCCTCTTGGGCGCTGCGAGCGAATTCCAGTCATTTGAATTTGTTTTTAACTATACTGGTGATTGTGATTGTGCGATATTACAGTTGTTTTCCACACTGAGATTTTGAGTACGGGAAAAAAGGCTCTTGCTCGCTGGTAAATTATCTGTGTGTGAGTGACTGTGTGACGCATATAAAGAAAAGAAAAAAAAAAGGAGTCTCAGCTGGGAGACATTTTGAGATAAGAGTGTGTGCGTGTGACGAGGCTGTGTGAGTGGCAGCTGCGTGAGGCGTGGGACGAAGAGGTGTGACAATGTTAGGATAGCATTGAGCTAGGATAGCATTGAGCTAGGTTAGCATTGTGTTAGCATAGCATTGGGCTAGGTTAGCAAAAGTTTGCTTACTGAGGCATAGTAAGGCTAAGTTAGCATCTAGCTTGGCATTACTAAGTGTGGTTGAACAGTTATTCTCGGTCTGTAGAGTGTGCTAGTAGTAGGTGCTTGCTAAGTCCAGTAAAATAATAGATATATGGAAAATTACACGTTTAAATATCAATAAATAAATACGGATTGTGGGACATTGAAACATTGTTTAATTCATCATTCATTTATATGTCTAGTATACTTTTTTTGGTACAGCCTTGTTGCTTATCTGATCCATCCATTTCTGTGTGGAAGTTGAGACAAACACACGCACGAACATCATAGATTAGGACACATTGTAACTTTGAATTAATAGTTATACAACAAATAAATGAATAATATTGAATTTAAATTTGATAAAGATAAATTGATCATACATTGACATTTTAATTTTTTTTTAGGAATAAACACACAATAAAATAAAAGTTAAATTTATATTCTAATACATCTAAGGGCATCTGTGAAACATAGAGTCTGAAGAAGTACAGATAAGAGCCACTCAGCGCCATTGTCAAAACAAAACGTAAAAAAGCGTTAAACAAATTCTAATCAGAAGGAAGACAGACCAAAATATGAGAACTTAAGTAAACAGACAGCAAGTAAACCAGAAATAATAATGTAAATAAATAACAAAGAAAGCAAATTTCTATGTGACATTGGTGCATGTAGAATTACAAATAGAGAATAAAACTAAATGGAAATAACTGTCTGCAAGATGAGCATGACGTCATGAATTGTGCTCGGGTTAGTAATAGATAGATAGATAGACAGATAAAACGTTATTGATTCCTTCAGGAGAGTTCCCTCAGGAAGAAGAACTAAAAAGTAAACAGTAACTAATAAGGGTATAAATGGAAACAAAACAGAAAAATATTACAAGGAGAATAAAAATAGAACAGTAAAATAAGAGAAACTAGGCATTAACGACCATGATATAAAAAAAGTATTGCACTGTCATTGTTTTGCATTCCCTGTCATCCTAGCCCCCCCAAAGAGGAGTTGTACAGTGTAATGAAGTATGAGACAAAGGATTTTTTATAGGCTAAACCAGTAGTTCTCAAAGGAGGGTATGGTGTTTCCGCCCGGACAAAAAAGGGGGGTACTTGAAGGTATGCCAAGGGGTACCTGAGATTTTAAATATCTTAAAATAGCGACAATTCAAAATCCTTTATAAATATAATTATAGAAGAATAATTCTTCAACAAAATAAATATTTAGAATTAAGTTCACGAGCCCAGATGGATCTTTATTACAATATCCAAAGAAGGTTGATGATTGATATGTATAGAAATCTTTTTATAATTTAATCACTTGTTTAATTTTTAAAACGTTTTAGTTATCCTTATTTTTTTGTCCAAATAAGTCAAGTAAGACCACAACAAATGAGCAATATGGTGCACTGTTATACAATTTAATAAATCAGAAAATAATGACATTATGCGGTATTTTATTTCTTTATTTTACTGGGAAAAAAGGTAGAAAACCCCGGTCGATCCATTGGATCTATATTTCTTCTATAAACATTTCCCCAAACTTCAAAACAATATTACATATGGAAAAATAAATGAATAATATAACATGTGCAGACATTTCTTATTCAGCATGTGTTTTACTTTATACCGAATAGCAATGGATTTGGATATTTTTCTTTAATATGTTCAATATGCGGCTTCCAACATATTAATGATCAATTACTATTCTCAAGAATGTAGTTCAAATACTCTGTCAATTTCCACTTGATTCAACTTTAATTTGTGTTTCACAATTTAACTTTGCACCCTGGACAGGTCGCCACCTCATCACAGGGCCAACACAGATAGATAGACAGACAACATTCACACACTAGGGCAAATTTAGTCTTATTAATTTGTACATATTGAGATCTATTACTTAAAATAACTACTTAACCACTGTTGTGAAACACTTTTACTTTATGTGAGTATTGGGATAGGATTGAGGAAGATGTCTGCTGTGGTGGTGGTTAGTTTGGAAATTAATCTAATAAAAGTAACTTTAATGTGCAGTCTGGCATTTTAGTTTGGAGTAATTTGTGGTTTTATTTAGACATTGCAGTACACCATACCATGCGCCCGGGAATCATTTTTGGTGATTTGGCTCCCAAAATTTTTTGTGGTCTTTGGTGTGACTCGGCCGGGGTTTTGGGCTTGTGACATGCCGATCTCAGGGCGGACACTCTAACCACTAGGCCACTGAGATGAAGTAGGCAAACCAAATCTCAACAGCTTTCAGTTAGCTATAGATTTTGAGAGTATAATGCGAATAACTATAACTTTACAACCGTTTGCTGTGAATAGTGTTGAATAATAATTACAAATAACAGCCTACATTAATAATTAGAATAAGAGCCGATATGTAAAGTTAAAAAAAAAAAAAAAAAAAAGAGGAGAAGTGTGATTAGGCATGGCGCTTAGAGCATGGCCTTGTGTGTTTGTTATGACTAAGTTGAATAACCAGTCGGAGACAGGCAAGGCAAGGCGGGGCAGCTTTGTTTGTGTGGCGTTTTTCATGCAACAAAGTGAAATGAAAGAAAATAAAAGCAAAATTAAAATGCAGACAATAAAAATAAACACGGTGCGGACGTTAAAAGTTAAAAGATTAAAAGATTTAGCTGAAAGATAAGGAGAAACGTGAATAAATACATTCTTTTGTTTTGGAGAATATCACGCACAGCGGGAGGTCAGAGTGCAAGCATGACAGCTTGCTCGCGCCTACTGATAGACAAATGATAGTTTAAATTAACTTATACATAATCTTTAAGTGAATTAAAAGGGTACTTAAATACACATGAAGTAGTACGTATAATCTTTGAATTAAGGTTATTGATTAGCAATTAATGGGATAGTTAAGACTGTAATTTTAAAACGTGATATGCAAATTGAACTAACCGAGAGGATATGAAAACGATGGGTGTACATGTTTTGATTTCCAAATTCTGGAGGAAAAAACCTCAACAAAACGTAAAACCATACAGACGGACTTGGGTGGTAGCCACGGTTGTGCTAGGTCAAGCGAGGGTGGAAAGGATGTGCAGCCGGGGGACTGCCAGCTTCCCTGAACAAGACAAGCTCCAAAGTTGTAGCCAGAACATGCTCACAAAAAATACAGGTGTGACAGCAGGACGAACAGCAGGATACAAACAGACCCCTGCTGGACATAAGTGTCAACGGACAATGTTCAACACAATCTTTGAAGCATTCCTTTGTGGTCAACCTGCACACACCTTATAATGACCTGCTTACGAACTGTGCCCTGACAATTCAATACTGCACAGAAGGAACTTCCTGATGTTGCCTGACAGCACGACATCAGCTGATAACTACTGGGGACGCCTCCCAGGAACGAGTGGAAGACGGGGACTGCTCCAACTGTCCTAGCACTTGCTGACTGAGGTGCGTCCGTGTGTCCTGCCACCCAAACCGCCAAAGTGTATGATCACCAATTAGACGACTCATAATAGGAGCCTTTTGACTCTTATATATGGTGGGACTCAAGGTATGGCCGCTCATGTGAACTATCCTTACAACAATTAGCATGGTATAAGATGGACAACTAATGACCCACATTGTTCCTTTGCTCTCTGTCCTGCCTACGAAACCAAAAATTTAGGTCAAATGACAAAACAGGGCGTAGCTGCCGCTGATTGAACCGATACGCAAATCAATTATTTCGGTTGTCTGTTAAAAACATAGCTATTGGTTGCAATTTGGACATTCCTGCTGTAGGCTACAAAGAGCTAGCAGCTACACAACAGCTGAGCTAAAATAAAATTTAAGCATATCAAAAAATTATAGTTGCTTATTACATACACAAAGTCGCATGAAAGACAGAAGTCTGTAGAAAGTATTCAGTAACAAACGTGTCCGCATTATTAAACTTTCTACCACAGGAAACATACTGAACAAATACAGCAGTTACTGTCAGACTCTAATCCGGATTACCTTGTCTAGCAGAGACATGGTTAAAACCCACAACAACTTTCGTTCTAATTAATGTCCCGGGGGACAAGATTACAGAAAATACAGATCAAGTGACAAAGGGGGGAGGAATTATGATTTATGAAAGGGAAAACATTAAAAGTAGATCAATTTGAGTATGTTGAAATTAAAATCACATTTTTCTCAGAAATGTATTACAAGGTAATTGTAGTATACCGACCGACCACAGCTAAAGACATTTTTCTTGATTCATTTTCAGACATCCTCAAACAGCATAGTATGAAAGAAGTAAAGTCATGGAGGACGTTAATCTGGACTGGTTAAATAAAACACGTAGAAAGAAACTTAAGGATATTATAAACGGCTTCTACATGATACAAATGATAAGCAGCCCTACTAGAATTACAATTGGATGACAAAAATTAAAGAGAACATCTGTAAATACACGAATACAAAACCAGAAAGAAGAGTGCTAAAATAAAAATACCATTGGATTAATAAAACAATTTGGATTCTAATAAAGACATCGGAACTCAGCTCTCATAAGAGCAATTATAACAGGTCTAAATACAGATCGTATGATTTAAAAGTTTGGAGGAACAAAGTTACAATGTTTATGCGGAAGTCTAAGGCTGACCTTCACTTAGAAGTAATCAAAGTTGCAAAAGGGAACATTAGAAAGTTATGGAAAACCAGATACAAACTTACGGAAAGAGAGCAAACAAGAAACAACACTATAACATTAAATATCAATGGCGCTACTATCGCAGACAGTCTGGACATAAGTAATAATTTTAATGAACATTTCATCCAGTCTGTACAAACCCTGAATAAAAAATCCCTCAAAATCAATGCAAATAATTGTCATTTATTCAGGCTGGACTAATTTTAGAATTAACAAATGAAACAAAGTTAAACAAAATCTTCACTGCATTATCAGACTCACGATCTAGAGATATATATATGGGTTGGACACTATCTTCCTAAAAACATATAAGGATTGTATTATTGCACGTATAACAACGATTGATAAATAAATCAATAACGGAAAACACTTTCCCTACCACGTCGAGAAACTGCTACTATAATTAAATCCATAAAGCAGGAAATAAAGAATACCAGAACATGTACAGACCAATTAGCCTTCTCCATGTTATAACAAAAGGAATAGAACATTTGAAATTAAAAAGTGGCTTTGGAGCATATAAGGCTGCTCAGACGGTCACTAAGAGGGGCATTATGTTGACACATCAATTTAATGAGTATTATATTTATCCATGAGAGCATTTTGTTGTAAATTGTGAGGTATGGCTGTTAAAATCTTGGTTGTTTTTACGAATGATGACAGATGTGAACAAGAGCATGTATTGTCTTTGTGTGATGATGTAAATAAGGTGTGGTTGTATTGTATGTTAAGTATGTGTCCATGAAGGGGCATTTGGTGACTTTTCTTAAAATTGATTACATGCTACAGTATGATTATTTTTTGATTAATTATTGATTATTATGAATGTATATATTTATTATGATTAACTAGTGTCATAATTTTATTGCTTGATTTTTGGATCCCTTTAATTTAGGTAGCCAAGGACTACAGATGGAAAGTAGCTATTTAGATATAATCTGGTACAGAACATATCTGTTTCTGAACTTAATGTTTCTGTGCATTGTCCCATCATAGATAGACTAAATTAAATACAACTATTTAGTGAATTATTGAGGCCACAATAATTCACTAGGTGTTGTAAAATATCAAAGTACTATTGCAAAAAAGAACAGTGACCTCAAACATGACCTGTCCTCCGCCTCTGTTCTTGCTGCACTTGACTATCAGCTGCCTTTTCTTTTTCTTGGATGTTTCTGAAACTACTAATACTACTACTACTATTACTATTACTATTACTATTACTACGACTAACACTGTCCCTGTGAGAGGGACAGAGGGGGGAGGTGAGTTTGGATTGGGTCAAGTTTGAGCGTGTTGAGGTTTTATTTAATCAATATGATCAATCCGGTACAAGGATAAAGGAACGTAATGATTTAGATTGACAATTGCAGTGGTTGGCAGAAGCAACCCCAACCTCAAAGGAGGGTGCCAATTCAGTAATTAAATGTTTTGTGAATTATCTAATATCCCGACATGGTTTCCCCAAAAAGATTAGGTCAAACAACGGCACCTATTTTAAGAAAACAGGTTAATCTTCAGCACTTCTTAGGACCAGCAGCTTCATAGGAAGGTGGAAAGGCCATGAGACCAAAATGGTAAGTTTGCAAAATGTAGAATTTGTGTGCCAGTTCCTCTGTGCAGATTTGAGGATGAAAGCAGCCACTCCAGATTCCCTTGCACTCGCTAAGAGGGGCACGGTCAAAGCCAATCCAGGACCAACACCCGATACCTGACTGGAAGGAACCGAGAGGAGAGACAACACCTTGCCAGCGATGACGAGAACGACTAAGGTTGCCAGCCAATATGTGTCCGTCGGGACTCCAGCAGCTGTGGAAGGAAGCCCTGAAGCAAGCCGAGGGCCTGGACCAAAGCCCCCACGCCCCATACTCTGCCCCAGCCTTCCCCAAAGCCCCCACAGCTCCAACTCTACCTGAGTTTTCCCCAATTTCGGCCAGCACGCACATGCCATTGCGCAGTCTGCCCAATGGACTGAACCACATTTCTGACCTTTGACCTATATTGCATGTCTAATGGGAATGTACGCTCATTTGATTTCTCTCCTATTCTGTGCCAGTGGGACAAAAGTGAATGTTAAGTCGTGCCAACCTGTCTACAGAATGTGTTGACTGTCTATAGGATTCGAGTTGTTATGGAACAGATAGGGATAACAGACAGACATTGACGCATTTAGATAACAAACAATGACGTACATGAGACATATAAAAAAATGGCAGAAGACCGGAACTCGAGAGTGATTTTGGCTTGTGTGTGTCTTGTTTGCTCCGGAGTGACATGTGGTCTGTCTGCACGGCCAACTCAATTCAACCTGCACTTCTGATAATGGGTAAATACATTTGTTGTACTAAACTACTTTTGTTGCCTGTTTAAGCTTCGGACAATCCACTACAATGTCCATAGTTCTGCCTTTGTGCTAGTTTTGTTTTCATAGTCAAGTTGTATTTTCCGCCTTGTGCGCGCCTTTTGTTTGTACCTTTTTAGTGTTAAAATATATCATGTACATACCTTCACGCCATGTCCACTCCAACTATTCTTGCATCTAGGGAAAACAAACACCCTAAAGTCCACGTCATGACAGATACAGAGAGGAGATCCAGCGTCTGACAGACTGCTGTATTGACATTAACTTGGAGCTCAACATCTCCAAAACAAAAGGGATGATAGTTGACTTAAGGGATTTCAAACAAACTGGACACTGTGCCCTCTGCATTCGGCGGCCGGAGGTCAAGAGAGTGGACAATATCAGGCTCCTGGGCGTGCACATCTTGACTGACCTTTCCTGGAACACTCACAGGGAACATCAGATAGGGTAGGCCCAGCAGAGACTGTATTTTCCCTGAAAAGACAGAAATATATGTCTCCCTCCATTCCTACTCACAAACATCTACAGGTCAGTGAGAGAAAGCATTTTGATGTACTGCTGCACTGTGTGGTTTGCCAGCTGAGCTGGAGAGAACAGGAATGATCTGCAGAAGGTGGTGAGAACAGCAGAACGCACCGATGGCTTCCCACTGCACTCACTGACATTTAAACTAGCCGTCTGACGAAGAAGGCACGCAGCATCACACTGGATCAAAATCACCAGGGCCACTTCATGTTTGCCCCTCTCCCTTCAGGGAAAAGGTTCCGGTACCTCAAAAGCAAAACAAACCGTTTAAAAAACAGCCTCTAACCACTATCACCCCCATCATAATAAAACTTTTACAGTGTATATGTATCCAACTTTTATATTTTTACTTTGTGCTCTCTAGTTTTACATTTATTAATAATATTATTAAATGATGGATGCTCCGGTGCTGCTAAACTGTATTTCAATGTCTTTCTGAAAACATTGACAATAAAGAACTTCATTCATTCATTTATGACACAGTAAGTTGAATGATGCGAACACATTTAATACCGGGTACTTTCTAATAAGCTTCTGCCTTGGAGGCTTTGTATCTGTAAGTAATATGCACCTATATTTATTTGATACTTGTTTATATTGACAAATGTGACATTTTAGACTGTAATATTATTCAGTTAAGGACACTGATTACGTGTGTCTAGATTGTGTGCTACTGTGTGCTTGGCCTGTTGCTCCTAGTAGCATATACTGTAGCCTACCATGTTTACCTTTTGTAAATGACTTGACTAAAATTTAAGAAAAGGTCAAATGTATGTGCTTATTAGAGGACTTTTAGATTTTGACTGGCTATCCAGCTTTGTGCTGCAGGACTGCTTTTATCGGAGAATATATCTGAGATTTTACATGCAAGCCCACATCATCCGATAGGCCCTACTTGTTTTATTGGGATGATACCAATATTGGATCAGGCCACCTCTAACCTAAAAACTGCTTGAGAACTTGACTTATGATTTCAAATCATGCTATTCCTCAGTAAAAAAAATGAATTCATATAAGGCAATTATACATTTACAATCATGTAGTATGTTCATTGTTACAAATGACCCCCTGAGGGCAGCCATAACTGTGAAGTGAGATTGACATCCCCGGTCTATCAGATGATGTGGGCTTGCATCTAAAATATCTTGAACACGCGTTTATTGTGCAAAGCTGGAAAGTTAACATCGAAATGTCAAAGTTAAGTTAAAGTTAAAGTTTAAGTACCAATGATTGTCACACACACACTAAGTGTGGTGAAATGTGTCCTCTGCATTTGACCCATCCCCTTGTTCACCCCCTGGGAGGTGAGGGGAGCAGTGGGCAGCAGTGGGGAGCAGTGGGGAGCAGCGGTGGCCACGCCCAAGAATAATTTTTGGTGATTTAACCCCCCAATTCCAACCCTTGATGCTGAGTGCCAAGCAGGGAGGTAATGGGTCCCATTTTTATGGTCTTTGGTATGACTCCTCCAATAAGCACACAATGTCGGTCTTTCCTTGTACTTTGAAGAAGTGCTTGGCAGCTACACAGCAGCCAGGCACACTATAGCACACAAACTAGACATACTGTATGTAATAATCGCCCTTAATTCAACAATATTGAAACACCAAATTTGCTAATATAAACTAGTATCAAGGCAGCAGCTTATTAGAAATTATCCAGTAACCAACATGTCTGCATCGATCAACTTAGTTATTATTGTTCTCATACCTACCACTGTTTCCTGTTTGAATCATTTCACTTGATAACATGTTTTCTAACATTCTACTCTACAAAATATTAATAGTGCCGATAAAGTATCAAATTATTTTTGATGTTGATATTGGCCAATACTCAAGACTCCAACTGTATCGTATCAGAAGTGAAAAGGTTGTATTGGGACACCCATAAATCAGATATTGATTTTTCATAACAAAAACAGTTTGGAACACTGTTGCATTGTCTTGTTGCCTTATCAGATACATTTAAAGTGTAAAATCTATGCAATTGCATGCAAAAAAAAAGTACAAATTGACAGAACAATATATTAACCAATATTGATGAAGTTAAAAACGTTATTGATTGATGAATAAAGTGGCATGCCAGATCTGGTCCGTGGGCCTTGAGTTGGACACAAGAAGTCTATATGATAAACATCTATCTGCGAAAACGTAACCCTTGCATGTGAACATGGTTTACTTTTTATACAATGGGTCATTTTAAAAACCATACATCAAAAATACGCATGGTGCAAGTATTGTGGTTGAAAACAAATACACTTGTATTGGACCTTTTAGATTAAGCAGGTGTACTTAATATCTTGGTTGGTGAGTGTTGTACCCTTTTTCCTATGTAGAACTTCCTACAGCATGCTAGAGGGTGGCCATCTTGCATCTCGCTCCTTTCCATTTTCACAGTGTTTCCTCCTGCTGCTGTTGTAGTGTCAGCATGGTAAATATTCCCGCATTTGGACTGTGAGGGATTTTTTGTTCCTCTGGTGATACTTCAATGAGCAGTACCCAAATCAAGTGGCCTTGACTCACAGTGATGAAGACTGTCCTCTCATTTTGAACCGAGGAGATTGTTTCTCAATTACTGGAGCCATCTTCTCTGATGGGTTCATCTGATAGTGCCTCTGCCGCAGCGCCCCTAATTTATTTAACTCTCACTCTTGCAGGCAGCTGCAAATCAGTTCATTTACTTGATCGACCGATGAAAGCCTGCTGATGTCTGTGCTTCACAATCAACACAGGACTCAACAGCTTGCAGTCTAGGTACAAATAAACTGACATGTAGAATAACCTCAAGCAACTACAGCAGGACTATTCAACTGGCGTCCAAAGTACCAAATCCAGACCGGGAATGACACCAAACCAGCCCGTGAGTTCAGTTCAAACTAGAGAGACCAACAAGAAAATCAGGAGGTTTCAAAATTTGCGATTAGTTTAACGGCGACATTGCTATTTCTACGGCAAAATTCTGACAATTTAGCTGCTAGTTAGTTGTTTTTTTTTTGTTAAATCACCAAATTTACGATTGTTTTGACAGTGTTTTATTGTACATTAAAAATGGTGCCACTGTTATTTTTACAATCATTTTCTGGCGACTGTGCTGGCATTTTTTTGCGGGAAAATTTACGATTTTTACAGTGCATTACTCCGAATAGAAAAACGGTACCAATGCTATTTGTACGTTAATTTCTGAACACTAAACTGACAGTTTTTTATTTTTATTTTTGTTATTTTTTTTAACCATAAAATCTACAATTGCTGTTTTGACAGTTTGTTATTGTAATGGAAAAACAGAACCCCTGTTATTTTTGAGGAAAAGTTCTGGAAATTGAGCTGCCAGTAAACTACTGTACATATATTTTTTACAGTGTAGGAAGGGCATTCATATAGCCCCATTCATCATGGTTTACCTGACACAGGAAACGTGACAAATTGGGGGGAGGAGGGGGGTGCACTATCCGCTTTAACCGTGTGTGTGTTTTAGACTTAGACTTAGATTTAGACTAACTTTAATGATCCACAAGGGAAATTGTTCAACACAGTAGCTCAGTTACAATGATGGAAAGTGTAAGGATGGAAAGGACAATGCAGGTATAAATAGACTAATATAGCGATAAAAAATCTAACATATATACGAATATATACATAATATGTGTACAGAATAATATATATACAGATATATTATATTATGTCCATAACATATATACAATATATACCAATGACCATGTACAATATTACAGTATATACAGAATATGTGACAGCAGCAGCATAAAATAGAGAGTAGATCCAGCAGGAAATAGAAAATAGGAAATTGTTGCAATTCCAAATTTGACCACAGCATCAGTTGCAATGGGGAGTGGCGCTTTCCATCATTTTCAGCAGACTGCATTGCAAACTGATTAACCCCCCTTACCCCTGTTCCCCACCCAGGAATGGGGCCATATAATCCCTTCCATGCTGTAGTAGATGATTTTGACTCCTTTTTTTTTTAGTAAGTCCTTAAAGACAGCAGAGAGTCCTGTAACCCAAACCAAAATCCAATATCCACTGTGGAGGATGCTGGTTCTCAGGAAGAGACACAATAAGAATAACAGTTTTTAGCTTTCTGGAAATCTGGCCCCCAAAACAATGTAGCTGAATAGCCCTGAGCTACAGTAAATCAAGTTTAATGGTGGGTTTCGAGTCTGCAGCAAGCACAAATGCATTTTGCAAACTGAGCTAATGTACAATACATGAGCTTGATTAAAGTGCTTTTGGACTTGTAAAAAAATGTTAATGATGCAGCCCGAGGTTATGAAGACAGACAGTTTTAGGCTGCAGGACAGACTACACGTTCTGTGCTGTGAAATGAGTTAATTGAGGTCAAACGCTGCTATTCGTTTGTATCAGTATGTAAGATTCAAACTTCAGGGAATTGTGTGTAATTCTAATGATGTTTGATGATGTCCTCTCTAGCTATAATGCATTCTTCATATATTTCTTACATATATTTTCTACCCTAAATACATTGAGGGTCACACTTCACAAAACGTCCACATAATGAATAATGAACCAACACTATTGGTGCTTGAATGCTTGCTGATGCAGTAGCAACTTTGTGCAGCAGAGTGAGCTGTTTGCTTGCAACTGGTCAGAGGAAGCTATCATCTCCTCATGAGTGCATCTTTGAAGTGGGTCTCAGTTTAGTCGCCTGTGTGCGGCCATGTTGCATAAATGTGCTCCTTCCAGTTGCAGCAGCGCCCTTGTCCTCTGGCCAAATGTTCTTTCATAGTCGTCTTACTCATCATTGTCTGAAGGAAGATAGTTTGCAGTGTGCACAAATGATTGCATGAGTTTTCTGCACAGTGTTGGGAAAGCATACACTGTAGGAACTGTGGTGCACCCATGGTTAGCACATCTATGACGTTGGAAATATGATGTGCAGTGGAGGCGCTGCTTTTGGATTTCTAGATCATAGACTTGTTACATAGGACACTAATCCCTGAAGTTAAAATGTGAGATAATAGGTTTGCTGCCACAGTACAACAGGAATACTTTATTCAAGGTTTGGTAGTATATATATGTGGTATTTTTTGTCATTATTTCTCATGCAGCTTAACACTTGTAAGGTCAGTATACTTACAGATGTTGGAGGAGAGGTCCGAGCTGATTAATAATCAGGGGAAATCCGAGAGTCTTGTCCAGTGCCTGATGTATAAATTGTTCATTTGAAAAGTGTGTCTTTGCACTTTGGCTCCCATGGCGAGAATTATTTTCAGCTTTAATATTTCATATGCATTGAGGAGCTCACTTCCCCTTATTTGTATTCCTATCAGTGAAAACTGTATGGTAAGACTTGTTAACGCTGGAATATTGAGTTGTGATATCAGTTTTGTGGGACACTATCTGAGTTGCATCTTACTTTTATTGGAATGCAGCTGAGATAGGCTCCAGCGCCTCCCGCCACCCTGAAAGGACAAGCGGTAGAAAATGGATGGATGGATAGTTTACTCAAAACATGCATACAGTTGCATAAAGGTACATGACATATTGACAGTTTCTCATTAAAACATGTCTGAAAAATGTGGTCCTATGTCTTTTATTGTTTTATTCCATTTTATTGATGTGTTTTTACTTCTTTCTGTGTTTTTTTGTGGTTTTTTATTGGTTTTATTATGTCATCTATAATTGTTATTTTAAATGATTTTAACTACTTTTTATTTTTTTATGTTCAGCACTCTGGAAATAGTTTGTTTATTAATAGTGTTATGTAAATAAAGTGTATTTGGATTTGGATTTGATAAGGAGTAGAAAGAAGCACAGCTCATTTAATCATACCATCATATATCATTGCACTTTTGTTCGTTCACTTCCTGTGCTCAAACTGTAACACGAACAAATCAATCAATAAGGCGGTCATGAATAAATATTTGGGATTCACATGATCAGATGAATAAGGTGGTCTAATTTTTTTAATAAAGTCTAAAATGTTTATTGAGATTTTTCTTCCGTGTACTTTGTAAACAATTTGAGCTTTAATAGTTTCTTAAACTGGATCACATTGTTTGACTTCTTGGCTTAATGCAATTCCACTGCAAAATCTACATAAAGCTGAATGGAGGTCCACAAGCAAGACTCCTAGTTGTCAAAGACATCTAGGATCTGGACGAATATCAGAACTCCCAGCAACTACAACAACAACAAAGATAATGGAGTGTAACGGAAAACAAACATTGACATTGGACTACAAAACACTCCAAGGGATTACTAAACAAGAAGATCTTCACTTAGGTGCACATTCATTTACACCTATAGACATCACATAGAGCAACACAAATGATTGGTGATCAGGAAAGTATGGAACTGAAAACCTTCAGCAGCATAGATCACGATAGTCCGGAATTAGAGAAGGATATAGATCCAGATACAAATATTTTCTTTCACACCAGGAATAATTGTTTTTATTATACAATATAACAATATAACAATATAACGGAAAACATTAAAATAGACAACAAACAGCAGAAGTTTGTATACTAACTACAATAACGTGAAGCTTTTTTTGGAACAATTCAACAAACCCTTTAAAGTTATCGCTATTTCAGAAACATGGATGGATGCTAAATAGAAATGGATTTTGACCTAGAAGGACATACTTGCCAACCCTCCCGAATTTTCCGGGAGACTCCCGAAATTCAGCGCCTCTCCCGAAAACCTCCCGGGACAAATATTCTCCCGAAGATCTCCCGATTTTCAGCCCGAGCTGGAGGCCACGCCCCCTCCAGCTCCATGCGGACCTGAGTGAGGACAGCCTTTTTTCACGTCCGCTTTCCCACGATATAAACAGCGTGCCTGCCCAATCACGTTATTCCATACGAGGCGTCCAGCATACCGCCGATGAGCATGGTGCAGATGGAGAAGATCTTCTCGGCGTCCGTGTTGGCGCACACGTTGCCAAAGCTGATGCTGGTCAGGCTGCTGAGGGTGAAGTTGAGGGCGGCAATGTACGAACTGCGCACCGACGGGCCGCCGACCGTGTTGTTGACGTAGGGCATCTCCAGGCGTTTGCCCAGCTCATGGAGCCATCCTTGGGGGAGAGACGGGAGGACAACAGGGTGACAAGAACTAAATCATCCAGACTAGAGATAAATTGTATTATTTATAAATATATTTATATATTATATATATTTATATATATTTATTAATAAATACATATTTACTATATTTTGTTAAAAACATCAACATTAATTGTATTTTTATTTGTATTTTTTCTGACTCCTTATTACATCCAGCCATAGAATTATACATTAAAATGAACATATTTGAAATAATTAATTTTAAATGATCATAATAATTCATTTAAAATGACCATATTTAATTATTAAAATAATTGCTTGTTTATCAACAACTTTAGCATTTTATTCATTACATTTTGAAGCTCTCAGAAGCCAAGTTATGTTATATTCCTTAAGATTTATTTATGCAAGTTTGAAGTATCAATTATCTAAACACAGTTTTGTTTTCATATTTTCAGGATATATATATATATATATATATATATATATATATATATATATATATATATATATATATATATATATATATATATATATATATATATATATATATATATATATATATATATATATATATTTATGAAATACTTGACTTGGTGAATTCTTGCTGTAAATATACTCCTCCCCTCTTAACTACGCCCCCAAACACGCCCCGGCCCCACCCCCAACCACGATTTATAACACAAAGATCTACAGAGGCAGAAAACAAGTACAAAACATATAAGAACAAGCTAACCTGCGTACTACGTACATGGAGGAAATAATATTACTGTTAATTATTAAACAGGAACAAAAACAATACGAGTAAAACTGGGAGCCAGCGTGCTGCCTCCCAGTTAAAATGAAAATAGCAAAAGCCAATTTATAAGACTGTTGACAAACTCCAGTTTACAAACTACAGACCTGTTTGTCTACTTCCACAATTTTCTAAAATTATAGAACAATTGTTTAACAACAGATTGGACAAATTCATAAATAAAAATTAAACACTCACAGAGCCAACATTTCAACATCAATGGTATTAATCGAAATAACGGAAAATATTACCAATGCAATATATAGCAAAACATGTGCTGCTGCAGTGTTTATGGATTTAACAAAAGCATTTGACACAATTAATCATAATATCTTAATAAATACATTAGAACGGTATTGAATCAGAGGGTTGGTCTTGAACTGGATACGAAGCTACTTAACCAACAGGAAGCAATACGTGAAGATAGGCGACCACACTTCCAAAGAGCTGAAAATATTTTGTGGCGTACCTCAGGGATCAATACTTGGACCAAAATTGTTACATTTTTATACAAACGGCATTTGTAAAGTTACAAAGGACTTAAAGGTAGTTATTATTTGCAGATGACACAACTGTGTTTTGTTCAGGAGAGAACACACACAAGCTAATGCAAATAATAACAGAAGAAATGAACAAATTAAAAAGATTGTTTCACAAAATCAGACTATCTTTGAATCTCAGTAAAACTAAAATATTGCTATTTGGTAACAGTAAAAGGGAAAGGGAAAAACAAATACAAATAGACGTAGTAGACATTGAAAGGGTAAAATAAAACACATTTTGGGGTTTAATATTAGATGATAAAATTAACTGGAAAACTCATGTAAAAAATATACAACATCAAAATTATGGTATGTCCGACCGGATGAGGTAAAGGGCAGACGTGCGAGCGGAGGGCTCCGGCCAAACTTTTCATTTACTCTTTAAAGTCTAACTACTTTACGGTGTTTTTTTCCTGGCTGACGCACCCTTTTTTGTGCGAGATAGTGTGGTTATTGCGACGTGATGAGCAGCTCGAAGACAAAACCGACAACAGCAATAACTCGAGCAGCGAGCGTCTCGGCTAAGCTAGCTAACATGGCGGCCGCAGCAGCAGCTTCAGGGTCGGAAGACAAGAGAGCCGAACTCGAGGGTCAATCTGACGCAGTCACCAAGAACGACATCAAGGCTCTCCTCAATAAACAGTGCGATAGCTTCAAGGCTGATATGGCTTTTTTGATTCAACAGTCGACTTAGTCCCTGAAGCAGTCAGTCGATTTTTTAGGACAACAGGTGACGTCATTTAACAGCCGGCTGACTAGAACCGAAGTTACAGTGGGTGAAAACTTTGAAAAACTCACCGAGATGGAAGCCGCTGTGAAGTCTCTGCAGTCCCAAACTACGGTGCTCCTGGAACGAGTGGACGACCTCGAAAACCGGTCCCGCCGCTCTAATTTGAGGATTATCAACATCCCAGAGGGAAGCGAGAAGGAGCTGGATCCGACCAAATTTGCGTCTGACTTGCTAATGGCGATAGCGGGTCCTGATGTTTTCAGCAGCCCACCGGAGATAGAGAGAGCTCACCGCTCCCTCGGTCCCAGACCACTGGATGCTGGCGCCGGAAAACCGCAGACTTTCATCGTTAAATTCCTCCGTTTCCAGGAGAAAGAAAAAGTTCTCAGATGGGCCAGACAACATAAATTGGATTACCGCGGCACAGAGCTGAGAGTTTACCCAGGAATCAGCCCTCCTTTGGCTGCTTTCAACCCCGTCAAAAATGCGCTCTACCTGAAAGGAATGAAATTCCGCTTGCTGCACCCCGCCCGTCTCCAGGTATCCTTCAGAAATGAAAACTTGTACTTTGATTCTCCACAAAAAGCCCAGGACTTCTACGACGAGCGCATCGCTCCCACACGTTAGTGGAAGATGACTTTGTATGGAAGACGTTTCAGGCCAAAAGTACGTTGAAGAAGACATTAATGGGTGCGTCAGAAAAACAATGGACATTGTTTATCCAGGCTTGCAGGCAACTAATCATCCTGTTGTGCAACATATTTGAGGTATGGTTATATTTGTTGGTCAATTTCTGCACGGCAACTTTTTTTGCTTATTCCTATTTAAGTGGCACCTACTGTACATTATAAACACATTAGCATAAACAGGAGCCCTATCTGCTCGGTGATATTAGTTCACAGATTAATGTCATACAGAAGTAACAGAGTTTATGGAGTCCCGCTGCTAGTTCTAGTTCTCAGGACAAGCTTAGGGTGGTTTAGGAGTGTATATTTGTTCCTTGTTTCTATGGGTTTTTTTTTTGGGGGGGTGGGGGGGGTTTCGTGAGTTAGGTCCTACAAATTAGTTTTTTCTTTTAGTCCTGTCTGTATGTTAATACAACTTCCTTCTACAAGGCATTGTGTCATCTCACCATATTTAAAAAAAATGTGATTATGGCTAATACAAACAAAAAAGGGTTATCTTGCTTAAGATTTGTTTCTTGGAACATTAAAGGGATCAATGGCCCAGTCAAAAGAGGTAGAGTATTTTCCCATTTAAAACACCTTAAAACTGAAATTGCTTTCCCACAAGAGACTCATCTGACCACTAAGGATCACCATAGATTAAAGGCCTCATGGGTTGGACAATCTTTTCACTCAAATTTTAGCAGTAAAGCAAGGGGCACAGCTATTTTAATACACAAAAGAACCCAATTTAGCCCAACAAATGTCATAACTGACCATCAAGGTCGTTTTGTAATAGTCTCGGGTTCTCTTAATAATATGTCTGTTGTCCTTGCCAACCTTTATGCACCCAATTGGGATGATGAAGCATTTATTAGGAAAGTGTTTTCTATTGCACCTGAACAGTGCAATAGACCCGTTGCTAGACAAATCTAGTCCAAGGCAGGACCCCCCATTAAAAATGGCCAAAACCATTTCAAAACTCATGGGTCAAATAGGAGGTGTGGACCCGTGGCGCTTTCTTTACCCAGATAAAAAACTATTCTCTTTTTATTCCCAGGTCCATAAAACTTTTTCAAGGATTGACTACTTTTTCATAGATGATAATCTCCTTCCGGCTGTCGATAATGTAGAATATTCAACAATAGTGATATCTGACCATGCTCCATTGTTACTTGATCTTTCGTTTACACTCTTTAAAAAAAACGCAGACTCCATGGAGGTTTAATTGCACACTACTCAATGATGACGGATTCTGCAAAACAATTTCCAAAGTGATAGATGATTTTCTTGTCACCAACAACTCTACTCCCATATCCCCGTCTTTACTCTGGGAGACATTGAAGGTGGTAGTCCGGGGAGAGATTATTTCTTATTCAGCAAGACAAAACAAATTGAGAAGACAAAAACAGGAGCAGCTCATGGAAAGTATTACAGAATTGGACAGACAGCTATCAGTATCTCCATACCCTGAACTGGTTAAAGATAGACAAAATCTGCAAATGAACTACAATTTATTGTCAACACAAGAAACTGAAAAATTACTCTTAGGAGCACGGTGAGAAGGCAGGGCGCCATCTATCACGCCAAATTAAAAGCCAGTCAGCATCTTGGCAAATTCGACAAATCAGAACCCTCACAGATGAACTTACAGTCATTCCTTCAGTCATTAATGACACCTTCAAATCATTCTACTCTGAACTATATACTTCACAATGCGCTGCTGATAAAACAATCATGTTGAGTTTCCTGGATAACTTGAAATTTCCATCCATAACTACTACTCAAGAGAGCGCTTTGGATCAACCTTTAGTAATTCGGGAAATTGTAGATTCAATTAAACTAATGCAGAGCGGCAAGGCCCCTGGCCCAGATGGCTATCCTATAGAGTTTTATAAAAAATTCTCAGATAAACTGACTCCTCTCCTTTTAAATATGTACAATGACTCTCTGGACCGGGGTACCTTGCCTCGAACTCTCACAGAAGTGTCAATAACTTTATTACTAAAACCGGGCAAAGTAGATTCTGATTGTAGTTCTTACCGTCCCATCTCTCTCTTAAACGCTTATTATAAGATTTTAGCTAAAGCACAGGCCCTTCGCCTTGAATCAATTTTACCAAACATCATATCACCTGACCAAACTGGGTTTATGAAAAACCGGCACTCTTTTTACAACATTCGTAGCCTTCTTAACATTATTTTTTCTCCAGCATCCGAGGAGACGCCAGAAGTGGTGGTCTCTTTGGATGCTTTCGACAGGGTGGAGTGGGGATATTTATTGGAGGTCTTAAAGAGGTTTAACATTGGGTCTAAATATATATCTTGGATAGCACTTCTATACTCTTCTCCTAGGGCTGCCGTCAGCACAAATGGGATGTTATCCCAATTTTTCACACTTGGCAGAGGTACACGCCAGGGGTGCCCTCTAAGCCCATTGTTATTTGTTACTGCAATCGAACCCTTGTCCATTGCTCTTAAATCGGCTGGTATCAGTAAAGGAATCCATAGATGCGGTCTAGAACACACACATTCTCTATACGTGGATGATGATTTACTATTGTTTATATCTGATCCAATCTCTACCATTTCAAAGATTATTGAATTGCTAAATAATTTTGGATCATTCTCTGGCTATAAATTGAATTTCGCTAAGAGTGAATGCTTCCCTGTGAATAATTTGGCCCTTGAGATCCCTGATGGGTATTTCCCATTTAAGATGTCCAGGAATAGCTTCAAGTACTTAGGTGTACATATTTGTCGCAAGCTACCAGCTCTCTACAAGGACAATTTTCCACCTTTAATCGACAAACTTAAATTAGATTTGGAAAGGTGGAATGATTTACACATAACTGTAGCTGGCAGGGTAAACTGTGTCAAAATGAATGTGCTTCCTCGATTTTTGTATCTGTTTCAATGTTGCCTATCTTTTTACCCAATTCCTTTTTTTTTGCATAATAAACAAACTAATTTCATCCTTTATATGGAAAGGCAAGACTCCCAGGATTAGAAGAGAGTTCCTGCAAAGGCACAGGTCCGTAGGTGGTTTATCACCCCCTAATCTAAAATACTACTATTGGGCAGCTAACATACACAAAGTGACTCTCTGGATCCAAGAACCTGAATTAATCTGGTGCAAGTCTGAAGCTAGTTCCTGTTCTACCTCTCTCTTGGATCTGCTTACATCAAAATTACCTTATCGACCATCCCAATTTACTTGTAGTCCAATCTTCATTTCTACCCTTAGAATCTGGTCTCAATTTAGAAATACTTTCGGCCTGCAGGGCTTATCCAACCACAGCCCCATTCATAATAACCACCTCTTCCTCCCTCCTAGCACAGATGTAGCGTTTTCTCTATGGAAGCAGTCAAGCCTTAGCAGGCTAAAGGACTTATATATTGGTGATGTCTTCGCTAGGTTCAGAGAACTGTGTAAAAAATTTGACCTACCAAAATCTCACCTATATCGATACTTTCAGGTTCGTAATTTTGTCAAATCAAATAGTCTCTTTTTCCCTAATACTCCACCTAATTCGCTAATTGACTCAATTTTAGATATTCCCACAAATCAGAGAGGCCTAATCTCCAAAATCTACATCTTAATATCACAGTTTAGTAAAACGTCTCTTGATAAAATCAGAGGGAATTGGGAAGAAGAGCTTGGCAGATCTATAGATGATGGAGATTGGGATTCTGCTTTAACCCGAATTAACAACAGTACATCCTGTTCAAGGCTTAATTTAATACAATTTAAGGTTGTCCACCATATTTATTTCACTAATTCCGAACTCTCCAAAATATACCCCAATATCTCGGATACTTGTAACAGATGTCACATGTCACCTGCAAACATGACGCACATGTTTTGGTCTTGTCCCCATTTGCTGGACTATTGGACAACTATTTTCAAACACCTTGCTAAGGCATTGGATTTAAATCTGACACCATGTGCAGAAATGGCTATTTTTGGAACGGTATCAGATCCCCAAATAAGGAGAAAATTTAAGGATAGTATCGCCTTTGCATCCTTATTAGCACGTAGGAGAATTTTGCTGGAGTGGAAGTCACCAGTCTGCCCCAAAGCCTCCTTATGGCTTAAAGACCTTATGATGTATTTACATCTGGAGAAAATAAAGTTCAATCTTAGGGGGGCACCTGGGAAGTTTTATTCTGTTTGGGGCGGTGTGGTTGACTACATAGCTAAATTAAAGACGCTATACGACACATGAAAAGTTCACCTTTCATAAACCAGCTTCCTTTTTTTTATTTTTATTTTTTTTATTTATATTTATTCTGGGTGTATATTTACTATCTGCCTATGTTGAGAAGAAAGTGATGTATTAATTATTTTCCATTTGTGACTGTACCTTTCCCTTATGTAGGGGGGGGAGGTTGGGTTGCTGTTCTTGGAAGTGGGGTGGGAAAAAAGGGAAAAATGTGATTACTGTTCAATTGTATGTTGTAATGCCTGTCAAGTTCAATAAAAACATTTATTAATATATATATATATATATATATATATATATATATATATATATATATATATATATATATATATATATATATATATATATATATACAACATAAAGTAGCAAGAAACACGTCAAAAATGAATAAAGCAAAATATGTTCTGGACCAAAAATCTCTTCATATTCTCTACTGCTCACTAGTGTTACCATATCTGAGTTATTGTGTAGTAATATATCAACCCTTTATTTTTTGCATCACAAATATTGAAATGCAATGACTTTGTTCATTTACAAACAGCTAACATATCCAAGCATGACTGGAAGCCAATAATTGAATAATGTTATGTCCTGTTTCACTAAACTCCCTTTGAAAATATGTTAAAATTTGGATTTAAAAAAGTCACTCACACTATGAGACAAACTCCAAAGAGTACAGATTACACAGATACAGTTTTATGACAACAGTTTTTAACCAGAAGATAATCTCCACCACATATCCGAAAGGGCAGATGTCTCCAACCCCTGGGCCACAGCTCAGTTCTGGTGTCTTGGCAGAGCCTAACCAGACCGTAAAAAAGATTTAGACCTTTTTGATTTTGATTTTATCATTCTGTATTATTGTATATTGTATATGTATGAAACAAACCCAGTGGCGGACCGTGCGTTTCCCACCTAGGCCTTCAGTAATGTCCTGTGTCCAATGATTACCTCTCAAAATACCATAATTGATGTCACCACATGACCATTGCTGGAGAAATTTACGCACCACTTAGCATTGAATCACATCAACAATGTACAAAACGGGTTATTTTCTAGCGCATTTGAAAATCAATAAACCCGCATCAGCAATTAAAACATATCTTATGTGGTACTGTCAAAATAAAAATTGCAAAAAACACATTAAACCTGAAAAAAATCAAATAAAATCTGAACTCACATTTCATCGCCGCGACAGCTGAGCTAGCTTCTGGGGTTGGCCGACATGGTCTCACGAGATGTAGTTTTTCTTTAAATATCCCTCTGGAAAATGGCCTTGCAAATATATGTGTTGTCTTGTCTAATCATAAAAGATGCAGATGAGGCGTGTTGGCTGACTTCTTAAAGTTTACTCCACAGCATGCTCATCAAAAACATCCTGCTACTTTGAACAACCTAAGCGGGGCTCCTGGCATGCTCTTCACTACTGTGGCATGCTGGCTAATGGAGTTCTTATGTTACCTAGCTCATAACATCACAATATATATCTGCCTTAGGCCATCTGGAAGGTCTTCCTGACAACAACTCGTGATCTGATTGGCTATCGCAACTGTCTGTCAAATGTATGTCCCCCGTTCACTTACAGTGCACAGACGCCTGCATTATTGATTCTGAAGGCTTCAGGTAGATTTGGTACAGCATGGCAACATAACCTCGCTGAATTCTGATTGGATAAAAACTCTATAACCTAAAAACAACAGCCCTGGAAGAAGCCTAATATGAAATGAAGAGAATATGAATAATTTTAGATATTTAGGGAAAGTAAATACAAAATTAGTTTTATCTTAAATTATGATCATGATTTCTGATTATGTTAGGCCAGCAGAGAAGGCCTTGCTGACCCTGACGGCACACCACTGAACAAATTTCCAGCCCTGCACAATGGTCAGTCAGTGTTTTTTTTTTCCTTTTTTACTGTATTTTAATATAATGTTTTGCTGTTCTTTGTTTTTATACATCAGTAAATTACAATAAATACATTGGAGCATGCAGCGGACCTCGCTCGATCTCATGCAAACGAGCCAGTTATTGGGAGTATAAAAGTTGGAAATTGTTGCAAATTCAAACAAATGGTTGGCTGCATATCGAATAGGGGAAAAAAATAATAATTCATTCTGACTTGCAGTTTCTTCTCAAACCATCTGTCATTAATAGTAATATGTTAATCGCCACTGTTTTCAATTTAACTTTTAAAATACCAGTTGGGAAATTAACTGTCTTTCTGCATGATTGATTTTTTTGTGTGTTAAGTGCTTAAAGTATTGCTTTTTGAATAAGTAATCTGTTTAAATTTTGGAAGAATGATTTGTGCCTATTAATTCCCATGAGTGAGGTTATGCATAACTACAACAATAAGTGTAAGAATGACAACTATTTTAGGCAAAAGGAATATCTATTAGATGACACTTATTCAAAGTGAGGGAATGTTTTCAAAAGTGCTGCTGGAGGACTAAAACTATTTGCATATGAAGTATGTAATCGTGCTCATTTCATTCACCTGATTATATTTTTACTTGTAAAACAAAGTTTGTAGTTGTAGAGCTAGCTTTTTTTATACTGAATACTGTATGGACCTTTAAAATGCTTCAGGTAATATTTTTAAGAAATTGACAGTTTCAGAAGAGGAACACATTTTACCCTATACACGCCAATACTTTTTAAATCATTTCTGCTCTTCACATTAGAAAAAAAAAAACACACATAAAAAGGATGGTAACCTTGACTGAAACTCAATTACATTCTGATGTTAGTCACTCTTTAGAAAAAATAGCTGAATGATGGCTGACACCAAGTGAAAATGTGGACTCAAATGTAAGACCAAATGCACGAAGAACATTTGAAATATTGGCTGTGTTGACAGGAGGCTTCGAGCACTGGAATCTTTCCACACAGATATGCCTTCTTCAATAACTTACATTATTCTGTGCCGTTCCCAGGCTAAAAGGGGTTACATCACCTCTCTTTTCTGGGTTTCAGCTCAAAGTACCCAGGAGACCTCCAACTCTTCAGAAAAGGTAAAGCCAACACACTGCAACACCCTGCAAACTCAGACTGTTTTGGTTAGCTTTCATTCTCGAGATTGGTGCAGTGCCCCTTTTCCCCATTCCTCCTGAACCCACCCTTGTGCGCAGGATTCTTCCCCAGTTCCCTAGGTACGAGATCCCAAGATGAGGTGATGTAGAGAACTGAGAGAGAATCCTTAGGTCATCCAGACAAATTATCTCCTTCAAATTAACAAATCTCTTTAGTGAAACATGAACAACAAAGTGTGCCCAACTCTGACAAGTTGTGCAAGTGGAACTTCTGGTGCAAGAGTATGGGTAAGAGCAGCTGGTGACAACGATAAGAAAACTTCCACAGATGGGCATTTCATCAGTGTCCCATCCAACCTTCACGGTTTGGAAGGGGCTACAAATGCTGGGAAGACCATGAAGTCCTAATGGACCACTACCCCCAAAGACTACGGCTATCTCAGAGTGCAGTCATTAGATTCAGAAGGATCTTAAAGGGCCCTTCTAATGCTGACAACATTGGCACTTATTTAAAAGTTAAAGCACCAACGATTGTCACACACACACTCGGTGTGGCGAAATTATTCTCTGCATTTGACCCATCACCCTTGATCACCCCCTGGGAGGTGAGGAGAGCAGTGGACAGCAGCGGTGGCCACGCCCGGGAATCATTTTTGGTGATTTAACCCCCAATTCCAACCCTTGATGCTGAGTGCCAAGCAGGGAGGTAAAGGGTCCCATTTTTATAGTCTTTGGTATGACTCGGCCGGGGTTTGAACTCACAACCTACCGATCTATGCGGACACTCTAACCAATAGGCCACTGAGTTCATAGTTCTGGACCTAAAAATGCTGTGTACAGATAACTCCCCCTCCCCAAATAGACAATGTAGTTGCTTGTTTTGTTGGTGAGTTTCAACACATTTCGGAAACCCACTTTTATCTCCAAATTGTGGGCGGGTCCTCCATCAGCCTGTTGATGTCATCTACAGAAGACTGGAGACAATTTCATATTGCGTTCTAAGGGCCTGATTTACTTAGAGTTTGCGTGTACTAAATCACGTGCAAACTTCATAGCACACGCAAAGCTGATCTACTAACATGTGCAAAGTGGATTGCATCTGAGCAAAATAAGGCGTGAAATCCGTTTTCCGTCTCTGTCTTCATTAATATGATGATTTATCAACACTCATCACCGTTTTTATAGCACTATTTAGCATCTAGTTTAGCACAGGGGTTTTAAACCTTATTGACCAAACTTTTCCACTACTTTTTCCAGCTCAAATATTAACCCTGAATTAGTGATCTTACTCTTAATTTCAATAATATTAAATCATTATATCTAACCTACTTATAGTTTACAACCTTGTCATATGATATAAAAGCATGTTTTGATTTTACAAAAATTATTATTTATTTAACACATAAACCTTATGTCAGGCTCATTAGAAAAATAAGTACTAACCAAATGTACTGAATAAAAAGGGACTCATAAATAACTGACGAAAAATATTTTTACATACAATTACGTGCTAAAATTAATAAACTAACAATAAACATGTTTCTTAACTTAACCGTCAATAAAATTAAAGTGCAAATAAAAAATTCAGCTTCCACACTTAAGTCGTATTTTTGGGGCTAAAGAAACTTCTACAGACTTCTTCTGTTCGCTAAAGATTGTGATTACTGCCACAAGTGGTGGAAAAGTATGTTACAACTGAGTACTGCTGCGGCCGACACGGATCAAAGCTGAGAAACAGATACTATTTTGCGGCCCTCTAGGCTTGCCTGGCAAGCACCCTATGGTTTAGAAACACTGATTTAGCATGTCTGAAAAGTATGTGAAAACTGACACACACTCAAGACAGACGATTGCAAAAACATATTTGCATGGTCCGTCAAAAATACAAATATTCAACATATTGTCTATTCAGCAACATCCTTTTATAACTTGATAGCTGCATGCTGGGTGGCTTGGTGTCTGCTGGAATTTTAGTTTTCATGTTGTTAGTTTTTTCATTTAGAATATATTTGATTAACATATGTCCTAAATGGAGAAAAAACGTCCTGAAGTATGCATTTCTTTGTGTCGTGAGCACAGTAAGTGCAGCCTCGCTCCCTTGAGTGCACTTTGATTAGCTCTGGGGGAAAAAGTGGGTTCTGTTGATGCAGTTTGGAATGTCTAAAATGCCCATAAAATGTAGGGATATCAATCTCTTTGTGATACCATAGAAAATGTTATTCACATTCTGATACATGGGTTATGATGCCATTCAAAAACCATAAAACAAAACGATTTGATTTAGTGTGTAAACAATTCAATACACGATGTTCATCATACTTGTTCTTCTTTGTACTTAGTGAAAACTTGTTGTTTGAACAGTCTCTTAAACTGAATCATTTTGGTGCGTTGTTTGATTTATTTGGTTTATCCATTCAATAATTTAATTCCACATACTGATATGCTAAATGTTTTAAGTGTTGTGCGTGGATACAAATGTTTTAAATTAGATTTTCCCTTAGGTTATATTTCTCCTCTTTTTAAAAAAAAAATTGCCGTACATTCTTTGGTAGCAGGTTATAGTTTGCTTTGTACATAATTTTAGCTGTTTGTGAATGCACCAAATCATTGAATTTCAATATTTTTGATTGAATAAATAAAGGGTTTGTATGTTCTCTATATCCAACATTATGTATTATTCTAATTTATCTTTTTTGTAGCACAGATAGTGAATGAAGCGCACATTTGTAGTTGTTTCCCCATATTTCTCCACAATAACTCAGATATGGTAACACTAGTGAACAGTAAAAGAATATGAAGTGATTTTGCTTTATTAAAGTCAATTGGGACAAATGTGAAATATTACCACTTAATAAACACGGCAAGAAATCACAAGTTCAGAACTCCAAAATTAAATGGAAAGAGGCAGAAATCATATATCTAGGACTACATATTACACCAAACCTTTATGCAAGTAGAGATCTAAATCTTAAACATTTAAAAAATAAGATAGAATCCAAAATGGAACGCTGGTCACGTCTCCAAATATCACTTTGGGGTCGGGTGAACATAGTAAAAATGAGTATACTGCCAGCAGTTAATTATATACTGAAAATGATGCCTGTCCTAATTAATAAAAGTTGGTTTAAGAAAATACATACAATGATATCACATTTTATATGGTGTGGAAAGAAGGCCAGATGTTCATACTTAAGGTTGTCTTGTACACAAGATAAAGGAGGACTACAATTACCAAACTTCTTACATTATTATATCTCCTTCGGTTGTGAACAAGCAAGCCACTTATTCCATTCTTCTGCAGATAAGGACTGGATCAACATAGAAACAAATATGTTAATGAATTTGGACATTGATGTGGGGAGCTTATATTATATTAATAAAATACCTAATGAATTGAGGCAGAGCCCAATAGAAGCCACCTTTAACATTCTAAAACTGTGCCAGAAAATACTAGGAATCAACCCAATGACATCTGTAAATCAACCGCTTTAGTACAATCCTAATATTATCATTAATAAAAATGTGGTTAAATGGACATCATGGAAAGACAGAGGTATTACTAAACCTCATCATATTATTAATAAAAACTCTTTTAAACCGTTCAGTGATTTAGTTGATCAATATAATGTACCCAGAAATCATTTTTTACATTTTATCTCTTTAAAACACGCTGTAAATAAATGCATATCCTCTGAAAGTATGTCCTTAAATAGCCATGAACTGGAAGATGCACTTTTTAATCAAGATACAATTAAGAAATTAATTAAACTATTTTATGGAATAATAAATGAACACCACACTAGAAATGCAAATGATGCATGTGTTGGGAAATGGATGATGGACTTAAACATTGTAGATGAAAGAGACATATCATGGAATGATATTTGGAAGAATGCCAATAAGCCCTTTAGAAGCATTTAGGATAAGCTGACTCAATTTAAGATATTGAATAGATTGTATTTTACATCTTCTCAGCTGTTTAAAATTGGTGTAGTAGATAGCAAGTTATGTATGAAGTGTCGGGCAGCCGAGGCAACTCATGTTCATTTATTGTGGGAATGTCAAAGAATAAAAGAGTTATGGTTGAAAACAACAAAAGAAGCAATCACATTCCTTAATATAAACATCCCAATGACACTGCAAACTTGTATTCTTGGGGATCTCCATCAATTTAGTAACGTGTCATCAAAGAGTAAAAATGCTTTTCTTTCAATATGCATAATAACAAAAAGGGTAATAATAAAACAATGGATAGATGTTGATAGTCCAACTCATACTGACTGGTACACACAAGCTATG
This sequence comes from Entelurus aequoreus, assembly GCF_033978785.1. Taxonomy (NCBI): domain Eukaryota; kingdom Metazoa; phylum Chordata; class Actinopteri; order Syngnathiformes; family Syngnathidae; genus Entelurus; species Entelurus aequoreus. Next base: position 41,170,177 of record NC_084735.1, read on the forward strand.
GAGATGATATCAGTAGAACAAACTGCATTTAGTTCAGATAATAATGAGTCATATATTGGAATATGGGATCCATTATTTAATTTTGTTTCAACTATTAAATGAACCAAAATATGACTTATTATATCTTTGTGGGAAATATTGGACACAGTGTGTTGTAGGGCTTATGAAATGTGATGCACGTGTAAGCCACTGTGACACTGTTGTTCATTTCTAATTGTTATTATTTTTTATTAATGTTTTTAATGATAATATCAATGAGGGATTTTTAATTTTTAATCACTTCTATTTTGAGGTTGTTATTAATGTTGATGCTGTTGTTGATAATGTTCATTTTTGTTTCACTACATTTGGATTGTTCCGTGTCATGTGTGTGTGTCCTAAATTGCTCTCAATTGCTCTGTTTATTGTAGTTCTTGGTGTTGCTGGGACGGGTTTGGTTTTGGAATTGTATTGCATTGTTGTGGTATTGTTGTGTATTGTTTTGTTGATTGATTAATAAAAAAAATAACATAAAAATAAATACATTTTTTAAAAAAATAATTTAAAAAAAATAACTATTGACATATTTCTTGCTACTTGATGTTGTATATTTTTACAATGAGGTTTCCAGTTCATTTTATAATCAAATTTTACACCCAGAAATGTGTTTTCTTTTACTCCGTCTATTTGTATTTGTGTTTGACTTTCTCTTCTACTGTTACCAAATATAATTATTTTAGTTTTACTGAGATTCAAAGATAGTCTATTTTTGTCAAACCATCTTTTTAATTTGTTAATTTTTCCTGTTATTATTTGTATTCGCTTTTGTGTGTTCTCTCCTGAACAAAACACAGTTGTATCATCTGCAAATTATACTAACTTTAAGTCCTTTTTAACTTTACAAATGTCGTTTACATAAAGATTGAACAATTTTGGTCTCAATATTGATCCCTGAGGTACGCCACAAGATATTTTCAGCTCTGTAGACGTGTTTGCCTGTCTTCACGTATTGCTTCCTGTTGGTTAAGTTGCTTCTTACCCAGTTCAAGACCAACCCTCTAATTCCATACCTTTCTAATTTGTTTTTTAAGATGCTGTGATTAATGTTGTCAAATGCTTTTGTTAATTTAAAAAAGACTACAGCAGCAAATTTTTTGCTATCTATTGCATTGGTAATCTTTTCCATTATTTCGATTATTCCATTGATGTTGAGATGTTGGCTCTGTATCCGTATTGGTTGTCTGTGAGTGTTTCATTTTTATTCATGAATTTGTCTAATCTGTTTGTGGAGGGGGCGTGGCCTGCGAGCCTGCAGCGGAACGGGGAGGGCCAGGACCGGCCTCAAAGTCAGCGACAGGTGCGTAGATGGCCCAGGTGGGTCTTATTATCTAATCACCTGTCGCTCTGTATAAGCAGCAGCCGGAAGGGGAGAGGTCGTTGGAGATGGAGGGGAGCTGGCGAGTGCGAGAGCGAGAGCAAGAGCAAGAGCAAGACTGAGACAGACAATAAGACAGTTGCTGGAAAGCAACCTGCTGCAAGATGGACAAAATAAAGACTCTGTTGTAACCCTGATCCGGGCTCTCATGGCAATGCTTGGTGGTCTGGAGGACCCACGGGAGGGCAACTTCCACACTGTTGTTAAAAAGTTTTTTACAAATTTTAGAAAATTGTGGAAATAGAGAAACAGATCTGTAATTTGTAAACTGGCGTTTGTCACCAGTCTTATAAATTGGGAATGTTACAATATTGGCTGTAACCGATGAATCCGAACCGGCCACTTCTCAAAGGAGATAATTGTTCACAGAAGCATAAGCGAACTAAGTGCTTACTTAGGGCCCCACGTCCACTATGGGCCCCCAAGAGCAGTTAACAAAAAAAATACTTTCTAGCTTTTTGCATGTATGAGTCCGAATAATGATTTGTACATGATCAAATATATATTATTGTATAAAAACACAATTTTAGGTCAACAGAATGCTAATGTAAGCATCGTAATTCTTCCTCCCTCTCTTTAAATGTCAAAACTCTGCCTCTGCTGCACCCAGCCCTGGCGTCATGGGCAGGCCTGGGCGGGCAAGTCAGCCGACTTGCTCCTGCCATGGGCTGGAGGCTGTTTATTTTTTTGTTTTTTGGTTGTTTTTTTTCCATCGAAGCAGGAAACACAATAGGACAATATTTAATCAAAACAAAGGCACATTGACAATGACGATAACACAATTAACTGACAATTTAGTTAAGTATAAAAAATGTGTCGAAAATGTTGACAAAAACTAAATCCAACCATATTTAATTTTGTCTTGTTGATGGGAGGGACAAATTTGAAGTTTATCCAATCACAGCTCGATAACAGCATACACTGAAAGAGGGGTTGGGATTAACGACAGCCAATCAAATGCTTTTCCTCTTCAGATGAGGAAGTCAGTAGTCCCCGCCAAAAACAAAACTAAAATGCGTGGCTTTAACATTTTACTAGGGCTGCGAATCTTTGGGTGTCCCACGATTCGATTCAATATCGATTCTTGGGGTCACGATTCGATTATAAATCGATTTTTTCCGATTCAACGCGATTCTCGATTCAAAAACTATATTTTTCCTATTCAAAACAATTCTTTATTCATTCAATACATAGGATTTCAGCAGGATCTACTCCAGTCTGCTGACATGCAAGCAGAGTAGTAGATTTTTGTAAAAAGCTTCTATAATTGTAAAGGACAATGTTTTATCGACTGATTGCAATAATGTACATTTGTTTTAACTATTAAATGAACCAAAAATATGACTTATTTTATCTTTGTGAAAATATCGGACACAGTGTGTTGTCAAGCTTATGAGATGCGATGCAAGTGTAAGCCACTGTAACACTACTGTTCTTTTTTAAAATTTTTTGTAAATGTCTAATGATAATGTCAATGAGGGATTTTTAATCACTGCTATGTTGAAATTGTAACTAATATTGATACTGTTGCTGAAAATATTAATTTTTGTTTCACTACTTTTGGTTTGTTCTGTGTCGTGTTTGTGTCTCCTCTCAATTGCTCTGTTAATTGCAGTTCTGAATTTTGCTCAGTCGGGTTTGGCTTTGGAATTGGATTGCATTGTTATGGTATTGCTGTGTATTGTTTTGTTGAATAAATTAATTTAAAAAATAAAAATAAAATAAAAAAAGAGAATCGATTCTGAATCGCACAACGTGAGAATCGCGATTCGAATTTGAATCTATTTTTTCCCACACCCCTACATTTTACACATCGTAATTTGTGTACAACTGGGATAAAGTGAAGGGACACATTTGATTTTTACTCCTATGATGCCATCAGCAGGCCTGTGACATCACAACTGTAAGTTACATCTATTTTTCCTGCCGCTTCGTGAGCGCGCATTGCTTGCTAAACGTTCACTGCTGGGGCTTTGTCTGTCTACAACTGATTACTAAGATCTGACAAACAATTATATTCGTAGTTATTGTAAGGATAGGCGTTTAAAATTGTACAACCCTTTATTGTGTCCAACAAAATGAAAGAGTTGGCCATTTTTATGGTATTAATGAGAACGTTAAGGACTGTTATTGATTCGATGTTTATGTGCTAAAACCTTCTTCTTGTTGAGAAGCTGCATACAATATTAACTGTTATTTGTTAATGTCCACAGTAAATATTAATAAAGTGTTTGGATGTATTCATTAAATCAATGTATTCTTGGTTGCCAAAAAGTGAAATATACCCCAAACGAAAACTTATGATTGCCAGTGATTCAAAGTAATATTTTGATATTGACACATCTCATCTGTACATATCATAAGGATATTCTTGTAATTTATGCACTGATGAGAAGTGTCAATATCAAAATATTACTTTTGGCAGGCAAGAATACATTGATTTAATGAATACATCCAAAGACTTTATTAATATTTATTATGTGCATGAACAAATAACAGTTAATATTGTATGTAGCTTTTAAACAATACAGATGTTTTAGCACATTAACATTAACTAATGGTGCTTTACAATCTCATTGATAACATAAAAATGGCCAACTCTTTCATTTTAGGACACAATAAATGCTTAAATAATTTCAAACACATTGTTACAATAACCATAAATATAAGGGCTTGTCCTATACGTAGTAATCAGTTATGGACAGACAAAGTCCCAGCAGTGCATCTTTAGCAAGCGTGCGCTCATGCGGCAGGAATCAATTTATGGTAGGGGCCCCCCTGAAAAAATTGAATGCCCCCCCCCTTAAATATTTTTCTGCAGCCGGGTCTGGCTGCACCTGTGATGATAGCACTACTGCCGTGGCCGTGCAGTGCACAATGTAACTGTGCATCCAAAGCACAGGTAGAGGCAAAATGTCACAAAAAAAGGACGTGCAGAAAAAAAGAAAGAGGAAGAAAGTGGAAGAGGAGAAAAAATGCCAAGATAGTTATGTATGTTTAAGGAATTTAACTTCGGACTGTGCTCTGTTTGTACAATGTAAACATGAAATAATAACAATTAGCTAAAAATAAAAACAGGTAATTTAAGACTAATATGTACATGACTGATTAGACAAGATGACACTTTTATTTTAAATTCAAAGCTTTATCACTTGGAACGGTCAACCTCAGCCCACTCTTGTAGCTAGGTGTTCTACATTTTGAAATTAGAACCATATGTGTCATCCAGGATATCATTCATTCATCGGTATTATTTGTGTTATTATTGCATTGGTATTATTGATGTTCTTAACTGGGCCACCACCATGTATTTATAAATCCATCCATCCATTCATCCATCCATCTTCTTCCGCTTATCCGAGGTCGGGTCGCGGGGGCAGCAGCCTAAGCAGGGAAGCCCAGACTTCCCTCTCCCCAGCTACTTCGTCCAGCTCCTCCCGGGGGATCCCGAGGCGTTCCCAGGCCAGCCGGGAGACATAGTCTTCCCAACGTGTCCTGGGTCTTCCCCGTGGCCTCCTACCGGTCGGACGTGCCCTAAACACCTCCGTAGGGAGGCGTTCGGGTGGCATCCTGACCAGATGCCCGAACCACCTCATCTGGCTCCTCTCGATGTGGATGTATTTATAATTGACATGTGATATGTAAAGACATGCCAGGCTAGCAATAGGATAATGTAAACAACACTGTGTTATGAGTTTATGTGAAAGATCAACAATCAATAGTATTGGCATAAATAGAAGGCCCCTGAATCTAATTTTGCTTAAGGCCCCATTGAGGTTCACATTGGTTTATCGTTCACAACCCTAATCAAAAGTGGTAGATTTCATGTATAAAAGCATAACAAAACCTCACAAATGGGAGCATGATAACATAAATGTGCAGTAAATGATCTCGTGTCTCTGTGTTGATGCCCAGTATAGTACACGCAAAATCCTTATTTAAATAAAGTAGTCTGCACCACTTTTGAATTGTACACACAGTCTTAGTAAATCACATGCAACATGCCCACTAATAGTACACACTATTTTATTGATTGCACACGCTGTTTAGCGTGTGGTGTTAAATTTTTAGTAAATCAGGCCCTATGTGTTTTGGTAGCGTTTCCATCCTGAATCATGATTTGTTCATACATGATTTTAGGTAATGATTAAAATACTGGTGGAAAAATGATTCTGTACATTACATGTGATACGAGTTTTTGCCACTTTTTTCTGCTGACTTTGCGGTTCCTTCTTGGAGCGGACACACTAGTGGCGTGCGTAATGGATTTTTTTTACTTCCGTGGATGCAGTGGTTTGCCGAGACTTTGCATCTTCTTTTTGGCTTGGAGCAGACACACCAGTGGCGACATAATAGAGCTTAATTTTATTCATATCGTAAACAAGGAAGTCTGCTTCACACTCGCAGCAGAGGGCACAAGCTCCACCACGGTACGCCTCTGGTATTACATTTTGCGTCCGTTTTACTGATGCTGGAGTTGTACCTTGCGTTTGAATTGAAGTGTACTTGAGAAAATACTGAAAGAACATAAATATATATGTTATTATTCTTCAAGAGAAATTCACATTTCCAGCAGGTTTAAAAAAAAATAGAACATATTAAACATTTTATAATGAGTCTAAGAAAATACCTTTATGCTCATAATGGAACCTATTAGTTTTAAAGTAATTGTGGACCAGGGCGACAAAAACATGCAATTAAGTGAAGAAAATGATAGTTTTACATGTCTTTATCCACACTGTCTATGCGGGAAAATGGGCTCTAGTTCTGTAGATGTCGTCACACCAAGAAGGAGCAGCTTATCAAGTCTGGTGATGGAATGAGTTATCTACCGATTATTCAAAAACAAATTGATATTATGAGAAATAACTGCCAGATAATTTTTCTGGAACATAAAGCTAAGTTGTTAGTGACATTTCGGTAAATTGAGGCTATAGTTAAGGCTGTACAAAGTTATTATAATCAATCAACCAAAGTTTATTTATATAGCCCTTAATCACACGTGTCTCAAAGGGCTGCACAAACCACAATGACATCCTCGGCTCAGATTCCACATCAGAGCAAAAAAAATCTCAACCCAGTGGGCACAATGAGAAACCTTGGAGGGGACCACAGATGTGGGGACCCAGCCTAAATAGCATGTTAGCATTGATTAGCTTGTAGTCATGCACTGGCCAAATATGCCTGATTAGGACTCCACACAAGTCAATAACATCAACAAAGCTCACATTTGTGCATTCACACACAGCATGAACAGTTTGGTGGAAAATATGAGACAAAGAAGAAGTGGCATAAAACATGTCTTTCTGTGGCAATGTTGGAGAAAGTTATACATGTAAACCAGGGTTGCCCACACTTTTTCAGCAGGCATGCTACTTATCAAATTACCAAGTCGAGGTGATCAACCCTCATATATATATATATATATATATATATATATATATATATATATATATATATATATATATATATATATATATATATATATATATATATATATATATATATATATATATATATATATATCAGTGGCGTGCGGTGAGGTTAATGTCTGGTGAGGCACGACTGCATCATCACAGTCAGATTTACAAACATATGAACCTGCAGTGCAGGTGTACCTAATGTTGTGTCCCTGCGGTCGTTCGCAGCTCCTGCAGCGCGAGCATTGTTGTTTTTGCACTTTTTGGCTTCTTGTTAAGTGACTTTTTTTGGGTGGATTCAGTCTTGCACGTGGAGGGTTTGGGTGTGGGCTTTGGTTGGTGTGGCGCTCCCGTCGGGCGGTGCATTCTTGGCACCAGGAGGCGGGGTTATGAGACGAGCCTCACACAGTGTGTCTTTGCAACAGTTTTATGAATGCTCAGCACTAAAAATACGTTACACACATACAGTTGTTGACAAAATACAATGTACATTATATACCTCAGCTAACTAAACTATGGAAATGTATAATATAATTCATATACAGTGTTGGGTTAGTTACTGAAAACCAGTAACTAGTTACAATTACTAGTTACTTAATTTCAAAAGTAACTCAGTTACTAACTCAGTTACTTACATCAAAAAGTAATGCGTTACTGTGAAAAGTAACTATTTAGTTACTTCTTTTTTTCTTCTTTTTTTTTAAAGCTCCCATTAATGCCCTTTTAGCCTTCATTACAATACTGTTATTGCACTGGAGAATAATACAATCTGTTGATCAACTTGACATGCATTTTTATTTTCATTTTAACATAATTAATGAAAAACAGTGCAACATAAAAAGGCATTTCTCCTTTCTTTAAACTTGAACCAATGACCATTAATAAAAAACAACTGAAAGTGCAACATAAGAAGGCACATCATCTTCCTTGAAACATAGGTAGTGAAATAAAGCCTGACATCGGGAGTGATGCCGCTGTCTTCCACACTTGGAGTCATGGATTGTAGAATCCTTGTTTTAGGTGGCAGGATCATTGACACAGATGGTGAAGTTTCAGTGCTCAGTAGAGATGTAACACTTTTGAGGGGTTGAAGCACCTGGAGGACCTCCTGTGCCACTCTCACATAATCATCAGACAGGGTGATGATGTCTTTGACATTTTTCTTCAGGGTGTTGTGGGTCAATGCAGAGTATATAGCTGCCTGCTGCTGCAACATATCATAAATGGAGTTCCACTTTGTCGGGACATCATGTATGAGCTTTATGAGTAGGCAGCTTTAGCATTTCTTGCTTTGTCTTAAGTACATGAGCATCTGTTGTGCTAGGAAACCTCCTTCCTGATCCATCCTATTGACTGAGATGTGATGCCAAATTCACTACATGTGCAAAGCACCTATCCGTGGTCCCAGTCCTGCCTCATTCACTGCATTTATGTGATTTTTGGCATTATCACTTGTGACTGGGATATCTTTATCTTCCATTCCTCCAATGCTTGTGTCAGTACCTGTGCAAGGTGACTCTCGTAGAGGAGGCGTGTCTTCTCATCTCCCAGTCTGCTGTGATGAAGTGAGCGCTTATCGTCACATTGTTCCCCTGGACGTGCACCAGTCTGTCGTGAGCGCAACAGATGATGCTCTGGATAGTTCATCCACAACTTTTTTCTTCTCCTGCTCATAAAGATCTGGCACAATCTTATCGCTGAAGTGGGTGCGCGACGGGATGTCGTAACGTGGCTCAAGCACGTTCAGCATGTGTTTAAAACCCTCGTCTGGCACAACTGAGTCTGCACCTATAAACACACCGATTAAATTGTGCGGGGCGTTCAAGCTCGTCCGTTACTCCGCTCGCCATGACCACGCTGTGTGTGGACTGAACGTGCATGCGAACAACCTTTTTGTTTTGTTTTATATATCAAACCGCGGATCACGTGTGTCCCTCCCCCCCACACCCACACCCAGACACACGGCTCTTTTCTTCTCTCCGGCTTGTGACAGAGGAAGATTCAGAAGAACGACACCGCAGCGCATCAGTTTCTAGCCGATAATACATAAAAAATAACGTAAAATAACGCAGTAACGCATCATGTAGTAACGGTAACTGAGTTACTGAATATAAAAAAATAACACGTTAGATTACTAGTTACCGCCGAAACTAACGGCGTTACAGTAACGTGTTACTTTGTAACTCGTTAGTCCCAACAGTGTTCATATAGCAATACAGTCTCACTGCACAGCAGGTCAGCAGTTAGCCGAGTTATTGCGCACAATCCATGTTGAGGCACAACGCAGTGACGTGCCTCAACTGGCTGCTGATCACCGCACCGTCTCTTCTCAGTATTTGAACGGCCAATGTGAAAATAAAAATACAAATAATCTAAAACTGGTGAATTAAATGGAAAATAACTTTAGTATAATCACTGGGTACATATAACAATTTAATTATTATTTTTTTTCTTTTTACTTTTTTTTTCTTTCCGTGACTGCATGCCACTGATATATATATATATATATATATATATATATATATATATATATATATATATATATATATATATATATATATATATATATATATATATATATATATATATATATATATATATATATATATATATATATATATATATATATATGTCTATAGATATATATATCTATATATATATATATATATATATATATATATATAGATATATATATATCTATAGATATATATATATATATATATATATATATATATATATATATATATATATATATATATATATATATATCTATAGATATATATATATCTATATATATATATATATATATATATATATATAGATATATATATATATCTATAGACATATATATATATATATATATATATATATATATATATATATATATATATATATATATATATATATATATATATATATATATATATATATACATATATATATATAGATATAGATATACAGTGGGGCAAAAAAGTATTTAGTCAGCCACCCATTGATTGTCAATGGGTGGCTGACTAAATACTTTATATATGAGGGTGGATCACCTCGACTTGGTAATTTGATAAGTAGCACGCCTACTGAAAAAGTGTGGGCAACCCTGGTTTACAAGTAAACAAACTGCTTGGTCACAGACCACACAACTACGGTGCGTTCAAGGACCGCCAAAATTAGTAGGACAAAACGGTGCTCGCCACATACTCTCAGCAGTGAAGCATAAATATACATATTAAACAGTGGGTTTTTTAACAATTAAGAAGGTTTGTGTTTGTGTTTGTTTGTGTTTCATGTTTGTTCTCTTACCGAAATCATATTAAAACAAAACATTTATTATTTTCTCCCATCTTTTTCCATTTTCATTCATTTTTAAAAAGCTCCTGGAGCCACTGGGGCAGCGCTAAAAAGCCGCATGCGGTTGCCGACCCCCGGTTTAGACTAATAGTGTATTCTATGTATACACTGCCTGGCCTAAAATAGGTCACATACTTTAATATTCCATTGGACTGCCTTTAGCTTTGATTACCAGACACATTCACTATGATACTTTTTCCCCAAGCTTCCATCCATCCATCCATCCATCCATTTCTTACCGCTTGTCCCTTTCGGGGTTGCTGGGGGTGCTGGAGTCAATTTTTTTCTGTCCAGAGTTGCAGTCATTTTTGGAATAGATCTTGTATTAATGGCAAGTGTTATATTGATCAAGCACATCCTAAAGATTCTCAATAGGGTTTAGGTTTGGGCTCTGGGATGTCAATGTGTAAAAAAGTATGTACTAATAATCTAAATTGAGCCGTGTTAATTTGTATGTCATTTTGAAATACGCCTGTACCATTCAGAAAGAAAAAAAATCCATGAATGGAATAACCTTAAAGGCCTACTGAAACCCACTACTACCGACCACGCCGTCTGATAGTTTATATATCAATGATGAAGTCTTAACATTGCAACACATGCCAATACGGCCGGGTTAACTTATAAAGTGCAATTTTAAATTTCCCGCCACACTTCCGCTTGAAAACGTCTCGGTATGATGACGTATGCGCGTGACGTAGCCAGTTTAACAGAGGTATGGCTTCCCCATTGAAGCCAATACGAAATAGCTCTGTTTTCATCTCATTATTCCACAGTATTCTGGACATCTGTGTTGGTGAATCTGTTGCAATTTGTTTATTGCATTATGGAGAAAAAAGCTGAGCAAGCAAAGAAGTTGTCGGTGCGAAGCTGATATTTTGCGAGGGAAGTCAGCAACACAACACAGCCGGTGTTTGTTTACATTCCCGAAAGATGCAGTCAAGATCGAAGAACTCGGACAACAGAGACTCTAACCAGGAGCACTTTGATTTGGATACACAGACGCGATACCGTGAGTACGTAGCTGTGCTTCCAAACATTTGATCGCTTGCTATAACTAGCTCGAGCTAGGAGCTAAGAGCTAGCATAACAAACACCTAGGTGTTTGTTATGCGGGATTTATTTGTGGCATATTAAATATAAGCCTGGTTGTGTTGTGGCTAATAGAGTATATATGTCTTGTGTTTATTTACTGTTGTAGTCATCCCCAGCTGAATATCAGGTCCCACCCGCGCGCTTCCAAACATTTGATTGCTTGCCCGTACGTGCGTGTCATGTACGTAACTTTGGTTAAATATATAAGCTTTATGAACCTTGGGTTAGGTGAACGGTTCTTTGGGCTGAGTGAGTGTGTGTGTTGTGAGGTCTTCGAAGTATTCCCTCCACCGATCCACAACATCCGCAGTCGAGGTCAGCAGAACACCATCCTCACCATACACGGTGTTGATAGTGCACTGCTTCCCCTTCCCGAGGCGGCGGATGGTGGTCCAGAATCGCTTCGAAGCCGTCCGGAAGTCGTTTTCCATGGCTTCCCCGAACTCCTCCCATGTCCGAGTATTTGCCTCTGCGACCGCTGAAGCCGCACACCGCTTTGCCTGTCGGTACCTGTCCGCTGCCTCAGGAGTCCTATGAGCCAAAAGAACCCGATAGGACTCCTTCTTCAGCTTGACGGCATCCCTCACCGCCGGTGTCCACCAACGGGTTCTAGGATTACCGCCACGACAGGCACCAACTACCTTGCGGCCACAGCTCCAATCAGCCGCCTCGACAATAGAGGCGCGGAACATGGTCCATTCGGACTCAATGTCCAGCACCTCCCTCGTGACATGTTCAAAGTTCTTCCGGAGGTGAGAATTGAAACTCTCTCTGACAGGAGACTCTGCCAGACGTTCCCAGCAAACCCTCACAATGCGTTTGGGCCTGCCAAGTCTGTCCGGCATCCTCCCCCACCATCGCAGGCAACTCACCACCAGGTGGTGATCGGTAGAAAGCTCCGCCCCTCTCTTCACCCGAGTGTCCAAAACATGAGGCCGCAAATCCGACGACACAACTACAAAGTCGATCATGGAACTGCGGCCTAGGGTGTCCTGGTGCCAAGTGCACATATGGACACCCTTATGTTTGAACATGGTGTTCGTTATGGACAATCTGTGACGGGCACAAAAGTCCAATAACAAAACACCGCTCGGGTTCAGATCCGGGCGGCCATTCTTCCCAATCACGCCTCTCCAGGTTTCACTGTCGTTGCCAACATGAGCGTTGAAGTCCCCCAGTAGAGCGAGGGAATCACCCGGGGGAGCACTCTCAAGAGAACTGGTTCCAGAGCCCTTGCTGTGCGTCGAAGTGAGTCCGACTATGTCTAGCCGGAACTTCTCCACCTCGCGCACTAGCTCAGGCTCCTTCCCCCCCAGCGAGGTGACGTTCCACGTCCCAAGAGCTAGCTTCTGTAGCCGAGGATCGGACCGGCGAGTGCCCTGCCTTCGGCCGCCGCCCAGCTCACTTCGCACCCGACCTCTATGACCCCTGCTATGGGTGGTGAGCCCATTGGAGGGGGACCCATGTTGCCTCTTCGGGCTGTGCCCGGCCGGGCCCCATGGGGATAGGCCCGGCCACCAGGCGCTCGCCATCGTGCCCCACCTCCGGGCCTGGCTCCAGAGGGGGGCCCAGGTGACCCGCGTCCGGGCGAGGGAAATCTGGGTTCCTTGTTTTTATCTTTCATTGAGGTCTTCGAGCTGCTCTTTGTCTGATCCCTCACCTAGGACCAGTTTGCCTTGGGATACCCTACCAGGGGGCATAAAGCCCCCGGACAACATAGCTCCTAGGATCATTGGGACACGCAAACTCCTCTACCACGGTAAGGTGGCAGCTCAGAGAGGAGCGATCTTTATCGTCGTTGTTTTATACTAAATCCTTTCAGCAAAAATATGGCAATATCGCAAAATGATCAAGTATGACACAGAATAGATCTGCTATCCCCGTTTAAATAAAAAAAAAATCATTTCAGTAGGCCTTTAATCAGCATGTTCAGTTAGGTGCTGTCCACGTAGGAACATTTTTAGGTCAGAATGGCAAAGTGGGGTGTTGTTTTGACCTTGTATCCACACGACAACAGTGTTCTGGGTACCCTATATATTTGGAGAAAGGGCTCCAGAGTAGGAAAATATGACAATGTCGCCATATGGACAAGCAGACCACCACTTTTTGAGAATAGTGACGTTGCTGTCATGTCTGGGATCATGTCTTGTTTAAGTTATGTTCTGCTTGGTTTTTGGACTCTTTTTATTCCTGCTTTTTCACTCCCTTCTCTTGTTTCCATGGTTACCCATTAGTTTCACCTGTTCCATGTTTGGACTCATTGTGCACTCTTGTTTGTTTTGTCACCATAGCAACCCATTAGTTTTCACCTGTCCTCACGACTCACGCACCTGTCTTTAATCATGTCTTCACTATTTAAGCCCGTAGTTGCCATGCAATCAGCCTGGCGACATCACACTCTCGATATACCCCTGACACTCTTGATACCATGGTTCATGCTGCTCTTTGCTTCCGCGAGTAAGTTGTGTTTATTTATGCCACAGTTAGTGTCTTTTGTTTTGCCATGTTCATAGTTATGCATAGTCCAAGTTTTTGTTCCCTGCGTTAAGTTTTGTGCCTCCACTGTGAGCGCCTTTTGTTTGTTCTTTTTTTGAGTGTTAAAATTAAATATGTATTTACCTTCTCGCCATGTCCGGTCCAAATCCTGTGCACCATGGGAAAACAAACCACGCCAAAGTCCACGCCATGACAGTTGCCGCCCCACTTCCGTCACAAAACCAGACGCACAAGAGAGACTCCCAGTTGATATTTTGTTGTCTTTTAATCCAAGTACTTTTTAACCTACTTCTTCTTCAGTCCAGACAAGAGGACCAGGTTTCTTGTATCTGTTCACAATCATTTCCCTTAGGTTTGTTTGGTGTGAAGTAGAAGATGACAGACTCCACATGTGCTCCTTTTTCTTTTATATACAGTAGTTTTGGTGTATCCAGTGGCTTTTCTGTTGACTTTGCTTCATGTCGGTGTGGCACATGTATTACATCGTTTTCACATCGTGATCCATTTCTGACTTGACATGACTATTCATTAATCCGACATGTGTGGATGTGTTTTTTTTTCCAACCCACCAAAAATAAAAAGAGGATTTGTCCTGTGTGGACAGGCCCTTAGTTAACTGCAGCGTTAGGCATAATTAAGTTAAAAATAACGCTGCTATCCTTTTCCAGGAACAGGTAATAACTATTGTTGAAATATTAGTAACGCTGTTACCATTACCAACAGTGGTATGTGGCACGTCATTTTTTTATAGTTTCCTGACTAGGACGAGATAAAATAATTGATCTCATCGACTATGGATCAATATCTTTTACATATTGCAATATTGATTCACTAGGCATAATATCACACACAGGACGCCGAGATGAGCGGTCGCACTCTCTTTCGCTCCCGATCGGGAATTCAAACAACTGCTCGGATTATCCCACACTTCCTCCTTTATGTACTGTGGATCACGGATTTATATTTTAAACCTCCTCGGATACTTTACTCTCTTGAAAATGAGAGTCAAGAAAGCGAAATGGACATACACAGTGACTTTTATCTCCACGACAATACATCGACGAAGCACATTGGCTTTGGAGCTAACGTGTTAGCATCGTGCTTAACTGCCCATCGAGGCAAAGGGAACATGCCCCTGACTGGAAGGATAGACAGAAAGTCAATAATACTACTTTTACTTCTACTATCAGGAGACACTGAACTCAACCCTGGACCTGTAACAACACGGTTAATGTTGTCCCGACTGGCGGAGACTAGCAATGCTACTGCTAGCGTCGCCATCGAAGCTAACTCGGCTACCGGCTCATCTCAGCTCAAGCTCACCTGTGCTCCAGCGATCGGCGGCTCGGCGGAGGACTTCGCCCCGTTCATCGACACAGTCGGAGGCTCGGCGGCGGCGGTGGAGGACGATCCAGTCATCGGAGAAGGCAACGACTCAGCGGCGGTGAACGACGCGGCGGCTGCGGTGGACGGCGACCCAGACATCGGTGATGGCGGGGAACTGCACGAGATGGCGGGGGTCCACGCGGCCTTTCCCCGGTCCCTGACGGTCGAGGACGCGGCATACACTGGATTTAGAGGCGCCTTTACACAAAAATTTTCGTTGTTCTCTTTGTCTTCAAAAAAGCCCGCCAAAAGGAAATCCACCCCCACCAACCCTACCTGGCCTCCCCCTCTCCTCCTCTCCAACTCCGCCCCTCCCCCTCCCTCCCCCTTCACCTGGAGGAAGATCAATAAGCCTCTCTCTCTCTCTCCTCTCTCTCCCTTCTGTTCTTCAACTTCAACAGCAATAATAGCCAACAACTTTTATAATTATAAATGATAAATGGGTTATACTTGTATAGCGCTTTTCTACCTTCAAGGTACTCAAAGCGCTTTGACACTATTTCCACATTCACCCATTCACACACACATTCACACACTGATGGCGGGAGCTGCCATGAAAGGCGCTAACCAGCAGCCATCAGGAGCAAGGGTGAAGTGTCTTGCCCAAGGACACAACGGACATGACTAGGATGGCAGAAGGTGGGGATTCAACCCCAGTA
Organism: Entelurus aequoreus; assembly: GCF_033978785.1. NCBI lineage: Eukaryota > Metazoa > Chordata > Actinopteri > Syngnathiformes > Syngnathidae > Entelurus > Entelurus aequoreus. The sequence continues at coordinate 41,185,995 of NC_084735.1, forward strand.
ACCAGCAACACTCCGATTGCTGGCACAGCCACTCTACCAACTTCGCCACGCCGTCCCTTAGACCTACTACACTACTGTATTTAATGTTGTCATTATGTACTTGGTGAAAAAAGTTTGAGAACCACTGCCTTACAAGAAATAACAGGAATATAGGAAACATCACCTGCAGTATCCAGTGTTTATTACACAGTCATACTGGCAGGATTTTGGGCTAGAAGTTACTGAATCAAATCAATTTAAATTTACTGAATCGTTTCGGATCGTATCGTTCTAATTAAACTGATACCGTCCCTGAATCGTACCGGCTTTTCTGGTCAGTACCACAACACAGCGGACTCTGATGCTCTTTTTGGCTCCAGTGGACTACACATCATCCACCTTAATGTGAACAGCCTCTCTGGAGCCAAACTCGACCAAATCAGAGAAATGTTCCTCAACAAGAAGGTAAAAATCTTGTGTTTCTCTGAAACCAAATTTGATCAAAGTATTTCTGACTCAGAGATAGAAATAGAAAACCTTTCGGTTATCAGAAAGGATAGGAATAAACACGGTGGGGGCGTTTATATGTATATTCACCAAGATATTAAATACATAACTTGCACTGATCTTAACCACAATGACCTGGAATCTGTGTGGGCGGAAATCAAATTTAAAAACGCTAAGCCGGTACTAATAGGGACTGTTTATAGACCCTCTAATCAGAGTGATTTCTATGGGGCTTTGGAAGAATGCTTGGCAGGGACAGACAACGTGGAGAAAATTATAACTGGGGATCTGAACACAGATATTCAACGCAAAGATGCGCCTGTCTTCAGATCCTTCAGCAAGTTTTGTAATCTGCACAGTCTTTCCCAGCTAATAGCGCTACCTACAAGGGTGTGTGATTCCATCCAATCAACCATAGATCTCATTCTCACTTCAGACCGGCCTAAAATAAAAAATAGTGGGGTCAAGATCTGTGGTCTTAGCGATCACTATCTAACCTTCTGCACCCGCAAAATAGCTAAACCCAAAGCCAATGGCCACATAACAGCCCAATCCAGATCCCTCAAAAAATACTCCAATGACAATTTAAATATAAAATTAGATGAGTGGGACTGGTCCCCTGTGCTCGCGAGCAACCTGGTCGATGTTGCTTCGGATCGCTTCAAAATGACGTTCCTAAAGATACTAAATGACATGGCTCCCGTGAAAACAGTCAGGATCAAAGCCCACTCGGAACCATGGATGAATCCGGACCTATTAGCTGCCATAAAAGACAGAGACAGAAAATACTCTGAATACCAAAAATGTATAACAGAACTAGATAAACAACCCAATAATATCAACCTCAGATTACTCCTTTCAAATCTCAAAAAGCAACGCAATAAATTAAGAAATAAGTCAACCAACCTGACTAAATCCTTAAAGAAAAATTACATTAATGACAAAATAGAGGAAAACACAAATAAGCCACGTGAGCTCTGGAAAATTCTCAACAACCAGCTTCCTGGTTGCAGCCAGAAACTTAAAACAAGGCTCACCAACATCAGCATCAAGGAGGGTGACTCCCTCATTGGTGACTCCCTCATTACAGACAAAATGGAGGTAGCTAGCAGACTTAACATCTTTTTCACCAGCATAGCCGCAACTCTTGTCAACAAGCTGTCCCACTGTCAGGTGTATTTATAACGACATGGCTTCCCACACTTGAAAAGGAAGGACTCGATGAGGCTCAGGATTTCACTCGTATTTCAGTTTATTAACTGGAATCTTGGAAGGTGAAAAACCTTTAAACACACAAGAATAAAAGCTTTTAAATAAAATACAGCATTTTGCAACAAACAAAGTAAGTACATTAACTCAGGTATTTTATAAAGGTAAGTACATTTTTAACATTAATTAATACACATTAACCAGCATTTCACTTAACTTAATTAACTTAGATTAATAAGGTAAATTAGGCATTAAATAAACAGAAATATAGTTCACATGTTAGAACCATCTACTTTTAAAGCAACGTGTTTTACCTTAAGTTTTAGCCTAAATTATTTTATACAGACTTTAGACATGAATTTCTACAACAAGTTCAACTTGACACTTCTCTATTAATTCATATGAAATAAAGCATTTTAAACCAATATTACTGTAGTTTTTAACATAAACACTTTTAACAGAAATACTATTTTTATACATGAATTAAATGTTTTACTTTGCCTTTTAATAAAGCAAAATCCACTCTCTATATTAATATACTTCAAATTACATTTACAAGGCTTTAAGCGCCCTAATTGCCCATTTCTTGTCTCTACAAGTAAAACAAATATTTGTGGTGAATAAGATAAAGAAAAGAAACAAAATAAGCACCAATTGTACCTTATTTAACAGTTCAATTATCTAAATAAACATTCTTCTGAAGTTGAGCTCTGCCATCAATCACAGCGCATAAACTTCAACAGTCGGATCATGATTAAACAGTCCAGTGGAAAGAGGTGAGCTCACCGGTAGTCCGTTTGGTTTGAGTCCTTTTTCCCATGCGTTTGTGAAGTGCTTTCGTGGTTTTAGTGATCGTCTCTGTCTCTGCTGCTCTCAGCTCCGTCCTGCACACTGAATGAAACGGGTGCATTTGTTTGCTTTGTCCTGTCTGCGCTGCTCATCAGTCTGATTGCGCTCACCTGCTGGAGAGCGCACCTGGTGAGGCGCGCCGCGGAGCAGCGCTTCTGCTGTGACGCGCATGCAGCGCTTCTGCTGTGACACGCATGCAGCGCTTCTGCTGTGACGCGCATGCAGCAGCACAGCCGCTGTCACACACACACCTTCAGCCGCACCTCCAGGCAGATCGCCGCAACACCTCCCACTCGATCTTTGCAGTGTAACCTGGAAAGATCGCACCTCTCAGGCGAGCTGGTCTCCCCTGACCTGATCCTCCGCCGGGATGAGGACGACAAGGCGTCGGACGTCTCGATGCAGTATGGTGCCCTGGAAGTCCTTCTCCTTAGACCTGGACTCTTTAACGACAGGGTTTGGAGTCTTCACCTGAACGCACCCACTTGGAGAGACTTTCACGTGGACATCTCGGACAATGCCTTTGGGATCTGCGTTCACACTGACAAGTCTTGCTAGCTTGAACTGACCCCTCAGTGCATTTTGGTCGCAGAGCCACACTATGTCTCCAATGGCAGCATTTCTTTCAGCAGTATGCCATTTACTGCGGATGAACAGGTTTGGACCTGCGAGTTGGCTGCAGGACTTCCAAAAGTAGCTGACTTGCATTTGAATCTCTTGCAGCCTTTTGAAGGGGTAAGTTGTGTAGTCGAATGTTTTGAAATCTCCACTTTGTGTGGCTCGACCAAGCAACAGGGTGTTTGGAGTGATGTATTGGATGCCGTCCTCACGGCACTGGACTCTAGCGTCGATAGGCCTTTCGTTGGCAAGGTTGGCGGCCAGCTTGAGTACAGTCAGGAATTCACTGAAGGCAAGGCCTTCTCCTCTACCAAGGCTTTGTAGAGCTCTTTTGGTGATCTTGACAGCAGCTTCGGCGGCACCGTTTCGGTGAGGTGAATCGGCTGGAAGGATTCTCCACATCCAGTCGGTCCCATTCCTGGCAGCATATTCTTCTAGTGATCCTTTGTTTTGTCGTCTCAGGTAACTGTACATCTCTTCAAGGACAGGTTTTGCTCCAATAAAGTTCGTACCTGGATCGGACCAGATCTTCTGAGGATGGCCTCGGACAGAAGTGAACCTCTGGTAAGCAAGTAGAAAGCTCTCCGTTGTTAGCGTGTTTGCCAGTTCGACATGGATGGCTCGGCTGGACATGCAGCAGAAGAGCACGCCCCATACTTTCATGCTCACCCTCCTCTTGACATCATCCTTCACTTGGTACGGTCCGAACAGGTCGACAGATGTGAATTGAAATGGTGCAGCCGGATTCGATCTCTCCTCAGGCAAGTTTCCCATTATTTGCTGGCAGGTCTTTGCTTTTGCTTTCTTGCACACGACACACTTGTCAACAACTTTTTGGGCAATAATTCTTCCTTTGATGACCCATGCTTTCTTTCGCATCCGCAGTGTAGTTCCTGCCACTCCTTCATGTCCCTCACTGTGTGCTTCCCGGGCTAGGAGGGTGGAGATCCAGGCCTGGAACGGTAGCAGGGGAACAGCTCTGTGGTCTTCTCTGAAGGTCTGGATCCTGCCACCACACATCAGGAGTCCGCTTGTTTGGTCCTTGTAAACAACCAGTCTGTCTGTTGTTGTGTTTGGAAAGTGTACGCCCTCCTGTGCTGCCAAGCATAGGTCTCTGAACACATCTTCTCTTTCGTTCACAGTGATGACACCAGATGAAGGTACTGCCTCCCACTTTTCTTTATCGCCGGGGCACAGGAATTTCTTTACTGCTCTCCAAGTCCATACTATTGTCCCGACCAGCCGTCTTAGATTGCTGAAGCGCCTTTCGTCCAGTAGCTTTTGGACTGCTGCTGCTGCAGGTGGTCTTCTGAATCTGGACTCTGTTTCTTGGACTCTTTTTGGGTCCTGTGCTTTCTGTTGACTTCGGGTGAGTACGGCGACAAATGTTTTCTTCTGTATTTTTGTGATATTGTCTCTTGCTTGTGCGGCGACGTCTTTGGCTGATTTCTTCGGCCACTCACTTTCAGGAAGTCGAAGGAACTTTGGACCTGACTGCCACTCGGATTCCTCAGTTAAGTCATTTGGACTGGCCCCTCTGGTTATGATATCTGCAATGTTCTCGGGCCCTGGAATCCACCACCAGTCTTGGACATTTGTGCTGCTTTGGATCTCGCCGACTCGGTTGGCAAAGAAGGTCTGGTAACCATAACTCTCCCGCTGGATTGCGCCTAGGACGGTCTGACTGTCGACGAGATGGTACCACTTCTCAACATCGATTCGGCAGTGTCTCTGGAAGTAGTTCTTCAACCGGGCGGCAAAGACTGCTCCACACATCTCCGCCTTCACAGGGTCACCCTTGTGGTCGAGAGGGGTCAGCTTGGCCTTAGATTCAACTAGCCTCACAACAACACCATGGCTGCAGCTCCAGCGTAGGTACAGCACAGCGCCATATGCGTGCTCACTGCCATCAGAGAAGGTGATGCCACTTGGTTTTGCACGTGGATTTGGTGGTGTCAGGGGTCTGGTGAATCTGAGTTGGCTCAGCTCTGCATAGTCTTCTAGGAGCTTTATGGCATCTTCTCTGAGTCCTTTGGACAAGGCGGCATCCCAGGTGTCTTCTATGCAGTACATGACTTTTGCTTCTTGAAAAGCTCTTCGGATGAGGATGGCTCCCTTCTGCTTTGCAGGAGCCACGAGGCCGAGTGGATCATAGAGACCAGAGACTTGGCTCAACAGTTCTCTTCTGGTGAATGGATCTGGGGTTTGTCTTCTTACTTCATCTCTCAGTAAGTCCTGACCAAGGCGCATTTTCCTCTTCTTCTTGGAGAAGTTCACTGCAACCATGACATGTAGTGTGTCATCCTCAATGGTGTAACCAAGGCCGAGGGCTTTGTTATCCTCTTCAGTGAGCTGGTTTGGCAGGATCATGGTCTTTGACTCCATCTTCTCACCTCTCGGCCCTTTCCTCCCACTTTGATCGGAGTAGACCCAGGGCTTCATGATGAATCCTCCAGCTTTAAGGATCTGTTCGATGTTGGATGTGAGGAGTTTGAGGTGCTGGAGGTTGTTGTGAGAGGTCAGGATATCATCCACATATGCATCTTCCTCTATCACACGTTTCTCTTCTTTGAAGTGTTTGAATGAAGGCAAGTTGGCGGTCTCTCTCATGGCGACTTGGGCTATGCAACCAGCAGGTTTGTCTCCCATGTTGACCCTTGTTATGGCGAAGTCTTCTATTTCAGCCTTTTCAGTGTCACGCCACAGGAACCTGTGCAGGTGGACCTCTCTCTCTTCCAACCAGACAGAGTTGTACATCTTGCGGATGTCACCGAGGGCAGCAAAGACACCAGCTCGGAACCTCAGTAGGACAGCTCTGATTGGGTTCAGGACGTCAGGACCTTTGATTAGTATGTCGTTCAAACTCAGGCCTCTGTACTTCTGGCTGCTGTTCCATACTAGCCTCACTGGGGTGGAGACTGAATGTGGATTTGGTGCAATCAGGTGACTTATGTACCACACTGGCCCAGTCCAACTCTGCAGAACCTCTTTGGATAGCTTCACTGCAGCTTTGCGATGAAGCATTTCATGGACTTGTGACATGTAGGCTGTCTTCAACTCCGGTTCCTTTGCCAGCTGCTTCTCTGTCCTGAGGAATGTGGCTTCAACCGCTCTCCTGTTGTTGGGTAGAGATGCTGGATCTTCTGTCCAGGGATACTTGGCATGCCAGTGGGGATCAGGGCTGTGATGGTCTCCATTCACATACATCAACCCGTTCTTCACTATCTCCATCTCTCTTTCTTCAGCCAGTGTCATTTCTTTTCCCCCGGGTTGGCAATTCCCACAGCGACATCCTCCACATCTTGGCTCACAAGCAGCTCCAATACTTTCCCACTTCCACCACTTCAGAAAGTCTCTGCTGCTAGTGGCTGTATTGGACTGGGTGTGGGGCTTGTCGGGAGACTGGCAGGAGATTGGATCTCTACAGATGAGTTCACTGTATTTGACTGCTGCAGTTCTCATGGATCTTGCGAAGTGTGTCTTTGATGTGTGGGCCATTAAGGTGACTTCTTCAAAGAGGTCCGGGTGTGTGCCTCCGATCGTCTTGCCGAGGGGGCCGTCCCAGAGCACAAGGTTGCCAACAGAACGAACCTTCTGGGGTACTAGCTGGCCTTCCTTGTGGCTGATCAGGAGTTGCACCTCTTTGGGTCTAGCAAGGTCTCTTAGGGGAACATCTGGGAAGATTTTCTGTAGCTTAATAGCTGGAACATGTCTGTGAAACTCTGCAATCTTATCAAGGCCATAGCAGATTAGTTGATGTGACCTGAGGGTCCCTCTCGGAGTGTTGACCCGAATCTTGAGGAGGTAGCGCTTAGTTGCAACAGACACCTTCATCCCTCCAACGCCGTAAACCACCAGTGTCACATCTTCACCTCTCAGGTTCAACTTGCTGGCAGCTCTATGTGTTATATAGTTCGTGTCTGATGCCAGGTCGATGAGGGTCCCAATTCTCTGTCCATCGTTGGCAGTGACATCAAAGAGCATCAGGATCACTGGATACTCATGCAAGCCATTTTCCTCTAGAAGACCTCTTTCAACTGCTGTGGTGTTGTATGCTCTGGATGTGACGTTGCAGAAGGTGTCTCGACACTGCTGCGCCAGCTCAGGGGTAAGCCTGGATAGGAAGTCTTTTTGAGCTTCGGTGTATCTTTTCCCCTCAGCTCTCACTGGACTGGATTTAGGTGTTCTTTGGGACTGGGGTCTGGCAACTGGACAGAGAAGGTAATGGTGTTGGTCTTTGCACTCTGGGTTCCCGCACAGATACGTGGTGTTTCTGCAGGGGTCGCTGCTGTGGACCTCGAGACATCTCTTGCAGGCACCGAGCTGTTGTGCTGCATCCCTCTTCTCCGATGGCTTTAGGTTGATCCTAAACCTTCTGCAGAAATAGAGTCTTCTTCTGTGCTTTGGGTCACCACAAATGATGCAGCCTGCTGTTTCACTGCTGGACTTGGCTGACTTTGTTCTGGCATACTTGATGAGCTTAGTCTGCTCCTTGGCGGGTTCAAAGACGTTGCTCAGTTGATCTAGTTGCTCATATATAGATTCTTGGGACTTTAGGAATGTGATGAGCTTGTCGAAGCGGTTCTGGGGGTTAACAGTGTTTCCTCTGTCAGCAGCATAGGTGAGCCAGTCTTTCTTCAGAGTTTCTGGGAGTTTGCTCTCGATGGATCTAATCACCAGTGGGTTCTTTAAGGCGTCTGCATTATCCAGTTCGTTTAGATCATAAAGGGCCTTTTCCACAGTTTGGATGAGCTCTACGATTTTCCTTGGATGGCCGCTCCTGGCTGATGGTCTTGCTTGTAGCTCTTCTATGATCTCAAGAGCAATGCTGGCTTGGTTCCCAAACCGGTTTTCCAGGACTCTGAAGATCTCATCTGCTGAGCTGTACGTTGACAGACGTAGTTCCCTGGCCACCTTTTCATCAAGGCTATCCAGTAGTTGGAATTTCTTAACCTCTGAAGATCCGGTTGGTTCACCTTGCTTCTGCAGAGCCTCCCATTCCTTCCTCCATCTGTAGTAGTTTCGCTGGTTGCCGGCAAACTTTGGTAAGGCTGTGGCCTTTAGCTTTATCGCTGCCACTGGAGCTGAGCTGCGGGCTGAGATGGGCTGGGGTCCAGCGTCTTTCTTTATACTTGCTGCTTGGATGAGGGGGGCCTTCTGTGACACCAGCTTGGGAAGGACCACCTCGAGCTCTCTTAAACGGTAATCAAAGTCCTTTTTCTCGGCAAGCGGAGCCCAGTGGTTCCAGTTCTGGTGCGCTTCCTTTGCCTTGTCCACCAACTTCTGTAGGTGGGTCAGCATAAACTCACAAGCCTCCAGAGTTGTGTCTGGCTGGAAGGAGACGTTCCTGAATTCGGCCTCTGCAACTTGTAGAGCCAGGGAAAGTTCCTTTTCTCCATATGTGGTCCAGAGCGTCTCTCGGATTAGGAGTTTGACTTCTTTCGTCTTCTGCTCACATTCTTTCTCCGTCTTTGCTATGTCGGCTTTCTGGGGGTCGCTCAGCTCCTCAGCGTCTGCCATGTAAGCGGCTTCCACTTCTTCGTTTGCCTCGAAGACACGAGAGCTCTCTAGCATCAGCTTCTTGAAGTTCTCCTGTAACTCCTCCTTAGACATCTCTATGTAGGTTCTCGTAATGTTGTTGGCAAGGCGGGAGAACTGTCTCTTAGCTGTGGCCCTCTCCACTTTCAGTTCATCTGTTGGCTTTGGATCAGCCATCTTGCTCTCTTTGGCTGACAGACAGCAGTCTTTGTCCTCCAGGCCCCAGGTGGAGTGTCCTCCCTCTCGGTGGTGGCCGCAAGTGGAGTCTTTTGCTGGTCACAGACGGTTTTTCACTGTCAGGTGTATTTATAACGACATGGCTTCCCACACTTGAAAAGGAAGGACTCGATGAGGCTCAGGATTTCACTCGTATTTCAGTTTATTAACTGGAATCTTGGAAGGTGAAAAACCTTTAAACACACAAGAATAAAAGCTTTTAAATAAAATACAGCATTTTGCAACAAACAAAGTAAGTACATTAACTCAGGTATTTTATAAAGGTAAGTACATTTTTAACATTAATTAATACACATTAACCAGCATTTCACTTAACTTAATTAACTTAGATTAATAAGGTAAATTAGGCATTAAATAAACAGAAATATAGTTCACATGTTAGAACCATCTACTTTTAAAGCAACGTGTTTTACCTTAAGTTTTAGCCTAAATTATTTTATACAGACTTTAGACATGAATTTCTACAACAAGTTTAACTTGACACTTCTCTATTAATTCATATGAAATAAAGCATTTTAAACCAATATTACTGTAGTTTTTAACATAAACACTTTTAACAGAAATACTATTTTTATACATGAATTAAATGTTTTACTTTGCCTTTTAATAAAGCAAAATCCACTCTCTATATTAATATACTTCAAATTACATTTACAAGGCTTTAAGCGCCCTAATTGCCCATTTCTTGTCTCTACAAGTAAAACAAATATTTGTGGTGAATAAGATAAAGAAAAGAAACAAAATAAGCACCAATTGTACCTTATTTAACAGTTCAATTATCTAAATAAACATTCTTCTGAAGTTGAGCTCTGCCATCAATCACAGCGCATAAACTTCAACAGTCGGATCATGATTAAACAGTCCAGTGGAAAGAGGTGAGCTCACCGGCAGTCCGTTTGGTTTGAGTCCTTTTTCCCATGCGTTTGTGAAGTGCTTTCGTGGTTTTAGTGATCGTCTCTGTCTCTGCTGCTCTCAGCTCCGTCCTGCACACTGAATGAAACGGGTGCATTTGTTTGCTTTGTCCTGTCTGCGCTGCTCATCAGTCTGATTGCGCTCACCTGCTGGAGAGCGCACCTGGTGAGGCGCGCCGCGGAGCAGCGCTTCTGCTGTGACGCGCATGCAGCGCTTCTGCTGTGACACGCATGCAGCGCTTCTGCTGTGACGCGCATGCAGCAGCACAGCCGCTGTCACACACACACCTTCAGCCGCACCTCCAGGCAGATCGCCGCAACACCCACCACTCTGGTCGCTTTGGTGTAGAACACATTAAAGCCTTCTACAGAAAGCTAGGAGTATCCAACGATGGTTTCAAATTAGAAATGGTCACAGCTGATGAGGTGTTTAAAAAATTGAGCGTGCTCCACCCTAACAAGGCCACCGGCCTTGATAATATTCCCTCCAGATTCCTCAGGGACTCTGCCTCCATCATTGCCCCGATCATCACGCACATAATAAACCTATCAATTACACAAGGCCAAGTACCAAAAGATTTTAAGATAGCAAGAGTATAACTCCCCTCTTTAAAAAAGGAAGCAAATTGGAACCTGGCAACTACCGACCTGTTTCTATTCTCAGTTCCATTTCCAAAGTAATGGAGAAAATAGTTTATGAACAGGTCGATAGTTACCTTGCCACTAATAAACTCATGCACAAATTCCAATCCGGCTTCAGAACTAACCACTCCACTGACACAAGCCTTCTCTATCTGACCGACCACATCAAACATGAGGTGGACGCGGGCAAATACTGCGGCATGGTCATGCTGGACCTTCAGAAGGCCTTTGACACCGTTAACCACGCTATACTGCTGGATAAGCTCAGAGCAATCGGATTTAACAAAACCTCATTGAGCTGGATGCAATCTTACTTGGAGGGGAGGGACCAGGTGGTAGAGGTGAACGGCACCGTACCCCCCCCCCCCCCCCCCCTCTCGGTGAGCTGTGGAGTCCCCCAAGGCAGTATATTGGGACCTTTACTGTTCCTAATATACATAAACGACATGTCATCGGCATGCGACTGTGAATTGTTTTTGTTTGCGGAAGACTCTGCCCTGCTGGTATCCGGCAAGGACAAGTCACAGGTGGAGAAAATCCTCAGTGCTGAGCTCTGTAGAACTTGCACCTGGCTCGCTGACAACAAGCTATCCATACACCTGGGTAAAACAGAATCCATCCTGTTTGGGTCCCACATCAACCTTAAGAAAGTCAATGACTTCACCATAAAAGTGGGTGACATTGTTATCACCAGGAAAGATGAGGTCACCTAGGTTCCATTCTAAAGGCTAAACTTTCCTGTGATAAAATGGCAACCAAGGTAATCAGAAAGGTTAACCAACGAGCGAGATTTCTCTATAGAATCTCCTCTCTGGTCAACAAAAGCACCTTGAGGATTCTGGCGGGAACTCTCGTTCAACCCTTTTTCGATTACGCATGCACCTCCTGGTACCCTAGCACCTCCAAAACCCTCAAATCTAAACTCCAAACATCTCAGAACAAGCTAGTCAGGTTACTTCTAGACCTCCACCCCAGATCCCACCTCACTCCTACCCACTTCTCTAAAGTGGGCTGGCTCAAGGTGGAGGACAGAGTTAAACAACTTGCACTGAGCCTAGTCTATAAAATCCACTACACCTCCCTGATACCGAAGTATATGTCAAACTACTTCCTTAACGTAAATGACCGCCATAACCACAACACCAGGGGGAGCTCCACTAACCACGTTAAACCCAAATTCCGAACTAACAAAGGTCTTAACTCATTCTCTTTCTATGCCACATCAATGTGGAATGCGCTCCCAACAGGTATAAAAGAAAGGGCATCTCTATCCTCCTTCAAAACCGCAATAAAAGTTCACCTCCAGGCAGCTATAACCCTAAACTAAAACCCTCCCCTGATTGCTAATAATCAAATGTAAACAATCAAATGCAGATACTTTTTCTTATGCCTTCTGATCTCTCTCTCTCTCTCTCTCTCTCTCTCTCTCTCTCTCTCTATGTCCACTACTTGCTGTCCATATCCTACCCCCCCCCCTCCACACCCCTGATTGTAAATAATGTAAATAATTCAATGTGATTATCTTGTGTGATGACTGTATTATGATGATAGTATATATGATAGTATATATCTGTATCATGAATCAATTTAAGTGGACCCCGACTTAAACAATTTGAAAAACTTATTCGGGTGTTACCATTTAGTGGTCAATTGTACGGAATATGTACTTCACTGTGCAACCTACTAATAAAAGTCTCAATCAATCAATCAATCAAATCGATTCTGCCGTGGTAGCTGCAGCAGTGTCACAGTGGCTATGCTAACATTAGCTGCCAACAACAAGCTGTGCGAGGCAAAACAAAAAAAAAGGTAGGTACTTGCTAGCATAACATTATCACCCGATTCTCTGTGGACCATAAATATATTCAGCAACAGAAGCCACCGCAACTTTTGTTGGAAAAGTTTTACGACCGTTGTCGCCGGCTTGATGCGGCTCATTCTCGAAGTGAACCACAGTACGTTATAAATATGCAAGGTAAACATCTGACTCAAACTGTTCACTCTAATTGATTACATTGTAACCGAGAGTCTTGTAAGATCACCACTGAAGAAAGGTCAGCAGCAACTCAGGAAGTATTTTTGTTTACATATGCATCTCCCTGCACACAGCACTGTGGTAAAAAAAAACACTGTCTGACTGCGCTAACAAAAGTAAGAGTGCCAGGAAAAAAGCTTTGATATTAACTGTTATTATTTTGCACTGGAAGAAGCAATAGCCTAATCTAATTTGTAATAATTCTCAAAGCATTTAATCGATTGCAAATGGACAGTTCAGTTTGTCCAAGAAAACGCTTTTAATTTGGTGTGGTTGCTTGTTTCAATGAAGAGATTGTTGATCAACCACCTCGTCATCCTTTAAACAACCGGGCAAAAGCTACAATGTTTTCTATACACACAGAAACGTCACAATCCGTGAGACTTTAGTAGAGATGTTGGTAGACATGGCAATTCTTCTGTATAGTCCTGAAGAGTTGTCTGGGGAGGAGGCATTTCCCATCATGCTTTGTCGTAGTTACAATTATCACGTTTGACTGTCATCATGCATCTTTGATGTGGTATTTTGTACAGACAAGGTTTAATAGTTAAAGTTGTGTCATTTTTAGTCGTGCACAGTTAAATTATTGCTGCTCTTGGCGGTAATGTGACACACTTAGAAAGATTGGTTAGTGCAAGGCAGCCTATTAATACCACTGACGCCTCCATCTTCTGCTAAAATGTAAGTTAGAGTTGTAAATGAGGAATGTAGATGATTCCCTGGTTAACTAGTTCAATTTATTTGTAAAAATGCGCCAAACATCATAGGGTCCCGTGGGTTGGATTAAATATATCCCCGGCCCAGATGTGGCCCGCAGGCTGAAAGTTTGACACATCTGGCCGAGAGTGAATGATGAGTACAATAGTAGGTCTAAAGTTAGCGAGGCATTGGTCCTCATGAAAAATAAGGAGTAATTGTGTGTCCCACACGGCCTAGATGTGTGTATCACTTTAATCACTTGAGTCTGCCTTTCCATATTTGACAAATCAGTTAAATATACAGGTTGGAAGGCTGAAATTTGGCCACATAGTTTTGAACCATTTTTTCTTTAAAATGGCACCATGGCACTTTTTGTAAAATTATTTAAAATAGGAGATAATGATTTACTATACACTTTCCCACTTTCCCCATTTTGGTCGCCATTGACTCTAATTGTAACACATTTTTTTAAATATACTGAAAACCTGACATGGTATAATGGTTTCACCACAAGTACTGAATGGATCCAAGTATATCCCTTCCAAATACTAGGAAAACTAGTTTTGGGAGTAATTACACTTCTTAGCCACTAGTTATTACGAGAGACATACAAACGTATAGTTGCATAGTTATTTATCAAAAATCTTGCAACAAATGACTTAAATGATGCAGCTGAGATAGGCTCCAGCACCCCTGCTACCCCAAAAGGGACAAGCGGTAGAAAATGGATGGATGGATGGATGAAGTAAACAATGATCGTGGTGGGTTGTAGTTGCTACAGAGAGGTGTGTAAATGTGGTTTTGAAGACAGTTTGTGTCCATTGTCAGCGTGATTATGTGCAAGGGCACCACTAAACCAAGATATGACGACAAATTATGTGGTTTTGTAACTTTTACTTCATTCGTTCTTTTTAATCTTGTTATTCACGTTAATACAAACGATCAGTTTCGCAAAAAATAGATGCCAATACCTTCTATTCATCTATCTGTTTTTACTGCTGGTCCCTCAGGGTTGTTGTTGTGTTTTTCCCATTATAAAAATATATATACACTACCGTTCAAAAGTTTGGGGTCACCCAAACAATTTTGTGGAATAGCCTTCATTTCTAAGAACAAGAATAGACTGTCGAGTTTCAGATGAAAGTTCTCTTTTTCTGGCCATTTTGAGCGTTTAATTGACCCCACAAATGTGATGCTCCAGAAACTCAATCTGTTCAAAGGAAGGTCAGTTTTGTAGCTTCTGTAACGGGCTAAACTGTTTTCAGATGTGTGAACATGATTGCACAAGGGTTTTCCAATCATCAATTAGCCTTCTGAGCCAATGAGCAAACACATTGTACCATTAGAACACTGGAGTGATAGTTGCTGGAAATGGGCCTCTATACACCTATGTAGATATTGCACCAAAAACCAGACATTTGCAGCAAGAATAGTCATTTACCACATTAGCAATGTATAGAGTGTATTTCTTTAAAGTTAAGACTAGTTTAAAGTTATCTTCATTGAAAAGTACAGTGCTTTTCCTTAAAAAATAAGGACATTTCAATGTGACCCCAAACTTTTAAACGGTAGTGTATATATTTTGTTTTTTACAAAAGGATAATGAAACATAAAATACATTTAAAAAATTCATACAAGCCTAACATCTCCCCTTGTGCTGTTACCTTGTCGTGGTGGGGAACCTTGCGTGTCTCTGTGACCCGGATAGCTATACCGACGGGGGCTATGACCCCAGAAGTTTCAACCATGTCGGGCAGGTATTCCAGGTAGAGTCCAGACAAAAAACAGCACCTGGTCCTCCAGGTTGGGGGTTGGGCGTGGGGCCAACAACCCCACCTCGTAAAAAGACACTACCGTTACGGAAACTTCTACGAACTATACTACTATGGACCTCTCAGTAGACTCGAGCCAACCTATTGGCATTATGACCGCCCCTGATGAAAGCCTTCAACAGGAAGTCAGGAGCGCGATAGGTAGCCTACTGGGACCCAACACTACGATCCGCCTGGGTGCATGGAATGTCCGCACCATGTTCGACACATCCAAAACAGCTCAGGTCACAAGTGAAATGAGAAGATACAGGTTGGACATCCTGGGAATAAGTGAATGCCGATGAACCAGCTCTGGACGCCAGGTGATGAGTGATGGCACAGTTATCCTGCACTCTGGGCACTCCGATCATAGTCTCAAAGGAGAAGGTCAACACCTTGCTGGACTGGGAACCCCTCGGTGACAGGCTGATCAGAGCCCGCTTCAACTCCATGCACTGCAAGCTCACCATCATTCAGTGCTATGCACCAACCAATGAAGCGAAGGAGGAGGAAAAAGACCAGTGGTATGAGGAGCTACAGCAGACAGTCTCTAAAGTTCCCCAGCATGACATGCTAGTGATCATGGGTGACATCAACGCCAAGGTGGGAGCTGATAACACAGACTGTGAGATAGCTATGGGGAAGCACGGGTGCGGTGTGATGAACGTCTTGTTGACTTCTGCATGACCAACAACTACGTCATCGGTGGTACCATCTTTCCACACAAAACAATCCATAAACTCACATGGAAGTCACCTGACGGTTCCACCACCAATCAGATTGATCACATCTTGATCAATGGAAAGTGCCGCAGGTCTCTCCAAGACGTTCGAGTTTATCGTGGTGCCGATGTCAACAGCGACCATTACCTTCTAACAGCCATTATCAAGCTGAAACTAAGGAAAGCGCAAAAGCGGAGTCAACGTAGGAAACATCTTGATGTAGCCAAACTAAGATGCCCCAAGACCAACAAAGAGTTCTGCCTGGAACTGAAGAACCGCTTCAGTGCTCTCGCCAAACCTGCGAACGAAGACTCAGACACCCAAGGCAAGTGGGAGAACATCAAAAAGTCTTACGTAGGGGCAGCCACCAAAGTCTTGGGCTATAGAAAGAGAGGGAACAAAGAATGGTTAACACCTGGCACCTGGCAAATAATTGAAGAAAGAAAACAGCTGAAAGCCAAGATGCTTAGCACAAAATCGCACAGGCTCCATGAGCAGGTCCAGAAAGCCTACAAGGAAAAGGACAGAGAGGTAAAGAAGAGTGCAAGGAGTGACAAAAGGGCCTTTATTGAGGATCTAGCAGAGAAAGCTGAGTGTGCAGCTGCACGGGGTGAGTTGAGTACGATTTACAAGATCACAAAGCAACTCACAGGCAAGTACAACAGCCAGCCGGCCCCTGTTAAAGATAAACAGGGCAACATCCTCACCACTGAGAGTGACCAGATCTTGAGATAGGTTGAGCATTTCTGTGAGGTACTCAACTGCCCGGAGCCAGATGATCCTGCCAACCCTTCATCAGCAGAAAGTCTCCTTGACATCGAGACCACCCCTCCAAGTAAAGAAGAGGTCAAATTTGCCATCAAAGCCTTGAAGAATGGGAAAGCCGCCGGCTTAGACTCTGTCTATGCAGAGATGCTGAAAGCTGACCTTAACACCTCTGTCAATGTGCTTACTGATCTCTTTAAAGACATCTGGGAGAAGGAAGTAATACCTCAAGACTGGGACAAGGGCCTGATTGTCAAACTCCCCAAGAAAGGAAACCTCCAAAATTGTGACAACTGGAGGGGCATCACGCTGCTATCAGTACCATCTAAGGTCTTCTGCAGGATTTTACTCGGCAGAATCGATTCCACTATTGATCAGAAGCTACGGCAGGAACAAGCAGGGTTCAGGAGAGGAAGGGGCTGCATAGATCAGATCTTCGCTCTGAAGAACATTATCGAGCAGTGTGTAGAATGGAACACTCCTCTGCACATCAACTTCATCGACTTTCGCAAAGCTTTTTACAGCCTACATCGTGACACCCTATGGAAGATTGTTGGGGCCTATGGAGTTCCTCCAAAACTGGTCACTCTCATAGGGATGTTCTACCGTCACTTTGAATGCAGCGTCATTGTTAATGGTGAGCCATCTACATGGTTCACTGTGGAGTCTGGTGTGCGGCAGGGGTGTACTATTTCCCCCATTCTTTTCCTGATTGCCATAGACTGGGTCATGCGGAATACAACTGACAGACCCAGGGGTATCCAGTGGACTTTGTTCTCCCAACTTGAAGACCTAGATTTTGCTGATGATCTTGCTGTCCTTGCACCAAAGCACATCCATCTGCAGGAGAAAACTGACAGACTGAACAAATTCGCCCAACAAGTAGGGCTGAACATAAATGTGTCCAAAACACAAGTTGTTCGGGAGCCTGTAAAGGACTGTATATTTACTTTAGGGGATGCTCTAATTTTCACTATTTACCAAATAAAGATAGTCTAGGAGAGAGTGAGCGGACACCACTTATATAGTTAACCAATTTACTATATACCATATAGCAAACAATAATCAGATAATAATAAACACATTGATTACACTCATACACTCATCCCCACTCACACGCTACCTCCCCAATGAAACCTCCCGCAATAAACCAATTACACAACACACACACACAGTCCAACCTGGGCCCCTCGGCTGGGCCAGAAGATAGTCTGTTGTGGTCCTGCTGGATCGTTGGTGCACGTAGGGGTGGGGGTGGTGAGTTGCAAATACTGGATACAAAGGGGGCGTTGGAGAGGGGGGACACCTCCCGTTGTAGAGTAGAGAAGGGGGGGGGGGGGGGGGGCTCGGCCGTGCTTCCTCTTAGCTCCCTCACGAGTCTAGTCTGGAGCGAGAGGAGAACCAGCCTCGTCCTGGGTCACCTCTCTGTCGACTAGCCCGTGAGCGCGTGCTACTAACACTCGTACCTCGTGCTGTCCACTTCCCTCGCAGCAAGGTAGCCACGATAGCACACAACTAAACTCTACACTCGCTCTCCAAACAATAAATAGTCACAGGGGAGAGTGTCTCTTCTATAAACTTAGTCCAAACGTGACTGAACCTGGCGTTCGTGAAGTCACTGGGCAGCACGCAAAACACAGGTGCGAGCTGCGGTGAGCTAACTAGCGGTTAGCATGCGCTTCACCTCCTACTGGCAACGTGAAGCGCCCAAAACGTCCTTAAACTTAAACTAGTGCACTGGCACTTAACTGTCACTTATAACAAACTTATATAAGAAGCTTAGAGTAGTTACTTATCCGATCTGCAACTGTGGTGAACTCTATCTTCCGGGTAGTATTACCGACGCTCCGCTGCCTGTCAAGGCTGGAGCTCCTTTTAAACACTTTTTACCTGCCGGCGGAAACGGAAGTGCCCGTAACCATGGCAACCGTAACCGTAGCAACGGTTAAACAATCTACAGAAAATACATTTTACCTTCCTAAACAACACATATGAAATGGAAATAAATAATAATAATAATCCCTTAACAGAAATGATCTATATATAGAACTAAAACGGACAATTTATACAAATATGAAAACCTTCAGAACAGCCGCCCCCTGATTTATGTGAAGGAAATCAGTTATCCGAATGAAGGTTTGATATATAAGCAGATCAAGGGGGTTTAGGGGGAGTCGGGTCAGAGTATGAGGGAGTCGGGTCAGAGTATGGGGGAGTCGGGTCAGAGTATGGGGGGAGCTTGATAAAGCGAGGCACTGGTCGATGGTAGGTTCTCTGGCCAGTGTCCACTATTGCTGAGCGAACTCTACCATCCTCCCCCTTAGTGACGGTCTTCACTCTGCCCAGGAGCCAATGCGCTCTGGGTAGCGCTGGATCCACAATCATGACTGGCCGCCCCATGAGGAGAGAGTTGGGCGTGATGGGATGGAGGTCAGCCAGGTCGCTACTTGCATATTGCAATGGTTTGGAATTCCGGATTGCTTCCGCTTCGGCTAACACATTGGCGAGGACTTCAGCTTTGGGGACCTGTGTTCCAAGGGTGAAGTTTAGAGTGGGAGGGGCGCTAGGTGGGTTGTACTGGAAGTCAACTTGAAGAGGGGTTAGTTGCTTCTTAAGCTCCTCTGTCATGTCCACATTGTCCTCAATCACATCTGCTTTGATTACCTCAAGGACTGCTTCTATCTCACTGGCAGCCTTATTGGGCTGGTTTGAGGGTTCCTCCATTTTGCACTCGGCCCCGAGGAAGTGCGTTTGGGTCTGGCTGGGATTAGCACTCTTCAGGTTGATAGGACCTTGGAGAGTCCAACCAAGTGGGGTGTCCAGGGCGACGGGGCAGCCACATGGGCCTGGGAGAATGCGCCTTGGGAGGGTCAGCCTTGCTTGATCGGACCCGAGTAGGATGGTCGGTACCACTTCCTCTTCCTGATCAAGCCTCAACTCTGCCAGATGGGGGTACTTTGCCTTGAGCGCCTTTATTGGGTAGCCATAGGTAGAAAGGCTCACGTCAGCCGCGGTGAACACATCGCGCAGGGGGTGCACTTCTCCTGGTCGCCCCTTTGCCATGATCTCCAGGGACACTATCTCACCCACGATCTGGGTGGGCTTGGGTTGGATGGTGAGGATCTTTCTGTCTTGCCTCTAGTGAGGGCGGTCGCATTTTTCTCCGCTCCCTCCTTCCCTGCTTGCTCTCTTTGTTTTTTGTCTTGTCTGAACTATTTTGAAGCCTCTTTTCTTGAGCTGTCCTCAAATCTAAACATCAAAATGAATTTGATCAACTGGACTCTCGACGCAATTGACACAGTCTTTTCGACAAGGAAAAGAGGCTCGGGGGAGCCTGGCTGCCCTGATGGAACCATTGCTGCGGGGTACGTGAGAGATTCCTGGAATACTTGGAGAATCATGTGCCTCTCAGTCCTTTCCATCGAGGACGTGGAAGACATCTACCTATTTGGAGCTGTGATCGCAGGGCATTTGCTGATTGGGCTGGGCATTGCTCTGGTGTATCGTCAAATTCGGAAGACGATGGCAGCCACTCAAGGGGCCAACAGGCTGTTCAACGCAATGGAAGGATTGGGTCGTGCTGTGGGATTACAGACTGGAGCGATTGCTGATTTGAATCGCAAGGTAGATTCCATCTTGATGATGTTACAGAAAGAATAAATTGGAATTGTCAGAGCCAGCATATAGAGCAGGAATGTCATTGTTTTGACTGCTCGAAGAAAAAACAACATCTTAATCTACGATTTGACTCCCTCGAATGGCCTTGAGGAACAGGCTGTTTGAAAACACTCCCCCGAGGACTCCTCAAAGATGGACGCTTTTGACCTTTCCCTTTTTTTCAAAAGCACCTGGGTCGGACTCTTGAACTCTTGAACTCTTGGGGCCGGCCTCGGCCCATAAAGACAATCCAACATCTCACCCAAGTTAATTGGGCATACATGCACGCACATACCCCTCCCCAAATCAACGCCTTCACCACTGCTTTATTCCTCCGGGGTTGTGGGGGCTGAGCAGCGCTCAACAGCAGCTGCTGGCCTCCAAGGTCCTGTTGGATGACTCTGTTGCGAGTTGTTGTGATTAAATCTACCTTGTTTATGTGTGCCATGCTATGTGAGGTTTTTTTCCTCGGACTCAGTCTGGACCATTCCTGAGGGTCCAGCCTCAGACTGATATTTTTTTTTACTTCCCCCCTTCCCCAATGTCACCTTTTTCCCACCTTTTTAAGGAGCGCCTAAGTGAGGCTGATCCGTTGGCGGTCCCGTCTTGTCTCCCTGTAACGTATGTCTGCTCTTAGCGGGATTGTGCCGAAAATGTAATTTCAGTTCTTATGTGTCTTGTACATGTAAGAATGGACAATAAAGCTGATTGATTGATTGATTGATTGATCTTCATCTGATGAGGATGACCTTTAAATCCGAGGGCGGTGGCTGCCTCCTTTATCAGGATTGTGCACTCTGCACCGTCATCAATGATGGCATAGGTGGACATCTCCCTCCCATCATGGCGTAGGATGACCGGCACAATCTTGAGTAACACTCGGGGGTTGTTACTACGGACTGGGCCTACGTAGTAGGTACGACCCTCCTGGATCTCACTTGATGGGTCCCGGGGGTACTCTCCGGTCTCCGGCTTGTCGCTTCTGGTATTGAGGTCGTGGAGGACTGTGAGGTGTATCCTGCCGCATTCCTTAATGCGACAAGGCCTCTTCAGGGTGCATTGCTTGGCCATGTGCTCACGGGCGCACCTCCAACACCGCTTGTTGTCCTTGATCCACTGTTTCCTCTCTTCTGTGTTATTCTTCCCAAACTCTGGACAGTGTTCAAGCCAGTGGGGGCCCGTGCAACACGGGCAAGGTGGTTGAAGCTTCTTGTCACCCTGCTTAGGGCCGCCCCACTCACCGTGGGGGGTGTCCCTCTCCTCCTTACTGTCAGCCCCTGGGATCGTCGTCATCACCCGGACTGACCCTTCCTTCCTCTTGGTTGCTCGATTGGTCCATTCGTGTCCGCCGTACTTCAGCTCAGCTTTTGTTGGGAGACGGATGTGCTTTACCTCACTTCTCAGAAAGTCAGATAGCTCCTCTAAGCTGGCTGCTGGCTGGTCGGGGTGGAGCTGGTCGTGGCGCCGCCGGAACCTTTCCTCTCGATGTCTGGGCAGCTTCCTTATGAAGCGCTCCACGGTGGAGCCTGTGTTTAGTTCCCTGGCTCCAGTCGGTCCCTGCAGCTTCAGCATCGTGACCAGAGAGCGGATGCGGAGGGCGTAGTCATCCAGGGCTACGTCAGTTCTGATCTCGGGTAACTCCCCGAGGGCTTCAACCTCGTCGAGGATGTGGTCCCATGGACATCCCCAGCGGTGATCTAGTTCTTTCATGCTGTCTGTGTAGGGAGTGAGGGACTTGGCGTGGGAGAAGCAAAGTCTCTTAGCTATCGGTAGCTTGCAATGGAGTTGGAGTGTGAGCCACTTTTGCTGCTCACTGTGGTACGCCTGTGGTTCTCCTAGCAGGTACTCCAGGCTCAGCCGCATCTCCCTGTAGTTCTCTCTGCTGTCTTGGGTAAAGAAGGGAACTATGGAGCCAGGCGGATGAAGAGGAAGTGGGTCATATGGTCCTGCATTACGGCGGGCTGATGGTGATGGTGAGGAGGGGGGAGGGGCGTGTGGATACTGCACCCTACGATCCAGAAGGGAGTCCAAGCGTTCGTCAGGCTCCATTTCCTCCTCGTGTGCGCTCGGGGTTCCTGGGTCCAGCGCTTGAGACCTCTTGATGCTCCTCTTCCTTTCCTCTGGCAAGCCAGGCCTTGAGGTCACTCTCGATATCCGAACTGGGGGGGGGCTCTGGTTGGCGGGAGAGAGCGAGCTCAGCGAGCTCCAGGCTCTGGACTGCCGCCTTCTCTAGTGCCTCCGCGGTTGCATGGGTTTGCCGTTCCAGGCGCTCCTTGTCAGCGCGGGCTTCTTCGTGCAGACGCTCCTCTCTAGCGAGGGCGTCCTGGCGCTGGTTCTCCTGGTTGTCAATCAACTGCTGGAGTAACTTCTCAGAGAGTAGACTCTCCATGCTTGATCGTCCTGAGTGGCTGCTACGGTGACTACCCGTACGGCTGCTCTGGACGCTGCTACGCCGGCCAGAAGATAGGCGAGACTTTACCTTGGGGGGCTTGCCTTGAGGATCGGAGTTCTTGAAAAACTCACCCGGATGGAAGGTTCGCGGGTCGGTCCTGTCTAGTGGGGTGGCGGCATCAGGGGGAATTATTTCCTCACCGTTCTGTAAGTCGCCACCTCCTGGTGGATCCTTGGCTGACGATTTCTGTCGGCGGGGGAATGACTGCTGTCAGCGGCGGGCTCGCCTTTTCATGTCTCTCTTCATCCCTTGGTAATGAGGAGAAGGGGTGAATACTGGGTTGCATAATCAAACCTAATTCTGGTGTTGCAATATTGTCCTCCGCCACTTGGGGTGCTTTACTCTCTAAACTACTGGGGCTGTCAGTCTCATCTAGGGTAGTCAAGTGATAGTCCTGTAGTCTAGTGGGTAACCTACGCTCTCTAACAGGGCGTGTTGGTGGTTCTGGTTTTGAGGAGGGGCTTAGGGTTCTCTCACTCTTTTTGGACATCCTAACTGATAAGTATCCGGCTTGAAGGACCAAAATGTTCGGGAGCCTGTAAAAGACTGTATATTTACTTTAGGGGGATGCTCTAATTTTCACTATTTACCAAATAAAGATAGTCTAGGAGAGAGTGAGAGAACACCACTTATATAGTTAACCAATTTACTATATACCATATAACAAACAATAATTAGACAATAATAAACACATTGATTACACTCATACACTCATCCCCACTCACACGCTACCTCCCCAATGAAACCTCCCGCAATAAACCAATTACACAACACACACACACAGTCCAACCTGGGCCCCTCGGCTGGGCCAGAAGATAGTCTGTTGTGGTCCTGCTGGATCGTTGGTGCACGTAGGGGTGGGGGTGGTGAGTCGCAAATGCTGGATACAAAGGGGGCGTTGGAGAGGGGGGACACCTCCCGTTGTAGAGTAGAGAAGGGGGGAGGGGGGGGGGGCTCGGCCGTGCTTCCTCTTAGCTCCCTCACGAGTCTAGTCTGGAGCGAGAGGAGAACCAGCCTCGTCCTGGGTCACCTCTCTGTCGACTAGCCCATGTGCGCGTGCTACTAACACTCGTACCTCGCGCTGTCCACTTCCCTCGCAGCAAGGTAGCCACAATAGCACACAACTAAACTCTACACTCGCTCTCCAAACAATAAATAGTCACAGGGGAGAGTGTCTCTTCTATAAACTTAGTCCAAACGTGACTGAACCTGGCGTTCGTGAAGTCACTGGGCAGCACGCAAAACACAGGTGCGAGCTGCGGTGAGCTAACTAGCGGTTAGCATGCGCTTCACCTCCTACTGGCAACGTGAAGCGCCCAAAACGTCCTTAAACTTAAACTAGTGCACTGGCACTTAACTGTCACTTATAACAAACTTATATAAGAAGCTTAGAGTAGTTACTTATCCGATCTGCAACTGTGGTGAACTCTATCTTCCGGGTAGTATTACCGACGTTCCGCTGCCTGTCAATGCTGGAGCTCCTTTTAAACACTTTTTACCTGCCGGCGGAAACGGAAGTGCCCGTAACCATGGCAACCGTAACCGTAGCAACGGTTAAACAATCTACAGAAAATACATTTTACCTTCCTAAACAACACATATGAAATGGAAATAAATAATAATAATAACCCCTTAACAGAAATGATCTATATATAGAACTAAAATGGACAATTTATACAAATATGAAAACCTTCAGAACACAAGTGATGTGCATTAATGCCACTCCAGATGTACCAATCACAGTGAATGGACACGCTCTCGACTATGTTGAGAACTTTACCTATCTGGGAAGTTTCGTCAGTAAGGACAACGCTGCACAAAAGGACATTAGAGCAAGACTCGGAAAGGCACAGGGTGCTTTTGCTAGGCTACACACCATCTGGAAGTCCAAGCAATATAGCTTAAGAACAAAGGTCCGACTTTACAACAATAATGTAAAATCTGTATTGTTGTACGGCTCGGAGTGCTGGCGAGTAACATACTACGACATGAAAAAAGTCGAAGCCTTCCACAATGGATGCCTCAGGAAACTCTGTCGAATCTTCTGGCCCGAGAAAATATCCAAATGCACATCTATACAAGAAGACCAAGTGCAACAGTGTGGTGCTAGAGATCAAATGCCGCCGATTCCAATGGCTTGGGCATGTTCTGAGGATGGACCAAGGCCGTATCCCCAAGATCGCACTACGTTGGACTCCACCTGGGAAAAGGAAGCAAAGTCGGCCCAAGAACACGTGGCGGCGTACGGTGACAGCTGAGCTGAAGGAGATGAACCTAACCTGGGGCGAGGCACAGCATGTTGCTCAGGACAGGTCCAGGTGGAGGCAGATCGTCGAAGCCTTATGTCCCGCCAGCGACGAAGAGGATTAAGTAAGTAAGTAAATATTCACGTTAATACAAACATTCAGTTTCGCAAAAAATAGATGCCAATACCTTCTATTCATCTATCTGTTTTTACTGCTGGTCCCTCAGGGTTGTTGTTGTGTTTTCCCCATTATAAAAATATATATACACTACCGTTCAAAAGTTTGGGGTCACCCAAACAATTTTGTGGAATAGCCTTCATTTCTAAGAACAAGAATAGACTGTCGAGTTTCAGATGAAAGTTCTCTTTTTCTGGCCATTTTGAGCATTTAATTGACCCCACAAATGTGATGCTCCAGAAACTCAATCTGTTCAAAGGAAGGTCAGTTTTGTAGCTTCTGTAACGGACTAAACTGTTTTCAGATGTGTGAACATGATTGCACAAGGGTTTTCTAATCATCAATTAGCCTTCTGAGCCAATGACCAAACACATTGTACCATTAGAACACTGGAGTGATAGTTGCTGGAAATGGGCCTCTATACACCTATGTAGATATTGCACCAAAAACCAGACATTTGCAGCTAGAATAGTCATTTACCACATTAGCAATGTATAGAGTGTATTTCTTTAAAGTTAAGACTAGTTTAAAGTTATCTTCATTGAAAAGTACAGTGCTTATCCTTCAAAAATAAGGACATTTCAATGTGACCCCAAACTTTTGAACGGTATTGTATATATTTTGTTTTTTACATAAGGATAATGAAACATAAAATACATTTAAAAAATTCATACAAGCCTAACATCTATGGAAAGGTCTGAAGCTGCTAAAAGATTAAAATCGTTTAAAAGTATAAAAACACTTATAACACTTTTTTGAGTGTGTCCATGTGAGTTTCTTGGAAACAAACTATATTGTCCCAAAAATAAAACAGCATCAAAATCAGTGTTGTTTTAAAATATTGACCTATTAAAGTCTGTATGTGGAGGGGGGCGTGGTCTGCGGGCCTGGCGCGCAGCTGGGTGTGTAGGGACCGGCCTCGAAGCCAGCGGCAGGTGAGTAGATTGCCCAGCTGGGGCTGGTTATCTAATCACCTGTCGCCCTTAGTAGCAGCAGCAGGACCGAGACACGTGGTTGGAGATGGAGTTGCTGGTGAGCGGACACAATTGATGGACATTGCCGGAAAGAAAAAGCCACAAAGACTGGAAAGTTGCAGCGTGGAGTACGGTCCTAGCGTGTGTGCGCTCACAAATAAAGACATTGTTACACCAGATTACCGGGCTCACGAGGAGGTCTGTTACGATCAGGAGGACCCACGAGAGAGAAACGTCACACTGTAATTATCTGATTTAAAGTATTCTGCTTTGCATCTCGTTTTTGGATATATTTCATATTTTGTGTTTTTCTCAAAATAATAAACTCGTTTTTTGGGGGGGTTTTTGACAAAAAGAGCATAAAGCATGAATAAATACAAATATAGAAACAATTTATATCTATGGCAAGGTCTGAAGCTGTTGAAGAATTTAAAGCGTTGAAAGTAAAAAAAATAAATAAATAAAAACGTGGCTTACTTATAACACTTTTTCAAGCATGTACATGTTTTGTCGCTTAAGATACATTCTTTCCATCTATCCGTTTTACCACGTGTCCCTCTCGGGGTTGTTATTTTGTTTTTTCCCACAGTAAAAAAATGTTTTTATTTTTTTTTTACAAAAACACAAAACATAAAAGCATTGTTGAGCAGTAGCTCATTACAAGTAGCTAAGCTACGTAGCATAACTACATTTCCCATTAGCTTGGCAGTAACTTCGCTACTTTTTGAACAAGTAGCGATCCTATAGCATAGCTACAATTTTTAGACCCATGTAGCGAGATAGCTTACATGAAAGTTACAAAGCGAGAAAAAGGACTGCAAATCCAGGCCCAAAAAATACGGAGAAAATACAATGACCTGGATAAATGACAACAACCATACATACGGAGAAAATCCATGATGATAGGTTGGCGTTCGTATGATGAGTCACAATTGGCTAAAGTTAGGATGAAACATTACGGACTGGCCAATCAGGGGCAAGATAAGGCGGGTCATCAAAACCAGGAAGCAAAATAACAGACACACACTCATGTCACATGACGAGAGAGTCGGAAACAGAGGGAAACTTCAAGCTCAGGGAACCTTTTAATTGGCTTTTGTCTATGGCCGGTGCACGAAGTCAGAACACCGGATCCTACTAAAGAAAAATGTCTACCAAAAAATGTATTATCTTTCCTGAGAGGAGACGACCGGTTACTTGTAGGGCGGGACGGTCTTCCCGCTCGGCTGCAGGGAGTCTCTGGGCCCCTCGGCGTCCCATCTTTCTGCCCGCGTGGGGTATAGTCTCTCGCTGGCTTGGGGACTGGCTGTCCCCTGCTTCTACCGTGCCTTGTCCTCTGCTGGGCGCATCTGTCTGTGGCCTACCGCAGGCCTGCCAGGCGGCACAAGGGGCCCGGTTATGGGCGTCCTGTCGCTCGCCGATCGGCCTGCGTGGAGCCGGTGGTCCATTGTTCCCTGGGCACTGCACCTGGTATTTTGGGTTGGGCTCTCTGGGTGGCAGGGGCAGTACTTTGTCTCCCGCACACACTGGGAGAAAAATGTATTGTACATACAAACACACATACATACGCACCTACACACAATTATTCATACATACTACCTACTCAGTGGCCTAGTGGTTAGAGTGTCCGCCCTGAGATCGGTAGGTTGTGAGTTCAAACCCTGGCCGAGTCATACCAAAGACTATAAAAATGGTACCCATTACCTCCCTGCTTGGCACTCAGCATCAAGGGGTGGGATTGGGGGTTAAATCACCAAAAATGATTCCCGGGCTCGGCACCGCTGCTGCCCACTGCTCCCCTCACCTCCCAGGGGGTGAACAAGGGGATGGGTCAAATGCAGAGGACAAATTTCACCACATCTATTGTGTGTGTGACAATCATTGGTACTTTAACTTTAACTTTAACTTTACATATATACATACGTACATTCAGTCATACATACACACACACATAGGTACTTACTCACACACATATGTACATATGCTCACATATACTGTACATACACAAATAAGGTACATATATACACACTCACGGTACATACATCCACACGCACATTCACTGTACGAACTGTACACATACTGTACATATACAAGCATATATACATACATACAGTCATGCATACAATCACGTTTCATCAAACATACAGTATATTACCCCCCCCCCCCTATTGAAAGTAACAAAAAATAAATCATACAAGGGTTTAGGAGGCTTGATGTAGTTTAAAATTAAGTAGACTCAAGGGTTAGGAAAATAAATACACATGTGACCGATACAACTGCTGTGTCATTTGACTGCAAAGCACCAAATTTTACTTTATCAGGAAGCACTTATTTTGGTTCGACATTGTTTACACGTCCCAAAATGGAACTAACAAAAAGGGAAACAAAATCGGAACTATAGGATCATTTTAATCTTAAATCGCCAAAAAGGCAATGTTCTTTTATTCTTGTTAACTATTTGGCTCATTGACCAGACTTGAGCATTTCATATTACTTTCTGCACAGATATTCATTAAAAAAAACATTTGCTTATTACTTTCTGCGCAGATATTCATTAAAAAAAACATTTGCTTAATAAGGCACTATTTTAGATTCTGGGAATTCACTCAGTAATGTTTTGTAAACTTTACATTTTTACACATGAATAACTATCATTTTATTTTATTTGTGTCTATTTTTGGTTTCTAACTTAATTGCATGCAATTCATCTGTACCTTTTTGTTAGGTCTTAGACTTTTGTGTCAACAATTGCACTATTATGACTTGTGTAATCCCACATTAGCATATTTATTGTATTAATGTGGAGGGGTTGTTTTATTTTGAATGTGCCGT
Source organism: Entelurus aequoreus (assembly GCF_033978785.1). Classification (NCBI taxonomy): domain Eukaryota; kingdom Metazoa; phylum Chordata; class Actinopteri; order Syngnathiformes; family Syngnathidae; genus Entelurus; species Entelurus aequoreus. Next base: position 41,214,855 of record NC_084735.1, read on the forward strand.
TATTGCCATCTCTGAATGTGCCTATTCCCTTTTGTCCTCATGCTGTACATGTATAAATTGCATTTTTTATTTTTATTTTAGACTCCAGGAAGAACAGCCATACTACTATTGCAGCAGCTAATGAGGATCTTCGTAAAAAACTATATTATTTGCAGGTCAAATCTAGTGACTTTTTTAATCCAGCAGATGGTGGATGACCATTATGAAACACTAACAATATAAGTGCAGTGTTTATACAGGTAGTGAGTCTGCCATACACTCACTGAGGCATCATTTACCCATGGAGTTAATAGGGGACAGCAAGTGTAATCTGGAGTGCCATGGTCCTTCATCGACACCATTCATCTATGCCAGGGGTGTCCAAACTTTTACCACTGAGGGCTGCACACTGAAAAATCAAAACATGTAGAGGCCATTTTGATATTTTTCATTTTCAAAACCATTACAATATATAGATATTTTTTATTTTTATATTTAGGGCTCCCCTTAAATTTGGTCACACGGATTCGGAAAGGTCTCAGTCATAAAAATGTTTGTAATAATAAAGAGAATTATAGCTTTTTTTTCTGGTGACTTAAAGTGCTTTGTGTAGTTAAAGCCATTAGCTACATCTTTAAGCTACATTTACACCAATGTAGTTGGCACTGGAAGCAGGTGGGTAAAGTGTCTTGCCCAAGGACACAACAGCGGTGACCCGGACGGGAGAAGCAAGAATCGAACCTGGAACTCTCGAGTTACTGGCATGGCCTCTCTACCAATCGAGTCACGGCACTATAGGTCATATATTTTTTATTATTATTAAGTTTATTCAATGCCTAAAGCTCTTGACCAACTTCAAATCTATCTGTCAATTTAAAGTTATTTTTATATGTTTAGTTTTTTTACGTGGTATGCCCTTTTTGTCAGAACCCTTGTTTTTTATGACAAATACACAAATTATGCAATATTTTCTCCCCAAAATATTCAAGGTAGAATATTTGATATGAAGTAATAACTCATTACATTGGTTTTAATTCATTATAATTTTCAAAGTAATGACAGTTAAACAAAAAGGCCCACTAAAATTATTGGGGACCCAAAAGGGCCCTAAAAATTTTAAAACAAAGTGTTGCATCGGACCAGTCTTCCTCTCAGGGAATAAAAGACACTGGTCAATCCCAAAGTATTTCGGATTACATATATGTTGAGTAAGAAGGACCACCAAGACAGAATAGCAATACTACCAAGTTTTACTAAAGCTTTAGGAGACCTGTCCTTACAAATGCGGTAATAGCAGCATCAAGAAGCGGTCTAAAAATCAAACGGAAAGAGTCAGCTTAGAAAGAAATACAACCTTTTTGTTCTAAAAAGATAAGGTTTTCTCCACAAAAAGGGAGTACATTATACTCCCAACAGAAATTCCAGGTCTTCAAGGTGAGACACAGAATTGGGAAAATACTAGCTGCTTTAAACATGACTATGGATTAAAAAGAACACTTAAAAATATCTCATTCTCACAAAAGTCAAACATTTTTTTTCTACTTTCAATGCTTAACAGTGATTCTCAAATTGTGGTATGTGTGCGGTGGTATGCGGGCTCCATCTAGTGGTATGCCAAAGAATCACTTGGCATACAAAGAAATTATGCGGAATTTTTTCCCCAAAACATTTTTTTAAAGTGGAACATTTGATGTGAAGTAATTGGAGACTTGAATGGGTCAACAATGATTTTGATTCATTATTTTTTCGGAGAAATTACAATTTTAAAGTAAAACAACAGCCTGCATGGCAGCTTTGTGTTATTGGAGTCAACATCGCTGGATCGGTTCGCAGCCGACTGTGAAGCAACTGGGATGGGAATCAGCACCTCCAAGTTCGAGTCCATGGTTCTTGCCCGGAAAAGGGTGGAGTGCCATTTCCGGGTTGGGGAGGAGATCTTGCCCCAAGTGGAGGAGTTCAAGTACCTCTGAGTCTTGTTCACGACTGAGGGAAGAGTGGATTGTGAGATCGACAGGCGGATCGGTGCGGCGTCTTCAGTAATGCGGACGCTGTATCGATCCGTTGTGGTGAAGAAGGAGCTGAGCCGGAAGGCAAAGCTCTCAATTTAATGGTCGATCTATGTTCCCATCCTCACCTATGGTCATGAGCTTTGGGTTGTAGCCGAAAGGACAAGATCACGGGTACAAGCGGCCAAAATGATTTTCCTCCGTCGGGTGGCGGGGCTCTCCCTTAGAGATAGGGTGAGAAGCTCTGCCATCCGGGAGGAGCTCAAAGTAAAGTCACTGCTCCTCCACATCGAGAGGAGCCAGATGGGGTGGTTCGGGCATCTGGTCAGAATGTCACCCGAACGCCTCCCTAGAGAGGTGTTTAGGGCACGTCCGACCGTCAGGAGGCCACGGGGAACACCCAGGACACGTTGGAAAAGACTATGTCTCCCAGCTGGCCTGGGAACGCCTCGGGATCCCCCGGGAGGAGCTGGACGAAGTGGCTGGGGAGAGGGAAGTCTGGGCTTCTCTGCTTAGGCTGCTGCCCCCGTGACCCGACCTCGGATAAGCGGAAGAAGATGGATGGATGGATGGAGTCAACATTGCAAATTATTTCTCGTTACATTTCACTCTTTTATGTTTTTTTCATACTAGTATATTTTAAATGTGCCGCGGGCCACTGAAAAAAAAAATAGCTGTCGGCCGCAAATTTGGACATCCCCGATCCACCCTTTTTTGTCAAATCTACAATATTCGGGAAATAACATATGAATGATCACTAACAGTGAAAAAAACCAAAACTGCATTATTTTAAATCTTCACATGAGCTCCTTAGTTCTATAACAGTCATGTCCCCCACCGCCGCCTGTTTAGGATGATGACTGTGGTTTTCCACATGATGACGTCACCAGAGTGTCACTGAGTTATGCGTCGGACCTCCTCGTCATGACAACCAGCTTGAAATATTGAAGCAGTGTCCTACGTGAGAGAGAGAGAGAGAGAGAGAGAGAGCGAGCATCACTGATGATTGCCTGCTTCCTCGATGCAGCATAACAATCACTGCATCTTTAAATGTGCATTAATTCTTGCATCGCAAAGCCACGAACATCCCGGCACTGTTTGTCAGACCGATGCTGCGTTTTTCAGCATTCGGTACCGCGTGAGACGGGGGGAGAGAGAGAGAGAGAGAGAGAGAGAGAGAGAGAGAGAGAGAGAGAGAGAGAGAGAGAGAGAGAGAGAGAGAGAGAGAGAGAGAGAGAGAGGCAAAGAGCGGGAGAGCGCAAGCGCGTAAAAAAAGGAGATTTTTTTGCGGGGTGTCTATTTCACATATGAAGCCAAACTGATGTGACTTTTTTGAGGGCCCTGTCGGTCCGGTGCACGGAGCAGATATTTGGGACCATGATCAGCATTGACAACCGGGCCACGGAGGACAGACACAACCTTGCGTAGGCTGCAAACAGCGCGCAATTTTGACGCTATCGCATTAGCTTGTCCGTTTGTACATTTTTTGTTTTTGTTTTCGTTTTTGTCATTGTACAAAAAAAAAAAAAAGTGTCACATCTTCAAAGCAGTAGGGGATGAGAGGAGGAAGAGCAGGGGGAGAGGACGAAGATTTTTGGGGGAGGTACGGGGGGTGGGGGGGACGACGACGAAGCCGGACGGAACCCGGGGAAGGTGAGCCTCCTGAGACATAATCACCTCCGCGCTAAAGCGATGGCCTAGTTGCACACCGGAGGATACAAGCGGTTCGGAGCTTGGCCGTTCTAAAGGTAAGACATGTTGCCTCCCGGTGAGACGTTCGCGGACCGTGTTGTCATCTTCATTTGTGCGCAATTCGCAGCGCTCTGCTGGTGACTTAGCACATTGCGCACGCTGTCCATCTTGACGCACTATTGGGGGATCCCGTCACTTTGTTGCCACATAGCACATCTTCTACCGCAAGGCTCGTCTTTTCCCTCCCCTTTCGGGAGCCTCAGCTCGGCCTTTTGCCTGTTGATAAAGTGACGCCAACTCCACTAATGACGTCCATGTTGGATCGTGCAGCACGTGCAGCTATCATTATCGTATCGACGCTAGAATCTGTCACTTGGTGGTGATTATGTCTTCTTCCGTGGACAGCACACACATTGACACGGACACACAAAGCCAGTGTCAAGATGCAGACAGGGAATTAAATGCACACACACTAATGATCCGGGAGAGGCATTAATATTCAGTTAGCTTGGTTAATGGCAGACAACAAGACCTCTGTTCTGACAGGTCAGGATGAGAAGAAGGATATTTTGGGGAAAAGTCGTCTCTTTTATCAGTTGGGTAATAGATTGCCTTCTTAAAGAGCATTATACCGTGTCAACCTCATTTTGTGACGATCTGTCACTTCATTTCTGTTTGTGCTTTTTTAAAATTTTGTATTTACTTCCCATGCAGTGCTCTTATTTTGTTCCCATTTCCTGCTTGTCCCGTTGAGCGCTGGTTTTTTCCCCCTCACCTGCTGTAATCAGCATGTTTGTATTTATGCCTGTCTCGAGCGAGGATTGACTTATGTTGGTAACTGTTACATGCAAGACTGCTTTCTCCTTCTGTTTAATGAGGATACAACTCATCTTACCTGCTCCCCGTTCTCCTGGTTCCTGCATCTTGGGGTCACTAAAACTGCAGCCATGCGAGTTCCTAACACATTTTTCAGTTCCATGGAAAAAAATCAGGGGTTCTTAACCGTTTTAGCCCACTCAAACGATTAATATCATTTAACACTTACTCTTGATTTTTATCGTATTCAATAATTAAACCTAACTATACTTACAATGTCAATCAATCAATCAATCAATGTTTATTTATATAGCCCTAAATCACAAGTGTCTCAAAGGGCTGTACAAGCCACAACGACATCCTGGGTACAGAGCCCACATACAATGTGACAGGATAAATCTTGTCAAACTATATAAAATCATGTGTTAATCACAAAAAAGTATCATCAAGGCTTAGGTCAGGCTAATTACAAAAATTACAAAAAGTGACCCATAAAAACTGATGAAAAATACATTTACGTACAATTACACAGTGCTAAAATAAATACAATTCTAACGAAATTAACAAATTATATATATATATATATATATATATATATATAGGTAGAAAAGCGCTATACAAGTATAACCCATTTATCATTTATTATCATTTATATATATATATATGTTTATTAAATAAACTGTCATTAAAATTAAATTGCAAAGGAAAATACAGCTTCAACAATTTTGTCATAATTTTTGCGCTTAAGATTGTTTGATTGATTGAGACTTTTATTAGTAGGTTGCACAGTGAAGTACATATTCCGTACAATTGACCACTGAATGGTAACCCCCGAATAAGTTTTTCAACTTGTTTAAGTCGGGGTCCACTTAAATTGATTCATGATACAGATATATACTATCAATATATACTATCATCATACTACAGTCATCTCACAAGATAATCACATTGAATTATTTACATTATTTACAACCTGGGGTGTGGAGGGGGGAGGGGGGGGGGGGTACGGGGGGGTTAGGTTTGGTTGTTATTTTTTCCATGGAACTGAAAATTGTGTTAGGAACTCGCATGGCTGCAGTTTTAGTGACCCCAAGATGCAGGAACCAGGAGAACGGGGAGCAGGTAAGATGAGTTGTATCCTCATTAAACAGAAGGAGAAAGCAGTCTTGTTATCATTTATCATCAGTCATCAACAATGAGAACAGAGAAATGGATATTGGAACAGTGTAGGTCTGACTTGGTAGGATATGGGCATCAAGTAGTGGGCATAGAGAGAGAGAGAGAGATCAGAAGGCATTTGATTGTTTACATTTGATTATTAACAATCCGGGGAGGGTGTTAGTTTAGGGTTGTAGCTGCCTGGAGGTGAACTTTTATTGCGGTTTTGAAGGAGGATAGAGATGCCCTTTCTTTTATACCTGTTGGGAGCGCATTCCACATTGATGTGGCATAGAAAGAGACCTTTGTTAGTTCGGAATCTGGGTTTAACGTGGTTAGTGGAGCTCCCCCTGGTGTTGTGGTTATGGCGGTCATTTACGTTAAGGAATTAGTTTGACATGTACTTAGGTATCAGGGAGGTGTAGTGGATTTTATAGACTAGGCTCAGTGCAAGTTGTTTTACTCTGTCCTCCACCCTGAGCCAGCCCACTTTGGAGAAGTGGGTAGGAGTGAGGTGTGATCTGGGGTGGAGGTCTAGAAGTAACCTGACCAGCTTGTTCTGGGATGTTTGGAGTTTAGATTTGAGGGTTTTGGAGGTGCTAGTGTACCAGGAGGGGCATGCGTAATCGAAAAAGGGTTGAACGAGAGTTCCCGCCAGAATCCTCATGGTGCTTTTGTTGACCAGAGAGGAGATTCTGTAGAGAAATCTCGCTCGTTGGTTGACCTTTTTGATGACCTTGGTTGCCATTTTATAAAAGGAAAGATTAGCCTCCAGAATGGGGATAGGTTGATAGGCAACACTTAATTAGCCCTAGTGTGTGAATGTGAGTGTGCACGTTGTCTATCTGTGTTGGCCCTTCGATGAGGTGGCGACTTGTCCAGGGTGTACCCCACCTTCCGCCCGAATGCAGCTGGGATAGGCTCCAGCACCCACCGCGACCCCAAAAGGGACAAGCGGTAGAAAATGGATGGATGGATGGAAACTTCTCTATGAATTTACCTCCAGTTTGTTTCCTATTGTCATTACTGCCACACGTGGTGGAAAAGTTTATTACAATTGAGTACTGCTGCGGCCTTTGGACCTCAGCTGAAAAGAAGATATTTTTGGGGGGTGGTCTGGACCCAACAATGGGCCTAGAGCACATGTGGCTAAGAAACACTGGAATATAATGACTAAAAATAAGTCCATGATATATAATTAGCAACATTGTTTTTAAATCAATCTTCTTCTATCCCCTGAGCGTTAAAGCCAATTAAGCTGATATTGTGGTTACCACAGTCATTTGTGCCTTTTTAGATTTAAATAGCAATGAAAAAATAGACAACATAGAATTCAATAGAAGTAGGCTGCTTAAGTAGATCTTGGCTGATGAATATGTATTATTGTCGCACAAATTATTGCAGATAAACAATATAATTTTCAACATTATTTCGACACCAAATTAGGCAATAATGTAATCATAATATATAATAATCATGATGCGAGTGTCACAATCCTTCTTGACAGTTTGGACTAGGGATGAGTTACAAAGGATCCTAGTTTAGCTGCTGACATAAGCGGTAACATAGCATAATTCCCAGATGTATTATTTTATGAAAACTATTATTCATCTTCTTGTTAATTTACTGCTCATAGCTGGTTACTTTCTGTTGTAACATGGTTCTACCTACAGTCTACACTTCTGTTAAAATGTAATAAGCCATTACTTATTACTAATTTCCCGAGTTTGAAAACAATAACAAAAACGCCCAAATACTTTTTGATTATAATAATATAGATCCAACCATACTACATACTATTTGGTATCGTTACTGTCGATACTTTTATCGATTCATGCACCTTTGTTTACATTGAAGAGCTGTAGCTCTAGCTAGGAGATATAACAATATGAAAAATTCACATCATGGTTATTGTGCCCAAAATTATCACGGTTATCATTATTATTGCGGTTTAGTTTAGTCTTTATTTGAAGGGACAATGCACAGAAACATTAAGCTCAAAGACAGATATGTTCTGTACCAGATTATAGCTAAATAGCTAATTTCCATCTGCAGTCCCTGGCTACCTAAATTAAAGGGATACAAAAATCATGCTATACAATTATGACAATAAAATCATACTATAGCATGTAATCAAATTAAGAAACGTTAAAAATGCTCTTCATGGACACATACTTAAAGGCCTACTGAAATGATTTTTTTTTATTTAAACGGGGATAGCAGATCTATTCTATGTGTCATACTTGATAATTTCGCGATATTGCCATATTTTTGCTGAAAGGATTTAGTATAGAACAACGACGATAAAGATTGCAACTTTTGGTATCTGATAAAAAAAAGGCTTGCCCCTACCGGAAGTAGCGTGACGTAGTCAGTTGAACATATACGCAAAGTTCCCTATTGTTTACAATGATGGCCGCATGAAGTGAGAGAGATTCGGACCGAGAAAGCGACAATTTCCCCATTAATTTGAGCGAGGATGAAAGATTTGTGGATGAGTAAAGTGCAAGTGAAGGACTAGTGGGGAGTTGAAGCTATTCAGATAGGGAAGATGCTGTGAGAGCCGGGGGTGACCTGATATTCAGCTGGGAATGACTACAACAGTAAATAAACACAAGACATATATATACTCTATTAGCCACAACACAACCAGGTTTATATTTAATATGCCACAAATTAATCCTGCATAAAAACACCTGCGTGTTTGTTACGCTAGCTCCTAGCTCCTCTGCTAGCTCCTAGCTCCATAGAACACGCCAATACAATTCAAACACCTGATCAACACACACAATCACTCAGCCCAAAAGACCGTTCACCTAACCCAAGGTTCATAAAGCTTATATATTTTTAAAAAGTTACGTACGTGACGCGCACATACGGTCAAGCTATCTAATGTTTAGCAGCCAAGGCTGCATACTCACGGTACCTGATATTCAGCTGGGAATGACTACAACAGTAAATAAACACAAGACATATATATACTCTATTAGCCACAACACAACCAGGCTTATATTTAATATGCCACAAATTAATCCTGCATAAAAACACCTGCGTGTTTGTTATGCTAGCTCCTAGCTCCTATGCTAGCTCCTAGCTCCATAGAACACGCCAATACAATTCAAACACCTGATCAACACACACAATCACTCAGCCCAAAAGACCGTTCACCTAACCCAAGGTTCATAAAGCTTATATATTTTAAAAAAGTTACGTACATACGCAAAAAAAAGTTGCGCACATACGGTCAAGCGATGAAATGTTTAGAAGCCAAAGCTGCATACTCACAGTAGCACGTCTGCGTCTTTGTCATCCAAATCAAAGTAATCCTGGTAAGAGTCTGTGTTGTCCCAGTTCTCTACAGGCGTCTGTGTATCGAAGTCAAAAGTCCTCCTGGTTAGAGTCTCTGTTATCTGAGTTCTTCCATCTTGACTGCATCTTTCGGGAATGTAAACAAAAAAGCGCCGGCTGTGTACTGTTGTTGCTGACTACGTTCGAAAAATACGTCCATTTCGCACCGACAACTTTCTTCTTTGCTTGCTCAGCTTCCTTCTCCATAATGCAATGAACATGATTGCAACAGATTCACGAACACAGATGTCCAGAATACTGTGGAATTATGAAATGAAAACAGAGCTTTTTCGTATTGGCTTCAATGTGGAAGGCATACCCGTGTTCGCCGGTCTACGTCACGCGCATACGTCATCCTCAGAGGCGTTTCGAACCGGAAGTTTAGCGGCAAATTTAAAATGTCACTTTATAATTGGCATGTGTTATAATGTTAAGATTTCATCATTGATATATAAACTATCAGACTGCGTGGTCGGTAGTAGTGGGTTTCAGTAGGCCTTTAATATACAATACAACCACACCTAATTTACATCATCACACAAAGACAATACATGCTTTTGTTCACATCTGTCATCATTTGTAAAAACAACCATGATTTTAACAGACACACCTCACAATTTACAACAAAAATGCTCTCATGGATAAATATAATACACATTAAGTTGATGTGTCAAACATAATGCCCACCTTAGTGACCGTGGGAGCAGCTTTGATTGTTCCAAAGCCACATTTTAACTTCAATTGGGAATGAAGAGTAATCTGTTAGACTTTTCAAGTTTGTTGTGAGATCGTTCCATTCCTTTATGGCTTTATATGAAAAGGCTGATTGTGCAAAAGAGGTTTTACATCTGGGTACGTTACACTGCCCCCTGGTGGAGGCTCGTGTGTTTCTAGTTGTCACAGCAGATGTAAACTGGACAAAGTGCTTAAGTGGCGCTGGTGCAGTGTTATTTAGGATTCGATGGGCCATTCATATTGATGCTAATCTTTGAATGTTAGCTAAATTTAACAATCTATATTTTTGGAGAACTAAACAGTGATGGTGGTGTTGTGGTTTTCGGTCAAGGATTTTGAGCCATTGTTTGTGCAAAGTTTTCAATGCCAGTGTCATTTTGCTTGCCTGCGACCAACATGTTATACAATAATAAAAACGAAACATAATCATTGCATTAAAATAAGTTTGAGCTGCCTCCAGTGTTAATGAATTCCTGATACATTTGAACGTTTTTATGTTGTATTTAAGACTCTGGGACATTTGTTTGATATGTTTTTTAAAGCCAAATGTTGGCTCTAAAATGACACCCAGGTAACGATATTCACTAACATTTTGTATTATTTCCTTATTAACCGTTATATTTGGAAAGGATGACATTTTATATTTGTTTACAAAATACATTGTTGCCGTTTTCTTAATGTTTATTGTAAGACAAGAGTCATGTAGCCATCTTGCCACCTTCTCCATGGCTGTTGTAAGTTTTCTGGCAACCGTTTCAATGTCCTTTCCCCAAGTATAAATAACCGTGTCATCTGCATACATCTGGATATTTACATCCTCACATACAGATGGCAGGTCGTTTATATACATGGAGACAAGAAGAGGGCTGATATTAGAGCCTTGTGGTAATATAACTGTGTTTAAAAAGTACTTATACACACAATGAGATATTTGAAAATATTTTTATTTGATAAAAGTAACACATAAATAGAGACAAAGTGTACTTTCATGACTGATAAAACATTACATTTGTGTATAGAAATATTTCTATGTTTAAGAGAGCACAGCTTGTAGGTACAGTGTACAATTAAATACAGTAGCTCAGTTGCTTAGTCAGTAATGTGTTTATACGAGTTTAGACTGTGGTATGATGTTTCTTAATGGGAAAGACATTAATGTCTTTTGTTTTCATGTTAGCATCTAAGATAGTGAGCTGACGCCAGTCAGTCCAATGAGTGTATGAAAGTGAGTCATCAATCACAGTATTCGATAATTATACTTTGATACGAACCGTCGGGAGTTTTACAGTGGTTATCATTAATACTGAACGGTAGATCCCTGGCGGTTAGTATGGCTTATTTATATCCTCCTGCAGTGTGCAGTGTATAATGTTTAGATATTCGCTGTCCTCCAAGGATGATATTTGCCGCTAGCGAGAACGCTACATTGCGTTGAGGATGTGGTTGTTCGCGTGTTGCTGTCAGATTTGCGGAACACAGCTGGAATGTGTCATCAACATTAATTTTCACGGTATTATGCTAGTATTAAAAACTCTATTGTTGGCCAAATTTACAACATTTATATTGTATTTTGTCTATGTCGCGCAACCCGAGTTTGGACTTCTGATTATTTTTTCCGTGGTTGGTTTTTTGGTTACAGTCCTCTTGTTTTACCGAGTTTCTGTCAGGAACTCGTTTGGCGTTGTTGGCGTGATCTCAGAATGCAGAGACAGGAAACAGTGTGCATGTACAATGATAATTTATTAGGTGAAAATTGGAACTTCTGCAGCTAGGAAGTGCACAAAAAGATCAACAATTGTGGTAGCAACAAACATTGATGATTTATACCTGTCCAAAAGAACAGGGGAGGCATAACCTTGGATTTCGACTGGATGCATAACAGCTGCAGAATGGTGCCAGAGCGGAACGTGTCCGCCAGTTTATTACGTTCTACGAGACAAATAGAAGCAAATAAACTTGGTCCTGTCATTCAAGATATGTAACGGCTGCTGAACGGCAAAACCGCGGAACGTCTCGAGCTTTGCTGTCCATTAATACCAACAGGCGGGCGAATGTCTGTGACGACACTGACTCGACTTGACTCGTGGAAAAGATTACAGTTTTGCCTTACAGAACGACAACATTATCTTTTCTTTATTTGCAGCAAGCAACAACACAACAGTAACAATATGCCTGTTGAGCTTTGCACGTGCACACACACACACACACACACACACACACACACACACACACACACACACACACACACACACACACACACACACACACACACACACACACACACACACACACACACACACACACACACACACACACACACACACACACACACCTCTCATTAAAATCTCACTCTCTACTACCCTGCTTACCTGCTAGTATTTGACACAGGTCCCCAAATAGCTGTCCAGGATATGCCTGTAATATGATTCTTTGATTTTGGACCTCCAGAATCAGCATGTCCTCATCCATGTGTCAACTATGTAACATTTTGTCTGAAAACCTTTGACAAGTTGACTTCACGTCCGTCCTCGCTCATCAGGACTTTTCAAAGTGTAAAATACGATCCTGTTCATCCGCTTTGAACAGGAATTATTTCATTTTGAAAGTAAACAGGATAATATATTTTGTGTTTGTGCATGACTTCCTGTCCGACACAGGGATATTTTAGCTAAATTCATGCCCCGCGTCGCGGCGACCGGCAAAAATAGAAGCGCTGCATAGATTTGGCGCAGGGACGAGTTACGGCACCGTGCGGCGTCGTTCGCATGGGTGGAAACTGACACATTGATTAGAATGGAAACGGAAGCAGTACGCCACTGTGGCGGCTCCATTTGGCATCCGTTACACCTCCAGTGTAAATACAGGGTACGAAGCAACCTGATTGGCAACCAGGGACAGGTATGTCCTAATTGCCAAACAGGGACGGGTGCGAGAGGCAGCGCTCAGGCCAGAGGTGAAGTGGAAGGAAATGGAAGCACACAGTAATTGAAACCAAAAAAACAAGAGCGCTGTAATGGAAATAACATCAACCACAGGAACATAATAAACATGAGTCCATATTGTCATGAGGGATCCCGACAACATGTAACCCTTTCAAACTCCAATACGATTTGATTTGTTATTATTCTTTATCTTTATAATTGAAAGATCAATAACTTTTAATTATCCTAAATAAACAAACAATAAAAATAAAGTCGACTCTAAATGTCTGTTAGCAAAAATTGCATATATTGAAACTGGGTCAATTGTTGTTTTTTTTTGTTTTTTGTTTTGTTACCATCGCACTCCAACTAATTCAACATACTGGCTCCTTTGTCCGTGTTAATGGACTTATCTTTTTTGTTCGGTTTAAAGCTGAAATATTCACACACAGGCACATTTGGCTTTGCAATCATCTTTATTCCTCATAATAGTTGTTACTTTGCACTGTTTCTCACTAGCGACTAGCGAGGCTCACTCTGCGCATGTGTGTAACCTGGCGGTCTCGCCTCCGCCCATCAAAACAAAGATTGTGGTTTGTGGATGACTGACAAGAGTATTCACTCCATCCATTAAATCCTGTTATTTAATAAACACACTCGGATGCTGTGAGCAATGCACAGAGTCAACACTCCTGCACCCTGATTGAAAGTGAAAAAGGAAGAAAACAAACACAGATGGACAATCGGTCAGGGTCAGTAAGCCTAAAAATTATCAAAAGAAGCACTGACCTGTGTTTACAATTTAAACGTTCGTATTTTTTAAAGATTAAAGATTAAAGTACCAATGATTGTCACACACGCACTAGATGTGGCAAAATTTGTCCTCTGCATTTGTTGTATGAAATTCTATTATTTTATTCCCAACAGTCTCAGTGTTTCCCATAAACTGCCAAGATACCTGTGGCGGTGGGGGCGTGGCTATGGGCGTGGCTATGGGCGTGGTCACCATGACATCATCGAGTAATTTGCATAATTTACTACAATGATATGATTTTCTCTAAAAAGGCTCAAAAAATGTATACTTACTAATTCATAATAACAGTTTTGTTTTAAACATCCATCCATCCATCCATCCATCCATCCATCCATTTTACAATATAATTACAACACTTTATGTACATATTTATATACAGATTTGAACAATAAGTTATTCACTGAAATATATTTATTAATTGTGGTTCTTCCAAAAAATATATCTTATAAAATATAAAAGCTAAAATGTCTCTTAAAGCTCTGCCCCTTTAATTAGTGCATACTAAATAATTTAACTTTAGCCTACTACTACAACCATATTATTTACCAGCAACATAAAGTGAAACAGAGGCAGAGGTGTCCTGCCACAGTCAGTAACAAATAAACAGAAAACAGTAGTGGTCAAATACAAATAAGGCAACAAGAGAAGTATCCTACACTTCTCTTTTGTAAAGTAAATCTGAACAGCCTATATGGGCATCTACATCAACTATATGATTTGCCTGAGAAGCTGGACAGGACCAAAAAAAAAATAAAAAAAAATATTTGTGGCGGACGTAATTCTTTCGTGGCGGGCCGCCACAAATAAATGAATGTGTGGGAAACACTGAGTCTATAATCTTAATTTCAAACTATTCTATGGCCACATATTTCACCCTGCTTCCAGTATGTTAGTAGTTTTGTCCATTGAGTCAAAGTACTCTTCCCAGGGCCTGCAGAATTAGGAGTGCACTCGGATGCCATTTAAACTATAATAGCAACGGGGATGTTTCTTTAACCGGTCATTTTTCAATTGCCTTACAGGGTCTGCTGGCATGGCATAGTAACATCTTTTGTCTGCCATTTTATTGGTTGATTTGCTGAAAAATCAGCTAGTTCTGCTGTTAATGTGGTTTTGGCATGGTTAAGGCCGACAGTAAATGATTTTTGATGAACCACCTCCTCATCATCCTTATGTCTTGGCATGACGTCAAAATATTGATTCTCAACTGCTCCAGATGATGTTGTCGAAAGATGTGGTGTAGAGATATAGAGTCGTTTGAAGACGATGTATTCAAGGATAAAATATTAACTGGGTTTCGTAGTCATCTCTAATACGCAATACTCCTCTCGCTGTAATAACACTTTCTTATTTTGATTTGATGTATATTATTGATGGTTCATATAAATGTGACGTGATAATGGTCTAGGGATGTAACAATATGAATTTTTTTTTTAACACGGTTATCATTATTACAGTGGTATTGTTGAATGTGCTCAAAAAGTATTTATGCACACACCAAAATGTTTTGACCAAGTTTTTAAATAACTAAAATAAATAGACACACTGTTACAAAACCCACTATTTTGTGTTTCTTATGCTTCACTGAAAGTATTTTATTCTTAATATATCATCTCTCTTAATAGCTAAGCTTTTATTGTTTTGAATATTGGTTTGTACTGCAGCACTTTAAGATGTATTTAAGTAAATAAAAAGTGCTTAACAAATTAAAATCTATTTTTCTTATTATTATTTTATTATTTCTTGGGGGCGTCATGGCATCCTACTTTGTTCAGCAGTCTTTGAACGCACCGTAAAAACATCTCCACCTCATATTCTAAGTATAGCATGATCATTCTGCTATAAGAAAGAACAGCTTGTAGGTTGAATGTACACAATTGACTAGATAAGTTGCTCAGACAGAAATGGGTTTATACCTTTTTGGATTGGGGTATGTTGTTTCTTAATTGGGAAAGACATTGATGTCTCTTGTTTTCATGTTGGCATTTAAGTTAGCGAGCTGCCGCCAGTCAGTTTGTGAGTTTATCAAAGTGCACTTATCGGTCACGATTTTGCAATAATTTAATGATTTACGATATAACTAGTGCAGCGCGGTGGAACAGGGGTTAGTGCTGGTGCCGCACAATAAGAAGGTTCTGGGTTTGCTCCCCGGACTCTGCGTCTTTCTGTGTGGAGTTTGCATGTTCCCCCCGTGACTGCGTGGGGTCCCTCCGGTTACTCCGGCTTCCTCCCACCTCCAAAGACATGCACCTGGGGATAGGTTGATTGGCAACACTAAAAATTGGCCCTATTGTGTGAATGTGAGTGTGAATGTCTATCAGTGTTGGCCCTGCGATAAGGTGGCGACTTGTCTCCAGCCACCGTGACCCTGAGAGGGACAAGCGGTAGAAAATGGATGGATGGACTGTATTACTAACCGTTTGGAGTTTAACTGTGGTTATCATTAATACTGTTTATCACTACATCCCTATAGTGGTCGTATTAAGAAGTGGATTGGCATTGGTTAAATCCCCACTGAAAACCCCAGTATGAAAGTATAGTGAATAATGTTTATTTAGGTGGGAAGTGTGTTGCGTGTGCACAAAACACATTCCGAGCTCTCTTATATTATTGATTGACTAACTGTGATTATTTACACAGATGAGAGAACAGATGTCAGAGTTTGTTCCCATTCCCACGACGACTTAAAGTAATATTTAAAAGTACAAAACAAACTGCTCAAGCAACTTGACAAGTACTTGAAATTGTCATCACCACCCTTCCTTTGCAATGCTGACTTTGTCTATGGATTGAAGTAGGCCATGAATTTTAAAAACAAGGCACATATCATAGATTTGGTCGTAGATGAAATGGGTCCTTTATCTCCTCTCTGATGCTGCATTACTGTGTAGTTTAATGGAATTTTTCAATTTTAGGACCAATGAGCCTTGTTACGAGACAAAAATGTCCCAGTATAAAGAATCTACTGTGCTAGTTCCTTGCCCAGCAGGCTGTTATGTGCTGAATGTCCATAAAGCACTTGCATCATTGCAGTGCTCTTGTTCATTTGTTTATTAGTTTCTTAGTTTGAACTGTGGCCATAAGATTAGGAGAAGTGAACTGACACGCCAACTCATGCATGTGATAGAACAGTGGGATCTCAGTTTTTGTTTGGAATCTGTTTCAAAAGGTCACATTAAAAGCAATCCTGTAAATGTAGTAATCTGTTCCAGACACCCAAATATACAGTATTAACACAAAAAACATGTTATGGTTAGTACATTTTGTTTACATGCAGAAAACAATACAAAATACGACGAATGAAATGAACAAAAGAACATCACTTCTACCTTTTATTGAAGATAAGCAAAAAGATAGCCAGATCCAAACCACCTTTGTTATTTTCTTGAATTGAATAATGTTCGTCACCTTCTTTATCTAAGTGCTGGCCATTTCAACTTTCTTTGGCCCCATAGTGCGTTATTTTGTAGATGTACTCGATAAACAGAGACTGAGTCACCAAAATTGACAGATTGTTTATTTTGCCACTCGATTACGAGAAATGTTACCCATCCATCCATCCATTTTCTACCGCTTGTCCCGTTCGGGGTCGCGGGGGTGATGGAGCCTATCTCAGCTGCATTCGGGCGGAAGGCGGGGTGCACCCTGGACAAGTCACCACCTCATCACAGGGCCAACACAGATAGACAGACAACATTCATACTCACATTCACACACTAGGGCCAATTTAGTGTTGCCAATCAACCTATCCCCAGGTGCATGTCTTTGGAGGTGGGAGGAAACCGGAGTACCTGGAGGGAACCCACCTAGTCACGGGGAGAACATGCAAACTCCACACAGAAAGATCCAGAGCGCAGGATCGAACCCAGGACCTTCGTATTGTGAGGCAGACCCTAAACCCTCCTCCACCGTGCTGCTCGAGAAATGTTACATGGGCAAATTTACTAGTTTGTTACTCGCAATGTAAATCTGTAGGATACCCGAGGTGGTGTACAAAACCCAGTCAAAATTTAGGCAAAAATGTAAATTAAAAACCAAATCGTACAAAAAGCGGGGTATAAAACAAGAGGTACAACAAAATGTGCGAATTTGGAAAGGATATTTCCGAGCCTTCAAAGTGTTCCGAAAAGATGTTCCTTAATATGTGCGGGTGCATTTTATACATAATATCACAGTAAAACTTGAAAAAAACATGACTGATGCCCACAATGAACTGGTACCATATTTGTTTTGTTTATTCATTTAACAGTCAGCAGTCCTGACAACAAATCTAACCATTTTGATGGCTTTGATATTCTTAAATAACTTAAATTGGCACTGTTATGTAAAACATTTTTTTTAAATTAACATTTACAAATGAGCTGAGTATGATAACTGTGCTGTCCAGTTATTATATCTTGTTTTCTTGTTCCATTTCTGAGTCTCATTTGCAAATATTATATAGTAGACATTTCATTGCAGTTGCAATTCCAAGACGTTAGAGGCCTACTGAAACCCACTACTACCGACCACGCAGTCTGATAGTTTATATATCAATGATGAAATCTTAACATTGCAACACATGCCAATACGGCCGGGTTAACTTATAAAGTGCAAGTTTAAATTTCCCGGGGAACTTCCGGTTCAAAACGCCTTTGGAGGATGACGTATGCGCGTGACGTCGCGAGGTCCACGGAAGTGTTTGGACCCTTTTGGACACAATACACAGAGCTCTGTTTTCTTCGACAAAATTCCACAGTATTCTGGACATCTGTGTTGGTGAATCTTTTGCAATTTGTTTAATGAACAATGGAGGCCGCAAAGAAGAATGTTGTAGGTGGGATCGGTGTATGCGGCTGGCTGTAGCAACACAACAAGGAGGACTTTGTTGGATAGAAGACGCGCTAGCGGCGAACTCACCTTGACTTCCTACGTCTCCGGGCCGCCGACCGCATCGTCGTTCGCTGGAACGCAGGTGAGCACGAGTGTTGATGAGCGGAGGAGGGCTGGCTGGCGTAGGTGGAGCGCTAATGTTTTTATCATAGCTCTGACGAGGTCCCGTTGTTAAGTTAGCGTCGTTAGCAACAGCATTGCTAGGCTTCGACAGGCGTCGAATACACATTAACCGTGTATTTACATGTCCAGTGTTTGGTTCGGTGTCTCCTGATAGTAGTATTGTTGAACTTCTGTCTATCCTTCCAGTCAGGGATTTATTTATTTTGTTTCTATCTGCATTTGAGACAGATGCTATCATGTTAGCTCATGCTAAGAGCTTCGTCGATGTATTGTCGCGGAGATAAAAGTCACTGTTGATGTCCATTTCGCCTTCTCGACTGTCATTTTCAAGAGGATATAGTATCCGAGGTGGTTTAAAATACAAATCCGTGATCCACAATAGAAAAAGGAGAGAGTGTGGATTCCAATGAGCCAGCTTGTACCTAAGTTACGGTCAGAGCGAAAAAAGATATCTCTTCAACTGCATTCTAGTCTGTCACTCTAACGTTCCTCATCCACGAATCTTTCATCCTCGCTCAAATTAATGGGGTAATCGTCACTTTCTCGCTCCTAATAACTCTCGCTCCATTGTAAACAACGGGGAATTGTGAGCAGCACTACCGCTTGTGACGTCACGCTACTTCCGGTAGGGGCAAGGCTTTTTTTTATCAGCGAGCAAAAGTTACGAACTTTATTGTCGATTTTCTCTACTAAATCCTTTCAGCAAAAATATGGCAATATCGCGAAATGATCAAGTATGACACATAGAATGGATCTGCTATTCCCGTTTAAATAAAAAAAATTCATTTCAGTAGGCCTTTAAATGACACTAGTGTTGCCTAGCTAGAAAGTAGCTGAGTGTGCCAGTCGAGTCTTATGTTGAGCCCAACAAAGTGTTTATACTGTAAGTATTGTATTTATTACAAACTAGCTATTTGATTTTAACGGGCATTTTAGTTGTCATTTTCATTACCAAAATTGGAGGTGTTGAAATCACCATGTAAAATCGGTAATGCTAATCAGCAGTACAAGCATCAAGCTAGTACATTTTGAAATAGTGGAGCCTTACTGTACATCTGACTTTTTTTTAACAGGCATACCATATTTTTCTGATTATAAATCGCTCCGGAGTATACGTCGCACCGGCCGAAAATGCATAATAAAGAAGGAAAAAAACATATATACGTCGCACTCGAGTATAAGCCGCATTTTTGGGGGAAATTTATTTGATAACATCCAACACCAAGAATAGACATTTGAAAGGCAATTTAAAATAAATAAAGAATAGTGAACAACAGGTTGAATAAGTGTACGTTATATGACGCATAAATAACCAACTGAGAACGTGCCTGGTATGTTAACGTAACATATTATGGTAAGAGTCATACAAATAACTATAACACATAGAACATGCTATACGTTTACCAAACAATCTGTCACTCCTGATGGCTAAATCTGATGAAATCTTCTTCCTCGTTGTCGCTCCTGGTATGCGCCGCTCCCTTTCTTTCTGCTGCTCGATCGCCGATTTCTGCTGCATATTTCACTACGTCCAGCTTGTAATCTGCAGTATATGATTTCCTTTTCGGTGCCATTTTTGTTCAGCCCTTCTCAGTTTTTATAAGTTACCGCCAATGTTGTAGCAGTGTGCTGTGTAGCAGTAGCAGTTAGCACTTCTGCCATGACCCGCCCCCGCCGAATTCTTATTGGTTGACGTGTGTGTGACGATTGCTGACATTTGCTTTGTCTCTTACGCGAATGAGATAAATAATATTATTTGATATTTTACGATAATGTGTTAATAATTTCACACATAAATCGCTCCAGAGTATATGTCGCACCCCCGGCCAAACTATGAAAAAAACTGCGATTTATAATCCAAAAAATACGGTACTTGCTTTGTTGGCATCAAACATTGTAAAATTACCTAAAGGCAGTTTGGTTGAGTGATTGTTTCCTCGCTAAGTGTTTTGTCCATAAAAAGATTAGACGTCACAAGCAAGTTAGCGTAATACGGCATTGTTCTATTTTACGTAGCACCACCGGAATTCAGTCAGTGCCCATAAAAGTACCACATTTGGTCCCTTTACCTAAGCAAAATACAGTACTATCTACACATTAATTTCCATCGCAAATGCTGCATAACGAGTAAATACAGAAAATCATACATTTGCCCCAATTTTTCCAAATAAAAACTTTACATTCAAAGGCAATCAAATCCACTTTTCTTAGTGGGAGGTCAGAATTATTTTGGGTGGTACAGATGTTGCCTTTTTTTTCTATGTGCCCTGTGATTGACTCATGACAGGACCAGGGTGTACCTCATCTCTTGCCTAAGCCAGGTGGGATAGATTCCAGCTCACCCTGTGCAGAATAAATCATAGAAATTAAAAGAATAACATTTCCTACGTCTCCAACGTTGAATTTAACCATACCATACCATACCAGCAAAATGAACATTCTCATCTCACGGCTGCTATGAGTCTGGGGTGTAGTAATGGCAGAATGCAGCATATTTGGGAATTCTGTCATGAAAGTCTGGTTTATGCTCCTGTGCTGAGAGGCGCAAGCATATGCTACTGGCTCGCTCCTCCCCCCACTGGCACGTAATAAAAATAATGTACTACAACTTGTAGTACATTATTTCCTGACTCATTCAGAGAGCTACAGCCCATTTTAGCTAAGGCCTTCTCAGTGTATCCACATTTCCAATAAAAGTGACTATTACAATTTGGGCTGGGCGACACAACGATATAATATATACTTATCGCGATAGACGCGTAATCGATACCAAAAAAAAATGCCTTGGCTAAAACGTTAAAACAAGATTAAAAATTGTAGAAGTCAGAAAAAAGCAGAAGTTGCGACGCAAGGTTGGTTGCATGAACAAAGGCACTCGCTCTATGTTAACCGAGCATCACAGGAAGTGATCACTGATCAGTGGGATTAGGCAATCAAGTAACAGTATCAACTTTGGTTGCGCCATCTTGGTTCATTGCATGGAGTGAGAAGAGAAACTAAAAATGCTGCACAGAGCAAAAAAATTGTGGCCAAAACAAAACGTCAACTCGACAGTAGGGCTGGGCAATATGGACCAAAACTGACTCCGCGTTATTTTTAGTCCTAACACTAGGGGTGTAACGGTACGTGTATTTGTATTGAACTGTTTCGGTACGGGGGTTCCGGTTCAGTTCGGAGGTGTACCGAACGAGTTTCCACACGGACATATTAAGTAGCGTAAACGTCGTTGTGTAAACAATGCACACCGAGGCACAACACACGGCATGCTAGCAGCTAACGGGCTACGATAGACTGACCATACGTCCTCTTTTCACCGGACAGGTCCTCTTTTGCGGAGCTGTCAGGGCGGCGTTTCTTAAATGCTTCAAATGTCCGGCACTTTGAGTTAGGGTTGCGTGTATTTTCAATGTTAAGTTAAAAGTTAAAGTACCAATGATTGTCACACACACACTAGGTGTGGTGAAATTATTGTACGTTCAGGGTTAAGAAGGGGTTAAAAACAGCACGCAGCAGCATTCGTGAGGCAGGGGCACAGACAGAGAGAGCGAGAGAGTTATGATAAACGCGCATGCGTTGCCCGGCTCTGCTTTTTATCCATAGATTTATCAGATTCAATTTTTTATTATCTATAGCAGGGGTGTCAAAAGTGTACCCCGGAGGCCATTTGCGGCCCACAGATAATGTTTTAAAGGCCCACGGCACATTCTAAAAATACTATTAAAATAAACAAAAGCAGATCAAAAGTGAAATAAAAAAGCTTAAAGGTTCAATGTAATTTAGAAAAAGTTGCAATGTTGACTAATAAAACAAAGCTGTTTTTTTTTTCTTTCAAACTGTCCTTGCTCAAAACATAATATTGAATCAAAATCAATGTTATTATGAATTATTGACCTATCCAAGGTTCCGATTACTTCACATCAAATATTCCACTAAGAAAAATATTTTTGGTGGAAGATTTTGCAAATTTGGTAAATAAAAAACCCAACAATCTATATTTTGTTGTTTTCTTACTGTACCGAAAATTAACCGAACCGTGACCTCTAAACCGAGGTACGTACCGAACCGAAATTTTTGTGTACCGTTACACCCCTACCTAACACAGTATACAGTATAATACTGGTATCTTAAAAACATGCAAAGTGCTTAAGGTTGCCAAAGTGGTTTTACGGCTAGATATCAAGTGTTGAGAGTACTCAGATTATTTTTGTTGTAAGTAGTAACTTAATGTGTTGTTTATTCTTATTAAGTAATTAGTTAGTCGTTATTATGTCAAACAGATTTCGTTCATTTTGTTCATTAACGTTAGCTTCAAAGCACAGCGCTTGTGCGCGGGGATGGATGTAGCTTCTACTCGCTCACTGCGGTGAAATCCGATGGCTGTTTAAAACTACTTTTCACCTGCCAAGATACCTGTGGCGGTGGGGGCGTGGCTATGGGCGTGGCTATGGGCGTGGTCACAATGACATCATCAATTAATTTGCATAATGTACTACAATGATATGATTTTCTCTAAAAAGGCTAAAAAAATGTATACTTACTAATTAATAATAACAGTTTTGTTTTAAACGTCCATCCATCCATCCATCCATCCATCCATTTTACAATATAACTACAACACTTGTCTTGTTATATTCTTATTTTACTGTTATATTTGTATTCTCATTGATGCTTTTTGTTTTTATTCTATTGTAATATTTTTCTATTTTGTTTCCATTTATACCCCCATTATTTACTTTTTTAAATTCGATCTCAATTCTGTACACTGCTGCTGGAATTTTAATTTTCCTGAGGGAACTCTCCTGAAGGAATCAATAAAGTACTATCTATCTATCTATCTATCCATCTATCTATCTATCTATCTATCTATCTATCTATCTATCTATCTATCTATCTATCTATCTATCTATCTATCTATCTATCTATCTATCTATCTATCTATCTATCTATCTATCTATCTATCTATCTATCTATCTATCTATCTATCTTTATGTACATATTTATATACAGATTTGAACAATAAGTTATCCACTGAAATATATTTATTAATTGTGGTTTTTACAAAAAATATATCTTATAAAATATAAAAGCTAAAATGTCTCTTAAAGCTCTGCCCCTTTAATTAGTGCATACTGAATAATTTAACTTTAGCCTACTACTACAACCATATTATTTACCAGCAACATAAAGTGAAACAGAGGCAGAGGTGTCCTGCCACAGTCAGTAACAAATAAACAGAAAACAGTAGTGGTCAAATACAAATAAGGCAACAAGAGAAGTATCCTACACTTCTCTTTTGTAAAGTAAATCTAAACAGCCTATATGGGCATCCACATCCACTATATGATTTGCCTGAGACGCTGGAAAGGGAAAAAAAAAAAAAGTAAAACAAAATTTTTTTTTTTAAATTTGTGGCGGACGTAATTCTTTCGTGGCGGGCCGCCACAAATAAATGAATGTGTGGGAAACACTGCAATATAACACAATATTGCAATGCTTTTAATGCTTCACAGGGCATTCAATCGATCACAACTGGACTGTTCGGTTTGTCTTAGAAGACGTTTCACCTTTCATCCAAGTAGACTTCATCAGGTCATGCTCATCGACTAAGATTGGTCAGATCTAGTCTTATCTTTTCTAGACTAGATCTGACCAATTAAAGTGAATAAGAGAATACTTGAGAATCTGAGATCCTGAAAATGCAAACTTTTTAAATGATATAATATTATGTTAAATGTATTAATATTGATGTAATTTTTAACTCAGTTTGTCCAATGAATTATTCCTGTCATCTCTTGCAGAGTTTCTTAATCTTTTTGACCCCGGGCTCAACTTTTCCACTACAGCGGGCCAGAGAGGCACTCCAATATTAACACTAAATTAGTAATCTTACTCTTGATTTTAATTGTATTCAATAATTATATCTAACATAATTACAGTTTGCAACCTTGTCAAATGATATGAAACCGTGTAAATCACAAAGAATATTTTTCATTTAACACGTAAACCTTAGGCCAGTTGATTAGAAAAATACTGTTAGAACAGATACTAACCAAATATACTGCATAAGAAGGGACCCATAAACAACTGAATGCATATATTTTCATATGATTATGTTGTTCTTGAATAAATAAACTAAATTAATAATGAATAGGTTTCCTAACCGAACTGTCATTACAATTAAAGTACAATTGAAAATATTAGAGTCGTGTATAAAGAGATTATGGTCAACTATAGGAGAGGCGCCATCTTTGCTACCAAAGACGCTTGCGACTGTGCCCAGATGCATGCAATTGCTGTCGTTTTGACGTTAGTTTTTCTGACAAAATAAAGCAAAATAGTACATCTAAATATAGTTCTAAACATACTCAAGCTCACAAACTTACACCTAAACATGCATTTATTTCATGAAAGTATAATTTTGCGACCTTATTTGACGCAATCACGGAGAAATTATGACTTTTGTGTGAAGTATGTCAACTGTGCTGGCTCCAAAGTATTTGTAATCACTGCGCTATGCCTGTGCTGTTATTACATCCAAGATTGGGTTTCCTTTACTCTTTCAATGTCTACTCCGTCTATTTGTATATCTGTTTGACTTTCTCTTCTGCTGTTACCGAATAGCAAATACTTTAGTTTAACTGAGATTGAAAGATGGTCTGTTTTTGTCAAACCTTCTGTTTAATTTGTTAATTTTGTCTGTATTTGTATTAGGGCAGCACAATGTGTGCCTCACAATAAGAAGGTCCTGAGTTCGATCCCCGGGTTCAGGGTTTTTCTGTGTGGAGTTTATATGTTATCCTCGTGACTGCGTGGGTTCCACTCCGGCTTCCTCCCACCTCCAAAGACATGCACCTGGAGATAGGTTGATTGGCCCTAGTGTGTCATTGTGAGTGTGAATGTTGTCTTTCTATCTGAGTTGACTTGTCCAGGGTGTACCCCGCCTTCTGCCCGAATGCAGCTTGGATAGGCTCCGAGCGGAACGGGCGGTAGAAAATGGAGGGATTATTTGTATTGTCTTCTTTGTGTTTTTTCCTGAATAAAACGCAGAAGGTGTGCCATGCTTTTACCTCTTACAATACATTGTAGTTGTTGGCTCTGCAGTGTTGACGGCAAACCTCCACTTCCCATTGGCCTGGGCGATATGTTGATTTTATTGAGGAATTTGAGTTTTTTGTTGCAGATGATTTAAAATATATGCTCCGGCATATAATTTGCCCGCTTCCGTAGCCCTCGCCCGCCACCTTACTCCCTAAGCAGAGATCTGCATGCCTAGCAAAACAAGGCTAATGCTAATGCTATCAAGAGCGAGATATTTGTTCCAAAGCAAAGTCTTGCCAGTGCTTTAGATTTGCGGCAACAGGCATTGAACAAGTGACTGCACGTTGCAAAGTTTCTTTAAAAAAGGCTACAGCAGCACAACATACTTATTCCAGCATCGTAAACAGGATCGAGCCAAGTATGGGAAATGCAACTTTTTCATACAAAGTGAACAAGACTGCACCAACAGCTCCATCTAAGAAGCAGCGTACTTTGGCAAACTCATTTACACAAGGTACCATGTACGATATGGCAAACAATGCACAGAGCGATCACTAAAGCAGTCGATTTGCACATCTAAACCGGACAGCTCCTCGTACACTTGTGTGCTGCTGCAAAACTGTGTAATGCGTTTAATCATCAATAAAGTGATATATTACATGTGCAAAGAAGTGTACTTTGTCTTTAACATCAGTACACACTAACAAGGAGCTCAGGATACTTCAGGGAGAAGCCTCTGTTTATTAATTTACTAAATCTATATAGTTATCTCAATGTTTTACTTAATTATTTATTTGCATACAATGTATAACACTACATTTTTATTTACAAAAGTATTTTTTAAGACGGAAGTTTTAAGTTTGCCCATTATTAATCTCAATGTTATAAATAAATGATAAATGGGTTATACTTGTATAGCGCTTTTCTACCTTAAGGTACTCAAAGCGCTTTGACAGTATTTCCACATTCACCCATTCACACACACATTCACACACTGATGGCGGGAGCTGCCATGCAAGGCGCTAACCAGCAGCCATCAGGAGCAAGGGTGAAGTGTCTTGCCCAAGGACACAACGGACGTGACTAGGATGGTAGAAGGTGGGGATTGAACCCCAGTAACCAGCAACCCTCCGATTGCTGGCCCGGCCACTCTACCAACTTCACCACGCCGTCCCCCAATGTTGGAGATTATAATTTATTTGCATGCATTGTACTGTACAGTGCTACTTTTTTGTTTACAGAAGTATTTTATTCAAGAAGAAGTATTGCCTCCCAAAAAAAGCTCTTAATATAGTACTTTGAAAATATTGCATAAAAAATAAAATTGATATTAGGTCCAAAAATAACAGGGAGTTTTCACACACTGAAAAACTAACGAGGAAGTGCGGCAGACACATACCATCAGCTTAAAGTTAGTAGCAGTCATGGTGCCCTGTTGTCACGTGAGTGCCTTTTGACTAATCATTGAGGAAAACCCCTGAAACCGTGTTGGCCCTACTCTCTATATACAAGACTATGGAAAACACAGCTGTAACAGGGCGGCCTTTAGGACCCAGCGCCGCAAGTTAAGAGCCTAAAAGTACCAGTAGAGTGGAAAAACAAGTTCCCTCTATATTGAAGCTATTATCATATATATTGTTGAAGTACCAATGATTGTCACACACACACTAGGTGTGGCGAAATTATTCTCTGCATTTGACCCATCACCCTTGATCACCCCCTGGGAGGTGAGGGGAGCAGTGGGCAGCAGCGGTGGCCGCGCCCGGGAATCATTTTTGGTGATTTAACCCCCAATTCCATCCCTTGATGCTGAGTGCCAAGCAGGGAGGTAATGGATCCCATTTTTATAGTCTTTGGTATGACTCGGCTGGGGTTTGAACTCACAACCTATCTGATGTATGACACCGAAAAACGTATAAAATTTACAAATAAATAGATATGATCAAAAAAGTATCAATCTGACAGAGATTCCCAAGCCATTTCGAGAGATAATGAGGAAGCCAGTCAAATGATCGTGTGGCGTAGAGGTAGGAACCGTAGATCCCTTCCATTCATCCATCCATTTTCTACCGCTTGTCCCTTTTGGGGTCGCGGGGGGTGCTGGAGCCTATCTCAGCTGCATTCGGGCGGAAGGCGGGGTACACCCTTGACAAGTCGCCACCTCATCGCAGGGCCAACACAGATGTTGCAATTTAGTGTTCCCAATCCCACCAACAATAATGCAAATCATGCAGACTTTGTGAGAGCAATTAACGACTACTGTGGGAAAAATGATCCTGAAAAAAAAGGAGGATGAGCTACAAGTTTTAGAAGCTCTGCTTATTAGATCCAACCCCACCCCCCGGTCCGTGGGACAAATTTTCAAGCGTTGACCGGCCTGCAGCTACAAAAAGGTTGGGGACCACTGCACTATAGCATCATGTAGCAGTATTGCTAAGCGCTAAACAAAAAATACAAACATAATAAAACGATAGCTTACTGTACATTGTCTGCTTTTACTTCGATGACGACTTATAGGATGTCCGTATCTTCTCGTTTAGATGAACAATTAATCATGATGCACACAAAGGTTTAACAAGGAAAAGTCTCCCTTTTTCGGTTGTGTGTGTTTGTCTCCATCCCCGGGTATAAATTGAATGTCACAGATGAACAACTTCTAGATTCATGGCTAAATCCTCCTAATATCCAGATGAGAGGCATGATTTAATCTAAAATATCTTAGACAAGCCGAGACGCGATGATGCGGGAGCAGCAGGACATTGCTGCTAGCTCACAATAAAAGGCAGCAGAGGGCTACTTAGTTGTCTATATAATTGCGCCGCTAAAAAATTGTTTGTCTGCGTTAGCACTTGTAATAACAACATCGCTAATATTTGGTTAATATTCAGGTCACCATATGTCTAAAGACAATTGTTGGCGGGTTTTGGATGGTTATTTAGAGGGCGGAATAGAGAGCCCCCATTGTTAGCTGACTTTTTATGTATTTATTTATTTACAAATTAGAATGCATTGAAAAAAAGAAGAAACATATGTGTTCATATAAGGATTGTGAATGATAGACAGCACATCTCTGTCTAATTGTTGCTTATTTCCAGTATGACTGATCTGATGATATGGTCAGAGTGCAGAAGTGTTACTTCTGTGACGTCAATCTCCGGAAATAGCCAAAGGTATAAGAAGCAGAATATTCAAAATGGCAGACTGAATTTTATGGCATTTTGTGAAGTTTGTGATTTTGCATAGTGTTTTTACATTTTGGGGGATCGTAAATACAATTGGATATGGTTTAATGGGTATAATGAAACACAATTAAAAATATAAAGTCAACTTGTTTTTCCACTCTACTGGTACTTTAAGGAACCAGGGAGATTAGACTTGTGCCTTTTGCCTCCTCGGTGTGTCCTGACGTGCACATTTGAATATGGTTGCTGGCCACAGGTGTCTGCAATGCTCTAAACGAGCATTTTATACTTCAATGAATTATTCTTGACTTGGATGTTGGTACCTTAACGGTGTGTGAGACTGCTTCCACAGCCAACGTTCTTGGTTGACAATTGTGGTTCCTGCTGCACTTATTATATATAAGAGATAGCCAAGGCTGGCATCACGGTGAGAATACATTACTTCTCTGAAAGTTCCACAAGATTGAGACTGTTTGACACACCGAAGGCAGAACTCATTAGGTGTTTGCACAGACTAAAAGAACGGAGGCCCAGCCTACCACCCCACACTGTGTACTTACCCATTCTGCCCTATGTTAGAATTGTTAAGCCAAGTATTTTAAGCTTCCAAACTCCCCTTTCATTGTTGTGTAGCTAATTTGGGAAATTACAACCTATTACCAGTAGACTGTTTTTCTATAAACCAGCCCTTGGTTCATGTCGTCATTGGACCTGTACCAGTGGGGATACCAGCCTTAGAATTCAAGGGTCCCTCCCCTTAATAGGATGGTGTTGTCCAATTTGGTATTGTTAAAAGGATTGTTGTGCATCATTCCACTTTGCCACACCGCTTCACAACTTAAGTCATATTTTTTGTGCTTAAGAAATGTTTCTATAGCTGTGTCTAAATTCGGGGGCTGCATCCTTCCAAGGACCCAGCCCATGCCGTCGACAAAGTGTGGATCCTGACGAGAGTCCTCCAGCAGTGAATGAAGCGATATGAATTGGGACGGTCTAGCCTACGGGACACTTCCTGGTTACGTCTGTTGTCCCCGCCCTTACATTTACGTTACGTATCTGCTGCTCACTTGTGCGAGGTTGACAAACTTAAGAGAAGAATATCGAATCGTTTTTTGTGTTCTCTTTTAGAGGAAGTGGCAAGATCTACCGGCACCGCCGCCATCTGATTTTCCTTCGGTTAGAGCCGACCGATCATGGGAGATGGTTGTCATGAAGATGTGTCACGTTTTGACAAGCTGTTATTCATAATTGTCAGTTAATGATGGATTTATTGTTATGCCTGTCATAGTGGGATATGTACCTTTTAAAACACAGACAATCCAGAAGATGTCCCACAAAGAGTCCTCCTACAGCAACACCACACAATCTTACTTTATTAATATGTCATTCACAATTGATGTAATTTTCAAATCTTGTCAATTTGGTTACATTATAGCCAGTAATAGAAACATATTTGGATAGCATAATATTATTATAATCATTTAATTATTTACACATGAGTTTATTAAATTGTATATGTTATAAAAAATACTTTGTTTTCAATTGATCATCCAAACTGGTGTATACACATTTTGTGTCATTTTCTTTTTTTTTTTTTGCTCTGTCGTCTTCCAAGTCCTCCTCCTTGATAATTCTGCACAGCAACTCAAAGCAGAAAAATTAAACACAGGATCACAATAATCATTAATAGAAGTAAACATTTCCAAATAACAAACAAATGTAAACAAAAAACAGCAATACCTATTATCGGTAAATTGATACACACATTTACAATGCTTCATTATTCCGGCCACACGTTAATATAACATAATTAAGTCAACTTCTTGCGGTCTAAAAAAGTAAATTAAAAGATGTCAGGCTTTATTTCAAATGTTGAAAAGAGCTCGGGGCACCAAGCTGTCTACAATGGCCGGGTAAATGACTCTCCCTCAGGGTAAAGAGAGGGTCAAAGAGCACGGAGGACGCTCAACATTACGATAGTCGAGGTCTTGTATTTTAACATAAATGTCGTTCACTACTGTCACCCCTGCTTGACGTGTCTGCTTTTAGCTGTTTTAAATGAATAAATAAAGCTATACTTATACATTTTTAAGTCGCTATTTCCGCTCCGCATAACGTGGCCATTTTGAAAATAATTTTAAGAGTTGAGCGCACAAAGGATCTCAGGATGTAAAAGGACACAAAGTGTATACGGATGCAACCTTTCTGCTAATGGGAGAAAAGGACAAATTTGTCGGCCAGATTCAAAGGACACTTGGAACTTTTTTGGAATTGGGACAGCCTTTGCGCGATGACGTCAGCACTCCACAAATGCGCACTGCAAAGGATGCAGCCCCCGAACTGAGACACAGTTTATGACTTTAGCTCCAGACGTCTTCTGTTTGTTTGAGATTGTTAATACTGCCACAAGTGGTGCAAACATGTATTACAAATCCTACGGACCACAGCTGAGAAACAGATATTTGCCTATTTGGAATAAAATCTAGTTTGTCAATCATCTGATTTTTTTGAATCATCCATCCATCCATCCATTTTCTACCGCTTGTCCATTTTGGGGTTGCGGGGGGTACTGGAGCCTATCTCAGCTGCATTCGGGCGGAATACTGAAGAACATGTTTCATCCAGCTTTGCCAAAACCGCAATCGTGAGTCATTGAATGCCACACAATTCTTCACTCCTAAGCAAAAGCGGCATGTTTTCTATTTGGAGGACAGTAAAACTGTTGTTGTTTATGCTTCTGGGTTGCCTCTGTCATCACTGTTGTAAATGTCACATCACTATGAGTTGTGGGCTAGTCACTCCGTGACATGGCTGTGGGATTGTGCACTTAGAGACATAGATTTAAAGACTGCACATCAAGGGCCGCGGAAGTCCAAACGAGTGCTCAAAATGGTGTCAGGAACATTCTTCAAAATTCTTGTGATTGTGGGGAAATAATGATTTGATCAATTACTGATTTTGTAAGTTTCTTTTAAGGCATGAACAGTAGTGATGGGTGAAACAATACTAAAGCATTGATGCATTACAAAACACAAGAAGTGTTACTGTGTACCTTGATGTGTGTCACTTAAAAAACCCCAAAAACAAATCAACAATCTAAACGGAGCAGAAGGAAAAGTTGGTGTGGGATCATTTTGATCTTGTAGCTCTAAATATGGGCAATGTTTTTTTTTTTTCTTTTTGCTATTTGGCTTTTAGACCAGAATCGCACATTTCATACTTCTTTCTGCACTAGTACTTCTTTTAAAAAAAGCAACAATTACATTTGCTAGCTATTAGTTTTATTTGCAGGTGAAGTGTAGTTACTTTTTTAATCCAACAGATGGCATTATATGAAATACCATCACAGTATCAGTGCAGATTTAATACAGCCAGTGAGTGTGCCACACGCACAGTGAGGCATACGTTACCCATCACTACACACTAAAAAATGCTGGGTTATTTTGATAACCCAATTTATGAGTTGCTAGTGTTGGGTTAAATTGTGGAGTTATTTTTTTGAAGAGCTATCCATTTTTTGGGTTACAAGGGTATTATTTTAACTCAATTCCTGGGTTTTCAAAATTATGAACCATTTTTGGGTTGTTTTTCAATGAGTAACACATTTTTGGGTAAAAAGCTTTATTAATTAAAAGGATTTTTTTTTTTTAAGGGAATTTTATTATGGATTAATCTCATTAACATCATTTACAATCACGCATATTATGTACATGAAAATATTTGAGCATGCTGTATTGAACTACTATGACCATACACAGCAATTCTTGTAAAAAAAAATCACTCGTATCTTGCTTTTGAGTATAATTTAATGGAATAAAAATAATTTTGATCAGTAGTTGGGAAGGAGTAGGACGAACCAGCAGTAAAATGTACAATTTTAACCAACTATTGGGTAAAGGAGCGCTAAATTGCGCAACCCAATAGTTGGGTGGGGAATAACCCAACATTGTAGAGAGCATAACTCAGCATTTGTGTTAAATAAATTAAACACTATAGTTGGGTTATGAATCAACCAACATTGAGTCAGTATAACTCAACTTTTGGGTTAAATAATTAAACGCAAAAGTTGGTTTGAAAAAATTAACCCAAAATGTTGAGTTAAAATAACTCAAATAAGGGGCTCGTCCTTTTTTGAACCAGCAGTTGGGTTAAAATTGGGTTATTTTTTATCCCAAATTTTTTTAGTGTGTAATGATGGGTAAAGTGGGCCTTTATAACAGAAACAAACAGTATTTAAAAAAAAAAAATCAAAAAAATGAAATATATTAAACAGTGTTTCCCATAAACTGCCAAGATACCTGTGGTGGTGGGGGCGTGGCTATGGGCATGGTCACCATGACATCAATGAGTAATTTGCATAATTTACTACAATGATATGATTTTCTCTAAAAAGGCTCAAAAATTGTATACTTACTAATTAATAATAACAGTTTTGTTTTAAACGTCCATCCATCCATCCATCCATCCATCCATCCATCCATCCATCCATCCATCCATCCATCCATTTTACAATATAATTACAACACTTTATGTACATATTTATATACAGATTTGAACAATAAGTTATTCACTGAAATATATTTATTAATTGTGGTTCTTACAAAAAATATATCTTATAAAATATAAAAGCTAAAATTTCTCTTAAAGCTCTGCCCCTTTA
Source organism: Entelurus aequoreus (assembly GCF_033978785.1). Taxonomy (NCBI): domain Eukaryota; kingdom Metazoa; phylum Chordata; class Actinopteri; order Syngnathiformes; family Syngnathidae; genus Entelurus; species Entelurus aequoreus. The sequence goes on from NC_084735.1 coordinate 41,248,199, forward strand.
ATGAGTGCATTCTAAATAATTTAACTTTAGCCTACTACTACAACCATATTATTTACCAGCAACATAAAGTGAAACAGAGGCAGAGGTGTCCTACCACAGTCAGTAACAAATAAACAGAAAACAGTAGTGGTCAAATACAAATAAGGCAACAAGAGAAGTATCATACACTTCTCTTTTGTAAAGTAAATCTGAACAGCCTATATGGGCATCTACATCAACTATATGATTTGCCTGAGAAGCTGGACAGGACAAAAAAAATAAAAAAAATAAAAAATATTTTTTTTATTTGTGGCGGACGTAATTCTTTCGTGGCGGGCCGCCACAAATAAATGAATGTGTGAGAAACACTGTTAAATAGGTTTTGCAAATTGATTTGTTCATGTAATAATAATAATAATTATAATGGATTAGATTTTATATTGCGCTTTTCTATTATTAGATACTCAAAGCGCTCACAGAGATGGGAAGCCATCATTCATTCACACCTGGTGGTGGTAAGCTACATTTGTAGCCACAGCTGCCCTGGGGTAGACTGACGGAAGCGAGGCTGCCAGTTGGCGCCTACGACCCCTCCGATGAAACTATGCATGCATGAAACACCCTGCCAGGTCAGCATTGCACGTGAAAATATGTTCATTGGCTTAGCCTAAAACATCATCCATTTTTACACTTGATTCATCCCACAAGAAGGAAATGTGCAATAATCCTCTCATCATCTTGATATGCCACACCTGTGAGGTGGGATGGATTATCTTGGTAAATAACACACATTTGGGAGGAATAGGTCACCTTGCTCACACTGGTGAATGAATGATGAATGAATGAAAGGTTCTCTGTAAGGGTGCAAACTTACAAAATCTGCAGGAGATCAAATAATTATTCACCCCACTATACGATCTGCAGACCATTTTTAATTTGCAAAATATATTTGCACACCTGCAATGAGCTGGCGACTTGTCCAGGGTGTACCCTGCCTTCCGCCACTCGAAAGGCACAAGCGGTAGAAAATGGATGGATGGATATTTGCACACTTAGAATAGATCCTTTCCTGATGTGTCATCTTCCCATGTGACCACTTCAGTCTGTCGGCCATCTTTGTGGTCTTTTTCAAAGCGTGTACGCTATATGCTGCATTAATGCTGCAGTCTCTGTCATGGGGGTTTGTAAATTTCGATTTCTGTGTTAAAGATGTAAAGTCAAAGTAAATAGAGGTTAGAATAACCCAGCTCTGAGTCAAGTCACGACTGAAGAGGAGAAAAGCAGGAGAGTAGATTGACCTGACCATTATCTGTGCGCAAAGTGAAGCTGGAGAAACACCGGTGCAAGCGCCATGGTTACCATCTTGTGTAACCTGTTTTGAACAATATTGCCTAACAAGCATCCATGAGATAAGAAAAAAATAAGTGATGGCCGGGATGCTCTGTCACTATTTGTTGCTGGAACAACTAGATGAGCAAATATATAATGTTTACAGTACATGAATAATAAACGTAATATTATTAAACTTAGTCATTCACTAAAAACTGGCCTGTGCAAAACACTTTGACTATATTTTTTGTTAATATAGAAATTGCTTATTTTATGATCACTGCATATTTTTAGGCACTATGTGCTTGGCATGCATGTTCGTCTAGTGTGGATGTGAAGTGCGAATGAAACAGTATTTACTTTCTCAGTACGAATTGATTTTATATACATACTTTTCATGGGTTTCACTTTGTGCTTTAAACTAAATTGTGTTGTTTAGACATTTGATGCGTTTTTTAATCTGTGTTCAATCAGTATGCAAGCACGGGGTGGCACTCCTTTATATTCTTTATTTTTTTTAAACAGTGGTGAACAGGCAAATTGGGAATAGGTGGGTGCCATGATTGGGTATACAATCAGCTTCCATGAAATGCTCAGTCATTCACAAACTAGGACGGGGCGAGGGTCACCACTTTGTCAACAAATGTGTGAGCAAATTGTTGAACAGTTTAAAAACAACATTTCTCAATGAGCTATTGCAAGGAATTTAGAGATTTCACCATCTACGGTCTGTAATATCATCAAAAGGTTCAGAGAATCTGGAGAAATCACTGCACTTAAGCGATGATATTATGGACCTTTGATCCCTGCATCCTTGCATCAAAAAGTGACATCAGTGTGTAAAGGATATCACCAAATGGGCTCAGGAACACTTCAGAAAACCACTGTCAGTAACTACAGTTTGTTGCTACATCTGTAAGTGCAAGTTGAAACTCTACTATGCAAAGCGACAGCTATTTATCAACAACACCCATAAACGCTGCCGGCTTCGCTGTGCCCGAGCTCATCTAAGACTGACTGATGCAAAGCGGAAAAGTGTCCTGTGGTCTGACGAGTCCTCATTTAAAATTGTTTTTGGAAACTGTTGGACGTTGTGTCTTCCAGACCAAAGAGGAAAAGAACCATATGGATTGTTATACGCGCAAAGTTGAAAAGCCAGCCTCTTTGATGCTATGTGCGTGTATTAGTGCCCAAGGCATGGATAACTTACACATATGTGAACGCACCATTAATGCTGAAAGGTACATACAGGTTTTGGATTAATATATGTTGCCATTCAAGTAACACTATTGTGGACGCCCCTGCTTATTTCAGCAAGACAATGTCAAGCCATGTGTTACAACAACGTGGCTTCATGGGAAAAAAAATGGGGCTCTCTAAGGGAGAGCCCCACCACCCGCTGGAGGAAACTTGTGTGTACATTATGAGAAAATGCATTTAAAAAACACAGCATGCACACCCCACTGCTCTATGCACACACTCATGAAACAGTTAATCGAACCAATGGAATATAAATCAAAGCTTTTTTCTGATGGAATTCATCGATTTAACTGATTATTCATTGCAGCCCTAGATTGATCGCATGTGTTAACCCGTAAACTTTGACAGCCTACTCATCAAGCAAGATTATGTATCTTTTAAATGTAGGTGTGGATCAATTTATCAGTTATTTATTTTGGATTCATCAAAATGTTTTCACATACTGTATGGGAGTGTAAATGAGTTGATTAACTTTGGTGCAATAGTCTCATCATACTGTGGAACCTCGATTTGAGAACTTAATTAGTTCTTCAAACATGTTTCGTAGACCGAAAGGTTTGTAAAGTGAAGCCGATTTCCCCATAAGAATTAATGTAAACATTTTAGTAAAAACTGCACACTTTGAAGACACTATAATGTATGTACTGTAAATATATATATATATATATATATATATATATATATATATATATATATATATATATATATATATATATATATATATATATATATATATATATATATATATATATATATATGCATATAAATAAAACCAAGGGGGTAATGGCTCAACAATCTCTTTTTTATCCAAACAACACAACAACATTACATCAAGCTTAAATGTCAACACGCACACACGCATAAGTCTTGTTGGTGCAATCCAAAACGTTAACCACCATGTTGCCACAATAAAAAACAAAACAAGGAAAGTCATTTTATCTTGTGTCTGTGAATATTTGTGGCATTGTTGAACACTCTGGGAGTTTCGAAGTGATAATCGAGCAGTGGCTTTACAGCTAGAGTTAGCACCAACTAGCAGTGTGAGGCGATCTTTCACCAGCTTGTTTCCCATTAGTGCCTTCTCCTTAGCTGTAAAAAATGTCCGCTGTGGCATCTTTTTCGGTCTTATCACAACTACAGACATGTGAAATGTCTGCGAAAATGCGGAAATATGTGTTTTTATACATTCATTTTCACGTCAAAATATAAATTCTGAGTTTTGTTTTATGAAATATAAGAACAATTGGGGAATAAGCGGTAGAAAATGGATGGATGGATGGATGGATACAAACAAAATTTGTTGAACGCTGGCCTACAATAGCTATCCGAGCCTCAACGTTGACGGCTTTCTACTTTGCTGCTAACCATATGATTACAATCCAAACACTGTTAGTTCTCAACCTGTTGTAGTTCTAGAGTACCGTATTTATTAGTAACCAACAAGAAGGTATATTTTTGATGTGACGGATGTAAACAGAGGTCACAACACCGGAAGCATATTACCAAAGGGGGCGTGGCTACAGGATAGAGTTGCCAAATGGAAAATGTTTTCCAAGTATTTTGCATAAAAGTGTATAGAATTTTACATTACATTTTCAATGATATTAATGTTAGTAAATGATATACTAAATAAAACTAAAAATACTGTGGTACATTATGTAACAGGCGGACTAGTGGTTAGTGCTCGTGCCTCACATTAAGTAAAGTGAAGTGAAGTGAACTATATTTACGTAGCTTTTTCTCTAGTGACTCATAGCGCTTTACATCGTGAAACCCATTATCTACATCAGGGGTCCCCAAACTACGGCCTGGATATGGCCCGCCAGTGTCCAAAATATGGCCCGCGGGAAGTCCCAATTTTTTAATCAGAATATTTTAATCTGTCCTTTCTAGCCCATTCATCAATCCATTTTCTACCACTTGTTACTCTTAGGGTCTCCTAGCTGCTCAGTCAAATCATATTGTCTAAAAATGAATTTTCTCATTGATAATGTGACGTCAAGTGCGTGCTCTTTCAGTCAATTTGGACGGCGTGGCGAAGTTGGTAGAGTGGCCGTGCCAGCAATCGGAGGGTTGCTGGTTACTGGGGTTCAATCCCCACCTTCTACCATCCTAGTCACGTCCGTTGTGTCCTTGGGCAAGACACTTCACCCTTGCTCCTGATGGTTGCTGGTTAGCGCCTTGCATGGCAGCTCCCGCCATCAGTGTGTGAATGTGTGTGTGAATGGGTGAATGTGGAAATACTGTCAAAGCGCTTTGAGTACCTTGAAGGTAGAAAAGCGCTATACAAGTATAGCCCATTTATCATTTATTTATAATTAGTGCACAGGGAAAAAAAAGGCAATACCGTTGGGGAAACGTAAAAAAGTTTTGGAGTAAAGAGTTTTGACTTTTTGCAGATTGTCTAATCTGCAGAGATTTAAATAATTTAACATTCGGCGACACAATGAAATTTGCCACGGAGGGCAGTATGTGAGCTTGCTGGGTAAAGTGAGAGGAAAAAAGTTGGCCATGCCAAACTGAATTTGCTGCCCAGCAGAGTACAATGCTATGCCAAACACAGGCAAACCTGTCATCTGTCCGGGCCAACTTCAAAGTAGCTGAATTAATTGCAAGCTGTGGAAAGGCGTTCACTGATGGGGAGTTTGTAAAGAAGTGTTTGGAAACTGTTGCAGAGGAGGTGTCCAGACAAGAAAGACGCTCTGAACACGTGAGTCTGTCCGAATCTACAATTACAATTATATATATATATATATATATATATATATATATATATATATATATATATATATATATATATACATATATATATATATATACATATATATATATATATATATATATATATATATATATATATATGTATATATATATATATATATATATATATATATATATATATATATATATATATATATATATACACTACCGTTCAAAAGTTTGGGGTCACCCAAACAATTTTGTGGAATAGCCTTCATTTCTAAGAACAAGAATAGACTGTCGAGTTTCAGATGAAAGTTCTATTTTTCTGGCCATTTTGAGTGTTTAATTGACCCCACAAATGTGATGCTCCAGAAACTCAATCTGTTCAAAGGAAGGTCAGTTTTGTAGCTTCTTTAGCGGGCTAAACTGTTTTCAGATGTGTGAACATGATTGCACAAGGGTTTTCTAATCATCAATTAGCCTTCTGAGCCAATGAGCAAACACATTGTACCATTAGAACACTGGAGTGATAGTTGCTGGAAATGGGCCTCTATACACCTATGTAGATATTGCACCAAAAACTAGACATTTGCAGCTATAATAGTCATTTACCACATTAGCAATGTATAGAGTGTATTTCTTTAAAGTTAAGACTAGTTTAAAGTTATCTTCATTGAAAAGTACAGTGCTTTTCCTTCAAAAATAAGGACATTTCAATGTGACCCCAAACTTTTGAATGGTAGTATATATATATATATATATATATATATATATATATATATATATATATATATATATATATATATATATATATATATATATATATATATATATATATATATATATATATCTGAGATAGGCTCCAGCACCCCCCGCGACCCCGAAGGGAATAAGCGGTAGAAGATGGATGGATGGATAGATATATATATATATATATGTATATATATATACAGTATATATACATAGTCATCTGACCACAGAAATTTCCTCTAGAAGGTCTTATCTTTGTCCATGTGATGTCAGATGAAACAAAAATTGAGCTGTTTGGCCACAATACCCAGCAATATGTTTGGAAGAGAAAAGTTGAAGCCTTTAATCCCAGGAACACAATCCCTACCGTCAAGCATGATGGTGGTAGTATTATGCTCTGGGCCTTTTTTGCTGCCAATGGAACTGGTGCTTTGCAAAGAGTAAATGGGACAATGAAAAAGGAGGATTACTTTCAAATTCTTCAGGACAACCTAAAATCATCATCCCGGAGGTTGGGTCTTGGGAGCAGTTGGGTGTTCCAACAGGACAATAACCCCAAACACACGTCAAAAGTGGTAAAGGAATGGCTAAATCAGGCTAGAATTAAGGTTTGAGAATGGCCTTCCAAAGTCCTGACTTTGGAAGGCCATTGCTTGTACGTGTGACAATGCCGAAGAAACAAGTTCATGTCAGAAAACCAACAAATTTAGCTGAACTGCACCAATTTTGTCAAGAGGAGTGGTCAAAAATTCAACCAGAAGCTTGTGGATGGCAACCAAAAGCGCCTTATTGTAGTGAAACCTGCCAAGGGACATGTAACCAAATATTAACATTGCTGTATGTATACTTTTGACCCAGCAGATTTGGTCACATTTTCAGAAGACCCATAATAAATTCATAAAAGAACCAAACTTCATCAATGTTTTTTGTGACAAACAAGTATGTGCTCCAATCACTCTGTCACAAAAAAATAAGAGTTGTAGAAATTATTAGAAACTCAAGACAGCCATGACATTATGTTATTTATAAGTGTATGTAAACTTTTGACCACGACTGTATATGTATACACATCTACACACATATATATTCAGACCGGCCCCCGGCCACATTTGTTTAACCCAATGCGTCCCCCGGGTCAAAAAGTTTGGGGACCCCTGATCTACATCTTTAAACTAGTGTGGGTGGCACTGGGAGCATATGGGTATAGTGTTTTGTTCAAGGACACAACGGCAGTGACGAGGATGGCGGAAGCAGAAATTGACTCTGAAACCCCCAAGTTGCTGGCAAGTCTGCTCTACCAACCAAGTCGCACAAAAGGTCCTGGGTTTGATTCCCGGGCTCGGGGGTCTTTCTGTGTAGAGTTTGCATGTTCTCCCCGTGACTGTGTGGGTACTCCGGCTAGGTTGATTGGCAACACTAAATGGTCACTAGTGTGTGAATGTGAGTGTGAATGTTGTCTGTCTATCTTTGTTGGCCCTCTGATGAGGTAGCGACTTGTCCAGGGTGTACCCTGCCTTCTGCCCGAGTGCGGCTGAGATAAGTTCCAGCCCCTCCATGACCCCAAAAGGGAGAAGCGGTAGAACATGGATGGATGGATGGACATGATGTGACATGTAATTGTCGAAAAGACAGCCAAAACAGGTTGGTAGATGAGAATAGATCTAATAGTAAAACAAAGTGTAGAAATGCACCCAATTGCAGGAAATGTAGACTTGATTTTGAACATTTTCTTTCGAGGCTTCCTTTGTGCTGACAGAAAAGTTCCTCTTCTTTTCGTCAGTTTTCCTTTTTTTTCTCGAAGGGAGCCCACATGCCTGCAATTAAAGACTTGGTGCAGAACAAGCCGGAGGCTAACTAGCTTAAACGCTAGCTCAAAGCGCTTTTCTAGCAACCCGTAGCTATACAGACTGTGAGAGTTTGGACACGTTTAAAGTGTTTCTAATCACACAATGTGATCTCTGAGACCGGCGCAAGGTACAACAATTTTGGAAATAAACACGTCAGAGGTGCCACTCGGTGTCGAAGCTCTTTGAAATGGCCTTGCCTGTGTATACAGGATGTGAAGTAGGGGGCCACACCTCTTCAAAAGGGCTGTGTCCGCGTGTACAGGAAGTGATATCATCATACCACAATAATGAATGAAGCGTTCGTACGCAGAAACATAGTTTGCGCACAGAGGCATATTTGGCTCAATGTAAATGTTCGTAAACGAAAAGGTCGCAAATAGGGGCATTTGTATTTCGAAGCTCCACTGTACTGTATCTTCATTTTGCTGATACATGCAATATGTCTGTGTGCTCTTTTGTTGACTCTGGATTAAAGAGTGCGAATTAATACTCGCTCCCAAGTTGTGCAGACGTGGTAGACGAGTGGATGAGGAATGTAAAGCTAGATCGCATTTACGCTAGCGACAGGAAAAGTGGTTTAACTGCACCATAATTGAAGCAGAACACAGGGTCCCATAACTTGTTAAAAATAAAGAAATATTCCTCCCGCAGACAACCAGGCACTTTTACAATATTATACCTCTGATCTGCTTAGCAAAATCAATTTCTTCTAATTAGGGGTGAAATGTGTTATAGATGATTATATTAGAGAGGCAGCCGGGGATTTGCTGAGTATAATACAGGGGACCTAGAATGATTGGTATGTCAGCTATATAACACAAGACAAAGTAAGGCGCATACAGCAACTACACAAACACAATGTATGTGATTGTTAAAGGGGAAGTATCATGCAAAACTAACTTTTCTTACCTATTGGTACCTGCTGTTGTGCATTTGAGATGTGCACAAGTCCCGGAAATTTGAAATCAACGCCTGGAGGCATTGCGGAGATATTTTTACTGTATAAGAATTTTGCCTTTCTGTCTACTTCCTCCAAACTGTCCATTTGGAATGTGCACAATTGGTGACGTCACCAATTGGGAACACTGTCGGCGGATTATCCATATATGGTATAAATCTACCCAAACTGCTTTACGCGCGTCTGCCATTTTTAGTTTATGCGCGCATCTGTAGTTTATACGATAAAATGGCTAAGATACAACTCAAAGAACGAAAATGCTGTTATTGGTTGTATTATCCAATCCAGGACACTATTCATCCAAGATGGCGGCGCGCACGGACGCAGCAGCTTACAGCTCCCACTTTCGGTGCTTCCTTTTATGTTTTATATTGTTTTGGTTATGTCTGTCTACCTTCGCGACACAACACAGTCGTCAAAACCTGCTGGACATTGGTTTTCAACACAGGATAGCTGTTTCGAGCGATTTCCACCACTCACACAACATACCCGAGGAGATAGCGAGACCGCCGGAATCTCTGTGGATTGTTATCGGATGTGGCAGGCGACACAGGCGGTGGCGGGAGAGGAAACAAAAGCGGGGCTGCTGGTCTGGTCCTCTGGAGAGAATCAAGAAACAGCCCCACAAGCCTCCGCTGCCGAGTTTTTACCTCACCAACGCCAGATCCATCGCTCACAAAATGGACGAGCTAAAGCTTGAACTAGCTGGAAATAGCTACATCCAGGACTGTTGTTTTTTGGTCATTTCCGAAACATGGCTTCACCCCCTAATCCCAGACGCTGCGGTGCAGCTAGTAGGCCACACGCTGCTACGTCGGGACCAAAACGAGGACTCTGGTAAGAGCAGGGGAGGTGGTCTCTGTGTTTATGTACATAACGCATGGTCTAATAACAGCACTATCATAGACAGTCACTGTTCCCCCGACCTAGAGTTCATGTCAGTGAAATGTAGACCCTTTTTTCTGCCAAGAGAGTTAACAGTAGTAATCATCACAGCAGTTTACATACCAACGGATGCTAATGTTAGTACTACTGCTAAATACAATAAATGAACAGCTACGTGCCCACCCCAATGGTGCTCACATCATTGCTGGAGATTTTAATAAAGCCAATCTAAAAACAGTACTACCAAAATTGTACCAGTATGTTAAATGCCCAACTAGAGGGGGAGACACACTGGACCAGGTTTACTCTAATAGCAAAGAGGCATATAGAGCCATCCCCTTCCCCCACCTAGGCCAGTCAGACCACCTCTCCTTGATGCTCATCCCTGCCTACACCCCCCTCAGATCAAGGACACAAGCAGTAATAAAGACTGTTACAACTTGGCCTAAGGATGCACTCCCCCAGCTACAGGACTGCTTTGAACACACTGCATGGGACGTTTTCGAAGACCAAGACCTGCCCCCACACACAGACTTGGTACTATCCTACATAAAGTACTGTATCGGAAATGTCACTGTGGAAAAAAGCATCCGGGTTTAGTCAAACCAGAAACCCTGGATGACAAGCCAGGTTCGCATGCTCCTCAAGGCCCGCGACACCACCTTCAGGTCAGGTGACAGTGCTCTATACAGTGCTGCGCGTGCTGACCTGAAGAGGGGACTCAAGGAAGCCAAGATGGACTACAAAGAGAGAATCAAAGACCACCTCTCAAGCAACAACCCACGGCAGATGTGGCAGGGCATACAGCACATCACCAATTACAAAGGCTGTGACGCAGCAACCAGGGACTGGGATGTATCGCTGGCAGAGGAGCTGAACTGCTTCTTTGCTCGCTTTGAGACATTAGAAACAGTCACAGCCACACCACCCCCAGCCCTCACAACCCCCCCAGCCCTCACAACCCCCCCAGCCCCCAGCACTCCCACACTCACTCTTGAGGAGCACGAAGTCAGGCGGGTGCTCAAGGCAGTGAACCCCAGGAAGGCGGCTGGTCCAGACGGTGTACCCGGGAAGGTGCTCAAAGCATGTGCTGACCAGCTCTTCTACATTATCACCGTCCTCTTCAACCTCTCCTTGGCACAGGCACTCATCCCAGCCTGCCTTAAATCCGCCACAATTATCCCGGTACCCAAGAAAGCTGTCACAAACAACCTCAACAACTATCGCCCAGTAGCACTCACACCTGTCATCATGAAGTGCTTCGAGAAGCTGGTCCTACACCACATCCAAGCCTGCCTCCCCCCCACCCTAGAACCACAGCAGTTTGCCTACCGGGCGAACAGACCCACGGACGACGCCATAACCATGGCTCTCCACTCTGCACTGAGCCACCTGGAACACCGGGGGAGCTATGTCAGGATGCTTTTCATCGACTATAGCTCCGCCTTCAATACCATCATTCCAGACATCCTGGTCACCAAACTGCTGGATTTAGGCCTCCCCACACCCACCTGTCTTTGGATTAAGGACTTCCTGACCAACCGACCTCAGACAGTGAAACTCGGCCCCCATCTCTCCTCCTCCCGCACACTCAGCATCGGCTTTCCACAGGGCTGTGTGCTGAGCCCTTTGCTGTATTCCCTCTACACCCATGACTGTAGTCCAGCCCACCCGGAGAACACCATCATCAAATTCGCCGATGACACAACGTTGGTGGGTCCCATTACAGGGGGGGATGAAGCTGCATACAGAGATGAGGCCCTGAAGCTATCAGCGTGGTGTTCAGTGAATAATCTGGCACTGAACACCACGAAAACCAAGGAACTCATCTTTGACTTCAGGAAAAACACTGCAGACCCCGCCCCCCTCTACATCAACGGCGAGGAGGTGGAGAGAGTCATCTCCTTCAAGTTCCTCGGCACCCTCATATCTGCTGACCTCTCCTGGACCCAAAATATATAACTGCGGTCATCCGGAAGGCCCAGCGAAGACTACACTTCCTGAGGGTGCTGAGGAAGAACAGACTGGAGAGGCTGATGGTGACCAATCTTCCCTCTAATTTTTCATGTGTGTGAGCAAACGCACAAACTCCCTGAGCATTCAGTGGAGCACATGTGAGCGACATCAGACGGGCACACTGTGGCTACACCAGCGTCATACCTGTCCCAAACCTGACATCATAACAATTTAAATGTTTTATTAAAATAATTTTCTGATATAAGGGATTTTGCCCCCTTACAATGACAATAACAAAAAAACACGTTTTTCATGACCTATGTGCAAGTATTGTATGTCTGGCTGCGGGTCCTGCCTTTAAAAGAAATGTTACCCATTTCAGAGATTACATTTAGTTCCTGTAACTTTCTGTCTGTAAAATACATATTTTTATTAGCATTTATGAAATCTAGTGACAATATTTAATGAATAATATGCTTAGATTAACATTCTTAATAAATGGCAGTAAAATAAGCACACATCTGATTGAGCAGTCAGAATGTTACAACCTGGCATTTACACATTATGTGGTGTTGGGGTTGTCCAACTTTTTGTGTGGCCATAAACGCAGCACTGGCTAAGTGCCATGAGTGCGTGTGTTGGTGCAGGTGAGCGAGCGAGCGGCTTCTGTTGAAACGACGGATGACAACGTTGGTTTAAGCCTGGTTTGTATGGCAGAAAATTACCAGTTTTTATAGATACAAGTTTTTTTACTCATGTTTTTGGTGTGGTTACAAACAGTTTTTCTCAATAAAGTGATTGATGGAATTCCTGTCCGTAAAGTGTCTCGACAGACGATAATTGAACTGTGTTGACAAAGATTGATTTATTCATTGGGGCCACTCTTGTTGTCACCTGTCACTCACAGAGTTGCATTGCAAAATCATACAGAATAAATTGTAATGTGTTTATTTTGTTTAAAGTTCAGATGGGATTTTTGATTTCCTGTGCGGCATTAATTTGCTGTGCGCAGAGACGCGTTAGCGGTGCGCAATCGCGCAGGCGCGCAATTGCGCAGGCGCGCACCTTAGAGGGAACGTTGATGGTGACCTATCGCTCGGCTGTCGAGAGCCTGCTGACGTACTACATAACAGTGTGGTACGCCAGCTCCACTGAAGCAGACAAACAGGCGATTCAGAGGGTCATAAAGTCTGCACAAAAAATCATCGGCTACCCCCTCCCCTCCCTGAAGGCCTTACAAAACTCCCGCTGACTCAACAGAGCAAACATCATCACTAAGGACAGCACACACCCTGGCTTTCACCTGTTCGACCTGCTACCATCGGGCAGGCGCTACAGGTGCATCAGAGCCAGAACAAACAGGCTCAGAGACAGCTTCTTTCCCAGAGCTGTCACCATCTTGAACTCTAACTTATAATAATAATTCACCCCTATGCAATATCCTACCCTAATGCCCTACTGTGCAATATTACCCTTCGAGTGCAATACATCCGACACTGATTGTTATTTATTACTCCGGTACTCTTGTCTTGTTCTGTATATTGTACAGTATTTTGTATTTCTATAGTGTTTTGTATATTCTACAGGATTGCTTATTATTTTTATTGGATAGTAGTCTGTTTATTTCAATTGTTAGTTTTTTCTTTATTACCTCTTGTGTAATTTATTTTTACCCCATATTTGTTCCCACTACCGCACCTTAAATTGGAGTCCTTAATCTCCCGCGCCCGGGAATCATTTTGGTGATTTAACCCCCAACTCCAACCCTTGATGCTGAGTGCCAAGCAGGGAGGGAAACGGGTCCCATTTTTATAGTCTTTGGTATGACTCGGCTGGGATTTGAACTCCAACCTACCGATCTCAGGGCGGACACTCTAACCCAGTGGTTCTCAAACTTTTTTTGTCATCCCCCACTTTGGACAAGGGGGAGTTTTCAAGCCCCACCTGCCCCCATCGCCCCAACAGAACGCTAATGCCAAGCTTAACATTTTCAAATTTATCGAACATCAAGTAACATCAAGTTTTATACATTAAAACTCAATAACATAAAATAAAATCAAGTTCAATAATAAATAAAATAACTGTGCAGCTGTGGTATAATTTGCATCAAGTTCAATATCAAATAAAATAACTTGCATCAATTCAATAATAAATAAAACAAAAGTGTTGTAACTTGCATCAAGTTCAATAATAAATCAAAAAAAGTGTTATAACTTGCATCAAGTTCAATAATAAATCAAATAAAAGTGTTATAACTTGCATCAAGTTCAATAATAAATCAAATAAGTTGCATCAAGTTCAATAATAAATCAAACAAAAGTGTTATAACTTGCATCAAGTTCAATAATAAATAAAATAAAAGTGTTATAACTTGCATCAAGTTCAATAATAAATCAAATAAAAGTGTTATAACTTGCATCAAGTTCAATAATAAATAAAACAAAAGTGTTATAACTTGCATCAAGTTCAATAATAAATAAAAAAAGTGTTATAACTTGCATCAAGTTCAATAATAAATCAAATAAAAGTGTTATAACTTGCATCAAGTTCAATAATAAATCAAATAAAAGTGTTATAACTTGCATCAAGTTCAATAATAAATCAAATAACTTGCATCAAGTTCAATAATAAATGAAAGTAAAAGTGCCACTTTGCAATCTTTGCCAAAAAATAGAGGACAGGGCAAGTGAACATGAGTTTTACAGTACTCCAGCATTAGTGGCTGCAATGAGCCTGTTTTGCACTGCACAGCTTTTCAAATCGGGGTTGCAGGCTTGACACTGCCACTGTTAAAACCTCATTGAATTCGGGGCTGAGCTGCCTTGACGCGAGTGCTTCCCGGTGAATGACACATTGTGTCCAATGCGCATTTGGCGCAACCCTCTTTATTAGAGCCTGCAGCCCGTTTCTTGACTTTGCCATCCGCGCCATCAGAGCAAAAGCCCACACAGTTTTCCCATTTAAGGTCGTGTTCTTTGAGGAAACTGTCCATTATCTTGAACAGCTCATCAGCAGTGACTCTATTTTTATGTATTTGCAAAACAGCAAATCCTCGCACAGTGACTCGCCATTCACAAAGCTTCCGCTTAGCCCCGCCCCCATTAGTTACTGTTGCTGTCTGTCAAACTTTCGCTCCTACCTAGAAATGTAAAGCATACAGGAAAAATAAGTAATTTACATTTATCTATATAGCGGATTTCACAGACAGAATCACAAAGTGATTTCCAGTGTGTATACAAAATGAAAGCATAGTAAAAAAAAAAAATCAAAGAATATAATAATAAAAAAATAAAAAAAATCAAAGTGAAATTTCCTCCCGTTCCTCGCGCCCCACCTGTCGTGTCTCTATTCCCCACCAGTGGGGCGCGCCCCACACTTTGAGAAACGCTGCTCTAACCCAAATATAATGACAATAAAGTCCATTCTATTCTATTTTATTCTATTCTATTCACACCTCCAGTCTAATCTGAAGAAGTAAGAAGTAAGAAGTGCCTGGCTAACGTTTTTTGTTTGGTGGCAATGTGCCTTTAAAGGCCTACTGAAATGAGATTTTCTTATTTAAACGGGGATAGCAGATCCATTCTATGTGTCATATTTGATCATTTCGCGATATTGCCATATTTTTTCTGAAAGGATTTAGTAGAGAACATCAACGATAAAGTTCACAACTTTTGGTCGCTGATAAGAAAGCCTTGCCTGTTCCGGAAGTAGCGTGACGGTTGTGGAGCTCCTCACATCTGCACATTGTTTACAATCATGGCCACAAGCAGCGAGAGCGATTCGGACCGAGAAAGCGACGATTTCACCATTAATTTGAGCGAGGATGAAAGATTTGTGGATGAGGAAAGTGAGAGTGAAGGACTAGAGGGCAGTGGAAGCGATTCAGATAGGGAAGATGCTGTGAGAGGCGGGTGGGACCTGATATTCAGCTGGGAATGACTAAAACAGTAAATAAACACAAGACATATATATACTCTCAGTGTTGCCCATAAACTGCCAAGATACCTGTGGCGGTGGGGGCGTGGCTATGGGCGTGGGCCCCAATGACATCTTCGAGTAATTTGCATAATTTACTACAATGATTTGATTTTCTCTAAAAAGGCTCAAAAAATGTATACTTACTAATTAATAATAACAGTTTTGTTTTAAACGTCCATCCATCCATCCATCCATCCATCCATTTTACAATATAATTACAACACTTTATGTACAAAGTTATATACAGATTTGAACAATAAGTTATTCACTGAAATATATTTATTAATTGTGGTTCTTACAAAAAATATATCTTATAAAATATAAAAGCTAAAATGTCTCAAAGCTCTGCCCCTTTAATTAGTGCATACTAAATAATGTAACTTTAGCCTACTACTACAACCATATTATTTACCAGCAATATAAAGTGAAACAGAGGCAGAGGTGTCCTGCCACAGTCAGTAACAAATAAACGGAAAACAGTAGTGGTGGTAGATAGACACAGAGCTTCATCAAACATCTGATCCACTGAACAAAGAGCTCCAAAAATCTTGAACTTTAGACTGCCATCAGTTTTACTCCCTACACTTAACCATGTTTTTCCTACTGCCTGCAGACTTTGCACCCTTTGTTATATACACATGTTGTGTTTCTAATATAAATACATTTAATAAAGTCAAATACAAATAAGGCAACAAGAGAAGTATCCTACACTTCTCTTTTGTAAAGTAAATCTGAACAGCCGATATTCTACATCTACATCAACTATATGATTTGCCTGAGAAGCTGGAGAGGACAAAAAAAAAAAAAAAACATTTTTTTTTTTTTTTAATTTTTAATTTTTTAAATGTATTTTTTTTATTTATTTGTGGCGGACGTAATTCTTTCGAGGCGGGCCGCCACAAATAAATGAATGTGTGGGAAACACTGTACTCTATTAGCCACAACACAACCAGACTTATATTTAATATGCCACAAATGAATCCCACATAACGAACACCTACCCCCTCCCGTCCATACAACCCGCCAATACAAATCAAACACCCGCACAACACACTCAATTCCACAGCCCAAAGTACCGTTCACCTCCCCAAAGTTCATACAGCACATATATTTCCCCAAAGTTACGTACGTGACATGCACACAGCGGCACGCACGTACGGGCAAGCGATCAAATGTTTGGAATCCGCAGCTGCATACTCACGGTAGCGCATATCCAACTCAAAGTCCTCCTGGTAAGAGTCTCTGTTGTCCCATCTCCACAAGCATGCGTATCCAACTCAAAGTCCTCCTGGTAAGAGTCTATATTGTCCCAGTTCTCCACAGGCCAATGGTAAAGCTTGACTGTCATCGTTCGGGAATATAAACAATGAAACACCGGCTACGACGTAGCCGCTACGTGTTTGTGTTGCTGCAGCCGGCCGCTAATACACCGCTTCCCACCTACAGCTTTCTTCTTTGCTACCTCCATTGTTCATTAAACACATTGCAAAAGATTTACCAACACAGATGTCCAGAATACTGTGGAATTTTGCGATGAAAACAGACGACTTAATAGCTGGCCACAATGGTGTCCCAAAATGTCCGCTACAATCCGTGACGTCACACGCAAACGTCATCATACCGAGACGTTTTCAGCAGGATATTTCGCGGGAAATTTAAAATTGCACTTTATAAGTTAACCCGGCCGTATTGGCATGTGTTGCAATGTTAAGATTTCATCATTGATATATAAACTATCAGACTGCGTGGTCGGTAGTAGTGGGTTTCAGTAGGCCTTTAAGAAGACCTTCACAAGAAGATGGATTTTCCGAATAACTACTTTTAATGGCTCGGTGGCAACTATTTATGGCAATGGAAGAGTCAATAAAATGGTAAGTAATAACAGTAGGTTAAAAACTTGTTGAAGATACTTTAACAATGTTAGCTCGGTTTGTTGTGTAGCAGCTTAGCCTTTTACTGTAAGAAAATAGCGTCACTGTCTTTCGGCGAAATAAAGAATGATTTTCCAATAAGCTGGTTTTAATTGGATCAGTGCTTACTGTGTTTGGCGATAGACGAGTAAGTTACAGTATATAATCCGTTTTTACGTTGGCAATGTAGCATGCGGTAGAGACGTTAGCCTTTAGCATCTGTTGTTTACAACTGGAAGCAGCCGTGCAGCGAAATATAGAATAGAAAAGCTTTTTATTGTCAATATACACATGCAGACGTCCGGGATCTCGCATTAGAAAGTTAGACTCGATAGAAGTTGAACCAACTTATAGTTTCAGACATGTACGCAGCCGCGGGCTTCATTCCTCTCTTTGGCCCCCTGCGTATTCGTTCCCTCATTAGTGCCGACAACAAAACTTGCGGTGAGCCGCTGATCTCTCTATATTATCTGGGATGTTGTGTTGTGGAGAAAGTCACTCAAAAGAGATGGCTTGTGGCGGTTACTTATGTCCATAGTGCACAAAAAAAGCAGGAAAACTAAAAAACGACCAAACATTTCTCACTGAACATGAGGGGGCGTGGTGAGGAGAGGTTCATTTGCATTAAACAACTCTTAAAACAAGCTACTTTAAAAGAAAATACTGTTAGAAAATAGGTCTGTAAAACAAACACTATTACATGTTATGTAGACCACACAAGGAAATGTTATAAATGTGGGGAAAAAATCATGATATTGACCCCTTTAAGACTGATGATATAATAGCTTATGAACAGTCATAAACATAGAAGACCAACAGGTGAAGGCAGGAGGTATCATTGTAATCTACATAACTGAGTTACATAATGTGGTGTGCTGAGAAATACTTATTTGAGCACATTTCTCCAAAAATAAAGTGAGACAAACGTATTTTCTGTAATAGTGAATCACTTATTTTAGCATCGCATCCTTTATCAAATAGTAACTTATACTATATCATGAACATTGTTTTTTCAGAAAATCCCAAAGAAAAACTTTTTTTTTTGTGCAGGTGACGAGTGCTGGCGACAAGTGAGCGTAGCTCTTGCGCAATGTCGTATTTCAGCCCAACGTCTACAACAAATGAGATGGCCCGATGCTCTACATTTTATGGGGCACGGGGAATCTGAGCGGCACGGGAAATTCTGTGTGTGTATACAGCCCCTAACGGGAGCAGTGACATAAATAATGAAAGCTGCTTGGCAGATCATCCAGACTGCTTTAATTACATTGTTTTAGTGTGAGTTGCATAGCATGAAGGAACTCAGTGCTCCAGCTGAACCAGCAAAACCACAAGCGAAACAACATACAGTAAGATTCTGCTTCCGTCTGACTGGGCTCAATTAATCTTCTTCAGTCTTTCAGGGCTTATTTTTCTTTGTTAAAGCAAAAACAGCAGTGTTCTTTTTTTGTGCCACTTACACCGATGTTTGAGTGCAAATTAATGTTGGGTGGTGGTCGGAGTGGCTCTCGGCGCAAAATGGCAGCCACACTTCCGTCAGTCTACCCCAGGGCAGCTGTGGCTACAAATGTAGCTTACCAATGTTGAGTGATGGGTTCTCAGTTGTCTCTGTGAAGCACTTTAGAGTATCTAGAAAAGCGCCATATAAATCTAATCTAATATTATTATTATTATTATTATTATTCATTATTACCTCCACCAGGAGGTGATGCAATCGTTGATGCTGGTTTGTCTGTCTATTAGACTTAGACTCACACTTAGACAAACTTTATTGATCCACAAGGGAAAATGTTCCACACAGTAGCTCAGTTGCAAACAATGGAGAGGATAATGCACACAAGGGCCCAAAAAGAGGCCGAAAACAAAAAGTATAAAGTAGACTAAAAATTTACCATAGTAGCAATTATGGCTGGGCGATATATCGATATACTTGATATATCGCGGTTTTGTCTCTGTGCGATATAGAAAATGACTATATCGTGATACTCGAGTATACGTTCTCACGCAGTTGCTTTTAGTTGCGGGCATTACACTGCATGCGTTTCCCACGCTTTCTACTCTCTCCTTCTCACAGAGACTTAAAACAAGCGCACCTTCTTACATACGTCACGTGTGCAAAGTCACACGCTCCAGCGGAGCAGATAGGTAGCGACATGGTAAGTGCGGGTGGTAATACGAGAGAGAGAAGGTGCGAATCTGGTAACAAATGGAGGAAGAATTAATTCCCAAGAAAAACAGCACGGGGTCCATCGTCTGCCGGTGGTTTGGCTTCAAGCGGGAATATGTTGAACATTTATGCGGCAAAAGCGTTGCTACATAAAGTAGCAGCACTGCTAATGTAGCATCATTTGAAAAGTCACCCGCTAGAGAATGAAGAGTGCTTGAAACTGCATGTCAACATCTCCGTTCGGTGCCACACCCACAAAATGCCGAAGCAACAATTTCCAGATTAACACCGTATGAAAAAAATAGTCAACAACAGAAGGAGATAACGTCCGCAGGAACCTACCACATAGCGAAGGACATACATTGTTTCATTTCCTATTATGCAGCTAATTTTTATTTGACAGTTTTTGAAATATCTTGTGTGACATCATGCACAAAAGTGCACTTTATTTGTTTTTAACTATTGTAGTCGCGTTCTGTACAAAAAGTGCACTTTAATTTGGTGTTGGGAATAAGCGGTAGAAAATGGATGGATGGATGGATGTTTTGATATGTCATCTTAGTGACATCATGCACAAAAGTGCACTAATAGCTTGATTTAAAATGTTTCTGACAATCTTGCACTTTCTGTTTTGGAAATGACATGAATGTTTGTGCCACTACTTAATACCTCTTTAATAAATACAGTTTTGCTAAATTGACTTAGTTGGGATTTCCCTCTCTGCATGAAAGTTTAAAATGAGCATATATTAATGCAGTATGAACAAGGATATTTTAATGTAGACACATAGAGTCATCATACTTCTGTGATTATATGCATGAAGTGTTCATTCAAGGCTAAGGAAAAATATCGCGATATATATCGTGTATCGTGACATAGCCAAAAAATATTGAGATATTAATAAAAGGCCATATCGCATAGCCCTACTCACATATGAACTTGAAGTGCCATCCCATTCCTAACCCATACGGTTCAATATGATGTCGGTACACCTTTTGCAGCTATTACAGCTTCAACTCTTCTCGGAAGGCTGTCCACAAGGTTGCGGAGTGTGTTTATAGGAATTTTCGACCATTCTTCCAAAAGCGCATGGGTGAGGTCACATACTGATGTTGGTCGAGAAGGCCTGGCTCTCTGTCTCCATTCTAATTAATCCCAAAGGTGTTCTATTGGCTTCAGGTCAGGACTCCGTGCAGGCCAGTCAAGTTCATCCACACCAGACTCTGTCATCCATGTCTTTATGGACCTTGCTTTGTGCACTGGTGCGCAGTCATGTTGGAAGAGGAAGGGGCCCGCTCCAAACTGTTCCCACAAGGTTGGGAGCATGGAATTGTCTGAAATGTTTTGGTATCCTAGAGCATTCAAAGTTCCTTTCACTGGAACTAAGGGGCCAAGCCAAACCCCTGAAAAACAACCCCACACCATAATTCCTCCTCCACCAAATTTCACACTCGGCACAATGCAGACTTAGACTTACACTTAAACAAACTTTATTGATCCACAAGGGAAAATGTTCCACACTGTAGCTCAGTTGCAAAAGATGGAGAAGATAATGCACACATTGGCTCAAAAAGAGGGCGAAAACAAAAGTTATAAAGTAGACTAAAAATGTACTATTGTAGCAATATAAAATATAACATACACTATATTGCCAAAAGTATTTGGCCACCTGCGTTGACTCACATATGAACTTGAAGTGCCATCCCATTCCTAACCCATAGGGTTCAATAGGATGTCGGTCCACCTTTTGCAGCTATTACAGCTCTCAGTCTCCATTCTAATTCATCCCAAAGGTGTTCTATCGGGTTCAGGTCAGGACTCTGTGCAGGCCAGTCAAGTTCATTCACACCAGACTATGTCGTCCATGTCTTTATGGACCTTGCTTTGTGCACTGGTGCACAGTCATGTTGGAAGAGGAAGGGGCCCGCTCCAAACTGTTCCCACAAGGTTGGGAGCATGGAATTGTCCGAAATGTTTTGGAATCCTGGAGCATTCAAAGTTCCTTTCACTGGAAATAAGGGGCCTAGCCCAACTCTTGAAAAAACAACCCCACACCATAATTCCTCCTCCACCAAATTTTACACTCGGCACAATGCAGTTCGAAATGTAACGTTCTCCTGGCAACCTCCAAACCCAGACTCGTCCATCAGATTGCTAGATGGAAAAGCGTGATTCATCACTCCAGAGAACCACTGCTCTAGAGTCCAGTGGCTACGTGCTTTACACCACTGCATCCGACACTTTGCATTGGACTTGGTGATGTATGGCTTAGAAGCAGCTGCTCGGCCATGGAAACCCATTCAATGAAGCTCTCTGTGTACTGTACGTGGGCTAATTGGAAGGTCACATGAAGTTTGGAGCTCTGTAGCAACTGACTGTGCAGAACGTCTTTGCACTATGGGCTTCAGCATCCGCTGACCCCTCTTTGTCAGTTTACGTGACCTACCACTTGGTGGCTGACTTGCTGTTATTCCCAAACTCTCGAGGAAATTTCACGACTGGATTTGTTGCACAGGTGGCATCCTATGACAGTTCCACGCTGGAAATCACTGAGCTTCTGAGAGAGGCCCATTCTTTCACAAATGTTTGTAGAAACAGTCTCCATGCCTAAGTGCTTGATTTAATACACTTTGTGGCCGGGCCAAGTTATTAGGACACCTGATTCTGATCATTTGGATGGGTGGCCAAATACTTTTGGCAATATAATGTATATGTAATATTTACATATTATATATACAGTATATAATATATACTGATATATTATATTATTATATTATATTATATTTTTATATAACATATATTAGTTAGTTTGTCAGTTATCAGAATAACTCAAAATGTTATGAGCAGATTTTCCCAAAAATTAGGAAATGTCTGAGGTAGAATAAGGAACAACTTATTAGATTTCGGGCATGACACAGATACATTATATGTCTGGGTGTGCGATATAAACGATGTCAGTATATAAATCAGGGGTGTCAAATGCATTTTCATTGAGGGTCACTCCGCAGTTATGGCTGGCATCAGAGAGCCGCTTGTGCCAGTGAATAATAAATGAATATCAATGTATAAAGATTCATGATATTGTTACTCAATTGCCAATGCATTTTATTATTATATATATATTTATATCTATTTCCAGGGCTGTCAAATGATTCTTTTTTTAATCAGATTAAACTCATTTTAAAATTTAGATTAATCATGAATAATCACTGGTGATTACTTGCTCACTTTATTAAAACTTGCCTAAGGAAAGACCCCAATATTTGTACACAAATGCAATTTTATTGTCTACATGTCATCAAGGAACATTTTTAAACATTTTACTTCAGTCATGTCGTTTATTTGCAAAAAACTTGCTAACAGTTTTAGCTAAATTTCTTCCAGGCTGGGGGGAAATTTGCCAGCAAGCACACCAGTCAGAGTCTCCTCACTCATTGTTGTACTGACATGTGCATTGATTTGATTGCTGACATTATAGTGGTTAAGGTCAAATATTTTTTACGGTCAAAATATATAATATGAATAATGCGATGTTTGTGATTAATCACAAGTTAACTGACATACTTATACTGTACAGTGTACACTGTAAAAAAAAAAATCAGAATTTTTTACCATAAAATTTACAGTAGCGTTTATAGCAGAACATTTTTTTTTTTGGCAACTGAGGTGCCAGTTGTTTTTTTTCCGTAAAGTCTGTTGTCATTTTTATAGTGTACCATTTGATGGAAAACTTGCTTTGAAATCATGATACAAGCAGATACTTACACTACCGTTCAAAAGTTTGGGGTCACATTGAAATGTCCTTATTTTTTAAGGAAAAGCACTGTACTTTTCAATGAAAATAACTTTAAACTAGTCTTAACTTTAAAGAAATACACTCTATACATTGCTAATGTGGTAAATGACTATTCTAGCTGCAAATGTCTGGTTTTTGGTGCAATATCTACATAGGTGTATAGAGGCCCATTTCCAGCAACTATCACTCCAGTGTTCTAATGGTACAATGTGTTTGCTCATTGGCTCAGAAGGCTAATTGATGATTAGAAAACCCTTGTGCAATCATGTTCACACATCTAAAAACAGTTTAGCTCGTTACAGAAGCTACAAAACTGACCTTCCTTTGAGCAGATTGAGTTTCTGGAGCATCACATTTGTGGGGTCAATTAAACGCTCAAAATGGCCAGAAAAAGAGAACTTTCATCTGAAACTCGACAGTCTATTCTTGTTCTTAGAAATGAAGGCTATTCCACAAAAGTGTTTGGGTGACCCCAAACTTTTGAACGGTAGTGTAAGTATTTATTTTTCTTACAAAAATGTTTTGAATGTATGATTTGTTGCATTATCAGTTAACATTACAGTTTAAAAGATACACAACTGCATGCACTACATGTATTTTTTTTTTTTAAATGACAAAAAAGATGTGGCGGGCCAGATATAGCCCACTGACTTTGAGTTTGACACCTGTGATATACAGTAAGTTTGGCCGATGATACAGCTTTTAATACATTTGCGTAGTATTGTGATAATGCATGTTGACATTCTAGCTGTGAACCGAAAATTTGACAGCAATAAGTGAACAAAGACGTCCTCAAAGAAATGTAACGTACTTGCTCGCGAACGGCTTATGTCCCTCCACAGTGCCGCTTCTAAATCACTAAACCCCTCCTCGATAGCTGCAAATGAACTGTTTTTTCAGGCAGCATTATCACTGGATGACTAGAGGACAAGGAATAGCTAAACATGCTACACTACACACTGTAGGAGAATTCAAAAACCATAGCTAACCGCTTAGCTAGAATGTAAACATAGGTAAGCGGATTGATGCAAATATCGACAGTAACGATACCAAGCATGGTCTCAGTAAATGGTTGATACGACAGTAGGTAGATAGATAGACACTCTTTAAAACGGGAGATAAACATAGATTCACTAATTACAGACCAGTGTCACTACTGTCACAATTTTCTAAAATAATTGAAAAAATATTTGTAAAAAAATTAGATAGTTTTATTGAAAAGAACATGCTGTTGAGTGAGAGCCAGTATGGATTCCGGACCAATAGATCCACTGCTTCAGCTGTAATGAATATAATTGAGGATATAGCAACAGCAATAAGAAATACACTATAGGGGTATTTATCGATCTTAAAAAAGCATTTGATACTATAGATCATTCTAGATTATTGTCCAAGTTGTATTCATTTGGTGTGAGAGGAGTAGTTTTAGACTGGCTAAGAAGTTATTTAGATAATAGACAAGAGTTTGTGGATTTTATGGGTAATACATCTGAACAAATGAGGATTGAATGTGGAATTCCACAAGGTTCGGTTTTGGGACCAAAATTGTTTATTTTATATATTAATGATATATGTGAGGTATCAAAGTTATTGAAATTTGTATTATTTGCGGACGACACCAACTTTTATAGTTCGGGACACGACTTAAAAGCATTATCAAAAATTATTGAACAGGAAATGATTAAACTTAAGAGATGGTTTGATGCCAATAAATTATCATTAAATGTAGAAAAAACTAAGTTCATGATTTTTTGTGAGAGGAAAAGGGAGGAAACGATCAAATTGTCAATAAATGGAATAGATATTGAAAGGGTTTCTGTACTTACATTTTTAGGAGTGATACTGGATGACGGTCTGACATGGAAATCTCATATTGCACATCTGCGGAAAAAGATGTCTAAGAGTATTTTTATATTAAATAAGGTAAAATATGTGTTAGATTATAGGGCAATGCGCATATTGTATTGTGCACTTATATTGCCATATATCAGCTACTGTGTGGAAGTGTGGGGGAACACATATAAGAGTAACATAAAGGCATTGTATCAACTACAGAAAAGAGCTATAAGGATTATTCATAAAGTAGATTACTTAGAACACACTAACATATTATTCATTAATTCAGGTTTATTGAAATTACAGGAGCTAGTAAAGTTACAGACATTATGTGTCATGTTTAAGGCTAAAAGCAAAACATTACCAGCAAATTTACAAAAAATGTTTGTCATCACTTCTGAGAATGAAGAGCATAGAAGAAAAGGTCATTTCCAACATCAGTATTCAAGGACAACTTTAAAACAAATGTGTATATCAGTGGTGGGGGTTAAATTATGGAATTCTCTTTATAATGAGATAAAAGATTGTAAAAATATATTCCAATTGAAAAAAATATATAAAGACAGAACAATAAAATCATATGGACAGCCATAAGTGTTTACATTTTGCTTTATATTTATTAATTTACTTGTTTTTTGCCTGGTTTTGTATTTGTTTTGTATCATCCTGTGAGGTGTACCTGTATATTACTTCTTTTGTTTTTTTGTTCGGTTTGTACTTCATGAAGTTTTGCACTTGTGTTTTTTTTGTTTTGTTTTGTTTTGTTTTCGTTATATTTGGATGTAATTGTTGGTTCACATATCATTAAGTAAGACTATGTATTATGTGAAGGGGGCAGGAAAATATAAGATTTTTCTTCATCCTGCTCCTTCTCAGGCATTGGTGTGTAACGGTGTAACTGAATAATTGTGTTATAATTGTCTATCAAAGATACACATCAATGAAGGAGATAAATAAAAATGATGATGATGATGATGATATTTTTTACTATTACAAAATCGTTGTTTGTCATTTTTGTAAAAAGCCAATAATATGTTTTACTTTTGTTTACTGGTACAACTGGTTTACTGTTGTACACAGTAAAAGTGAATAAGGACATAACTTAAATATTAATTAGTATCCTGTGTTGAATTGTTATAAATAATATAACAACAACCCCACACACACACTTTCCCTTTGACTATAAATAGTACAATTTTGTCCATAAAATTGTTATAACTATATCTCTGCATAACATTGTAAGCTTATTAACATTAAAGGAAACAATACACCTGTCTTTCCTTGTCTCTCACCGTAGTTACAGTGAAGCCAAGTGCTACATACGCTTCATCATATTCTGGTACGACAAAAAAAAGCAGGTTCTCCGAGATCACACACGCCCCTCCTGGCAACGCACCGTGACCCCCCGGGAGGGTGCGTGTGGCCTCGCACTATTTGAGAAGGACTGCCATACGTTAACGATCCGAGATTCAACTTCTGCGTGTGCATGCATGAAGCCCTGCCTCCGCTCACACAGACAAAGAAAGTGGATGGCTGACAAGAGGTTTCACTGTGTTTCTTTCAGCAGCATTGCCAAGTCCGAGTATTACAGTTTGAGTCGTGGGTTGCGTTTTCTATGGCTTGTTATATATGGTATCTTCCTCATTGGAAGATGTGTAATTGGGATTGAGGAGGTCTTCGAATTATTCCCTCCACCGATCCACAACATCTGCAGTCGAGGTCAGCAGAACACCATCCTCACCATACACGGTGTTGACAGTGCACTGCTTCTCCGTACTGAGGTGGCAGATGGTGGTCCAGAATCGCTTCTAAGCCGATCGGAAGTCGTTTTCCATGGTACCTGTCTGCTGCCTCCGAAGTCCCATGAGCCAAAAGGACCCGATAAGACTCTTTCTTCAGCTTGACGGCATCTCTCATCGCTGGTGTTCTAGGATTACTGCCACGGCAGGCACCAACCACCTTGCGGCCACAGCTCCGACCGGCCGCCTCGACAATAGAGGTACGGAACATGGTCCACTCGGACTCAACATCTAGCGCCTCCCTCGTGACATGTTCAAAGTTCTTCCAGAGGTAGAAATTGAAACTCTCTCTGACAGGAGACTTTGCCAGACGTTCCAAGCAGACCCTCACTATGCGTTTGGGCCTGCCAGGTCTGTCCGGCATCCCCCCCACCATCGGAGCAAACTCATCACCAGGTGGTGATCGGTAAGAATCCAGAGTGTCCAAAACATGAGACCGCAAATCTGATGACACATTTACAAAGTCGATCATGGAACTGCGGTCTAGGATGTGCTGGTGCCAAGTGCACATATGGACACCCTTATGTTTTAACATTGTGTTTGTTATGGACAGTCTGTAACAAGCACAAAAGTCCAATAACAAAAGACAACCTGTGTTCAGATCCGGGCGGCCGTTCTTCCCAATCAGGCCTCTCCAGGTTTCAATGTGGTTGCGAATATGAGCGTTGAAGTCCCCCAGCAGAACAAGGGAATCACCTGAGGAAGCACTCTCCATTACTCCCTCGAGGGAACCCAAAAAGGGTACTCCGAGCTGCTGTTTGGTGCACAAGCACAAACAACAGTCAGGATCCAACCTCCTCACCAGAAGGCGGAGGGAAGCTACCCTCTTGTCCACTGGGTTAAACTCCAATGTGCAGGCTTTGAGCCGGGGGGCAACAATAATTGCCACACCAGCCAATTGCCTCTCAATGCGTGCAACGCCAGAGTGGAAGAGAGTCTAACTCCTCTCGAGAGAACTGGTTCCAGAGCCGTTGCTGTGGGTCGAAATGAGTCTGACTATATCCAGCCGAAACTTCTCCACCTCGTGCACCAGCTCAGGCTCCTTTCCCCCCAGCGAGGTAACGTTCCACAACCCAAGAGCTAGCTACAATTTGAACAAAGATAGCGTTGATAAATGAGGTCTACTTTAATACTATTAAAGTGTCGAACATATGCAACCCTTTGTTACGTATGGCGGGGGAAGGAGACGACACAACGGCAAGAATCAGTTCAATATGTTTATTGAATCTGATGAATAGGTGTAATGTGTATGCTACTCAGATTGAAAGGTGTAAAAAGACGTGTAGAATTAACCATGTAAATGTTACCAGAGGTTGTTGTATGTGCGTGATGGATGAATCCTTCGTCAGCCCAAAGGGGTAAGGCAAGAAGGCAGTCCGTGGGCAGGCAAGCGGTCGGGGGCTGGAGAGAAGCAACGGGGTCCGTGTCCAAGCAAGGGTCGAGGATTGAGGGGGGAAGTCCAGAATCCAGAGGGAAGTCGAGGCACACAGCTCGATCACGGGAAACAGGGGGAGCACTGCGGGGAACACAAAAGACATAAGACATGGGAACAGGGAAGGCACAGAGAGAGAGAGCAAGTACGCGGAAAGGAAGCCAGAGACGGGATGCTTACTATGAGAGTGAACTACGTTCTGGCACTGGATCTTCGGGTTCGCTGGTCTTTATGCTGTCTGTCTTCATTAGTCCCAGGTGCGCTGATTAGTGATTGCCTGCAGCTTTGCCGGCGCGTGGCCGCCATGCGTCACGCTTTTAGCGGAGGTGCCGGCCAAGCTTGCAGCAGAAGACATGAGGGATTGCGCATGCGCCGTGACACCCTTATGCTTGATAAAAATGTTTTGTCATGCATTCATAATACATTGTATTTCCTGGGGACACAACACAAATGGCACTAATTCGATGTAATGGACCCTAAGGGTTAAATGTCTGCTCAGATTATTATCCTATTTTTACCAATTAGGAATCACAACTGGTTTTCTTTATTGATTTCTGTTAGGTGCGAGTAGCCCTGTCTTTAACAGCTTCACTCTTGGCCTTTATCAGCACATTTGTTTTTATGGAACTATTGATGCACTGTATATCTTGTCACTATTTAGCAACTCTTGTTTGTCCCTTTTCTAAAGTATTGGCACCAAAACCCACATTACATTTGGCATCTTTTATTCAACTGCCCATAGAGTGGTGCCCTTTTGTAGCTCAGGAACGTTAGTGCCGCTTTTGGGGATACAAATCATCTAAGAGGAATACATCACACACAACAAGTCTTTGTGCTCTATTTCAACCAACTCCCTCATCATCAATGCAGCCAGCTCACCCCATCTGTCAAGGTAGGCACTCAGCTCAACATGACATGCCTCTTAAGGCAACATTTAAATTTCAGCAACTGCTTGTTTTTTTGTGGCTGTTGGAATATTGTTGCGTAGTAAGATGAATCTACCGGAAATAATATGATCAGTGAAACATCACTGCAGGGACACAGAGAAGCTGGGTCATTCTTTTGGGTCATGCTGGCAACTTCTGGGAAGTAAAGTTGTCAGCATTTAGGGGTCTTCTGCCTTCAGCTAAGGGCTTTAACTTATGCAGCGAGCTAAACATATGGCTTCAGTAACCACTCGTGAAGCAGTCTTGAGTTTACTGATCCATTTTACTTTGTAAAACTGTGACAGAGAAACAGAATAAACAACATCAGTTTCTGTGTAAAAAACATACATTCACACTTATTTCTGTGTGCAAAATAACCAACTAGAGGTCTTAACATTAGCAATACATAGTATTTTGACTAGCAACAACAATGCTAAATGATAACATCAGCTTTAGAGAGTGAATAGCGTAGCGCCTTGAATAACACGAAGCGCAAAGTGAATGCGCAAATAAACATTCTTAATAGAGCATATATGATTTAACTTACAGTTTATGCCTTTAACAAGCGCAAAAGTAGAGGAAGAAGACACACTCGACGCAGGAGCGACATGTTTATGGACTCTGCTGCACTTCTTAACTTCTGCTCAACGCACTTCCTGGTTCCAACATGCGCCACTAGATGGCAGTGTAAGATCAACCACAAACTCAAAATCACTAGATTCTCTTACAGGAACATTAACCAGATAAGCTATAGACTGAAGAAGCATAGCTCTGTAAGAAAATAAACCTCCAGAAAAGGAGTAAAATAATAACACAAGACTGAGGGACAGAATACTCCCCGTCTGACATCAACAGGATGTCATACTAACCCACACCCACTGTTTTTCAAAGGATATGAGGGGTCCTTTATGTGTGGTTCCTCGGAACCAGCAGGATGACCTCACTGATAGGTCTCAAGTACAGTCTCTGTTCACCGTTGCGGGTTATCTTGACTTGGATCTTCCTGACCCTTTCATCCTGACTGGGAAAGGTCTTTGCAACAACACCAAGGGGCCAGTCGTTCCTGTGCTCTTGCCCATCTTTTAGCAGGATGACATCTCCTTCTTGTAGGTTGGGTTTAGGTGTTCTCCATTTGCGACGAGGTTGCAGGTCACTGAGGAATTCTCTCTTCCATCGTCCCCAGAAGAGATTGGCCAGATACTGTACACGTCTCCATTGTGCTCTGAACAGGTCACGGTCATCAAAGTGACCTGGGATGACTGAGGGGGTGGCTGCCTTTTGCGTGAGAAGCATGGCAGGAGTGAGAATCTCAGGATGCTCTGGGTCAGTGGAAACTGCTGTAAGCGGCCTTGCATTAACAATAGCAGTCACTTCCGACATGAACGTCACCAGTACTTCATGTGTGAGCTTGGCCTTTCCGTGCTGCAGCAGCATTGCGTCCAGAATCCGTCGACTGACGCCGATCATGCGCTCCCATGATCCAGCCATGTGGGAAGCGTGTGGGGGATTAAAATGCCACTCACAACCACTGTTTCCAAGATAGGTGTTGATTTTGTCATTGTGACAGCCCTTTTTGTCAATGTGAAGTTCTCTGCAAGCACTCACAAAGTTTGTGCCACAGTCTGATCTGAGCAGCTTGGCAGCGCCTCTGATGGCGAAGAAGCGTCGCAGCGCATTAATGAATGACGAAGTGTCCATTGACTCTATCACTTCAATGTGGATGGCACGAGTACTCATGCAGGTGAAGATTACCGCCCATCTCTTTGCTTCTGCCTGACCTGCACGTGTTTTCCTGACTGTGACGGGCCAAGGGCCAAAAACATCTAGGCCAACACCTGTAAAAGGAGGGTCTGTGCACATTCTGTCTTCTGGTAGGTCTGACATGATCTGTTCTTGTTGTTTGCCTCTCAATCTGCGACATGTAACACAGTTAAAAACAACACTGCTGACTGCTCTTTTCCCGCCCACTATCCAGAAACCAGCAGCTCTGATAGCACCTTCGGAGAAGTGTCTGCCCTGGTGGCGTACTTGTGAATGAAATTGTCTGATTATGAGCTGAGTGACGTGGTGTTTACTGGGGAGGAGTATAGGGTGTGTTTCGTCTGCTGTGAGTTGAGCCTTAGTCAGCCGACCTCCAACTCGTAAGACCATGTTACTGTCCATTACTGGGTTCAGTTTGCTAAGTGGGCTTTTCTTGGAGACAGACTCACCACGTTCCACGTGCCTGATGTCATCTGCGTACACCTCACTTTGCACTGCACGAATGATGATGGCTTTAGCCTGCTGGAGCTGGTCTTCAGTAATGTTCTTGTCACACTTGTGCCATCCATGGCATCTGCTCTCAGATGCAGCCTTAAAACATGTGACGATGTGGCGTAGCCTGGCGATAGTCTTTAACAGGCGGGTCCAGCTGGAGAATCTTTCGAACCTTGCTGCCCAGAGAGTACTTTTAGAGAGGGAGGTAGCACAGGATACAACCTCTGGACGCAGCTCAGTGTCATGTTCGGGGTTAATGAGGTCAAAGGGCATTTCCTGTGTTTGACCTAGGCCTGAGTCAGTGAGGAAGGGAGGGCCACTGAGCCATGTAGAGTGGGAAAGATGTTCAGCAGGCAGTCCACGTGTGGCATGGTCAGCTGGGTTTAAATGTGTGGGCACATAACGCCATTGGTGAGCCTGAGTGGAGCGCCTGATGCGTTCAACGCGGTTATGTACATACACATAAAAGCGTCTCTTGTCATTGAAAATGTAGCCGAGTACTACTTTAGAATCTGTGTAGAAGCTGACTTCATCAAACGTAAAGTCGAGCTCTTCTTGGACCATGTCTGCTACTTCGACAGCCAGCACTGCGGCACACAGCTCTAATCTGGGAATGGTGATGTCTGGTTTTGGAGCTAGCCTGGCTTTGCCGAGGAGAAAGCCCCCGTCACTGTGTCCATCAGCAGTGGTGAGTTTCAAGTAGGCGACAGCTCCGACTGCTTTTGTGGATGCATCACAAAACACATGCATATCCTTTCTCTGTGCTTTGGACAGTGAAATGGACGTATACATACGTGAGATCTTGAGCTGTTCCAAGTGCTGTAGAGCGTCTTTCCATCTCTGCCACTTGTCCTGTTGCTCCTTAGGTAGAGGAGTATCCCATTCACTGATGTTTTTGGAGATCTCTCTCAGGATGGAGCGTCCTTCAATGCTCACTGGCGCAGCGAACCCAAGCGGGTCATACAAACTGTTGATGACTGATAACACACCACGCTTGGTGAAGGGCTTGTCAGTGATCTCCACTCGAAACGACAACTGGTCAGTGGACAAGTTCCAGCCCAGTCCGAGGCTGTATTGCATGGGTGGTGCATCCTGTCCGAGCTCAAGACCCTGCAGACCTGTAGCGAGATCTTCTCCTGGGAATGCGCTGGTGACAACAGGACTGTTAGATGAAATCTTGTGGAGACGGATGTTCGATTGAGCTAGCATTTTCTGTGCTCTGGTGAGGATGTCGATTGCCTCGTCCTCAGAGGCGAATGACTTTAGCCCGTCATCTACATAAAAATGGTGCTCAATGAATTTCCTCACCTCGCTGCCGTACTCACTCTCTCCCTCCACAGCAGTTCTCTTGAGTCCATAGATGGCGACTGAGGGAGATGGACAGTTTCCAAACACGTGAACTGTCATCCGAAACTCGTCCACTTCTCCATCCAGGTCGTGATCGCGGAACCAGAGAAAGCGCAGGTAATCACGATGGTCTTCCCTGACCATAAAGTTGTGAAACATCTGCTCCACATCAGCCATCACAGCATATGGTTCACCTCTGAAACGGAGAAGCACACCTACAAGGCCGTTGTTAAGATCTGGGCCTTTGAGCAGCACTTGCTTAAGCGATACATTCTCACACTGGGCACTTGAATCGAAAACGATTCTGATTTTACCTGGCTTTTGTGGGTGGTAAATGCCAAAGCTTGGGAGATACCAACATTCTTGGTGGGGTTTAAGAAGAGGGGCCTTTTCTGCGTGTCCTTTGTTGAATGTCTTCTTCATAAACTCCACGAAATGCCCTTTCATTTCCGGCTTTCTCTTTAGTGTCTTACGTAGAGACATGAGGCGGGTGAGTGCCTGCTCTCTATTGTTAGGCAAGCGGAGTCGGGGATGACAGAACGGGAGGGGAGCGACCCAGTTATTAGCCTCATCTTTAACAAACCCATGGTGCATAACATTCAGGAACGACTCATCTTCTGTAGAGAGTGCCAGTTTGTCATCATCTGCTGTTTGCTTAAAGATGTGTTTGCTCAGCTCATCTTTGGGTTGCATGTTCTCAAACAGGGGATTTTCTTCTGTGAACTTTACCTTTGTGTAGATTCTGTTTTCACAGGGAGAGAGGAAACTGGGGCGGCCGTTATCAAGTAAGTTTGTCTTGTAGGAGTTCACCGTGGGTCTGTGAGCTCCTGAGAGGCAGACATCTCCAATAATTACCCACCCGAGATCAAGCTGTTGGGCGTAAGGAGCTTCGTTTGGGCCGTTTATCTGGCGGCGGACCTTGTGAGCCTGAATCACATCTCTGCCCAGCAGGAGAAGAATGTCAGCTGATGGATCAAGTGGCGGTATTTGTGTGGCTACTTGAGAGAGGTGAGGATGTGCTGCAGCAGCTTCAGGAGTGGGTATCTCACTTCTGTTGTCTGGGATCTGGTTACACTCAGTGAGTATGGGTAGTGTTATTGACACTTTTCCATTTATGCCCTCGATGACAAAGCCATGAGCTCTTCGCCCTTGTGTGTTTACTGTTCCTGAGCACGTTTTCATTGTGTAAGGGAGGGCCTCACCATGCAGGTTGAACATGTCAAAAAAGCGGGACCGAGCTAATGACACATTACTCTGATCATCTAAGATCGCGTACGTTTTTCTTTTTTCATTGGGGGCTGAGCAGGGGTACACATTCACCAGGCAAATTTTAGAACAGGACTTTCCCTGTAGTCCCTGTCCACATACCTCAGTGCAGCTAGATGTGGTCACTGTGGGGCTTTGGGTATCCGGCTCCCCGCCATGGGCCAATGGTGGGATGCCAGGGCCTGTATCTGTCCATGGGGGTGGCCCAGCATGCATGGCAGAGGTGTGTGAATCACTGTTGCACTCCACACAGTGAATGGTAGCTCTACAGTCTTTAGCTCTGTGCTCTGTTGATGAGAGACACTTGTAGCAGATTGACAGCTCCTTAAGCAAACTTCTCCTCTCATCCAATGCCTTCATTCTGAATCCTCTACATTTGGTGAGAGAATGTGGTTTCTTGTGCACTGGACACTGTTTATTGGGGTCAAGAGGGGCAGCTTTTGGTTCATTGTTAGCCGCACCGACCTGTGTTTTGTTTGTTGTGACTGGGACTTTGAAGCGTGTCTGTCTCACTAGTGTCCTTTCTGCTTTCATGTGTGTAGAGCCGCAGCTTTGCAGGATGAAGCTGGGGTCTGTTCTCATTTCTGCGTGGTTGTTGACAAACTGGACAAAATAGGAGAAAGGTGGGTAGTGAGCTTTGTGATCTTTTTTATATCTTGACCCTTCTCTGACCCACGCCTCCTGCAGGCCGCCAGGGAGCTTTTCCACAATTGGGTTTATTCCTCTTGAGGTGTCGAGAAAGCTGAGGCCTGGCAGATACCCTTCATCTTTCGCCGCCTCGAGCTCTTGGAGAAGGTCTGCAAGCTCCTGCAGGAGGTGACTTTCTTTATGGCCAACTTTGGGAAAACTTTCAAGGCGATTAAACAGTGAAGCCTCGATCGCTTCTGGTGAGCCATAATTTCTGTCGAGCCTTTGCCATAAACGTTCAAGACCTGCTTCTGGGTTGCTAACGTGAACGGCTCTAATCCTCAGAGCATGCTGGAGGGACTCACCGCTCAGCCATTTAGTCAGTAGATCAAGCTCTTCGCAGCATTTCAAGTTCAAATCCCCAGTGGCGTTGTGAAACATAGATTTCCATGCTACATAGGTCTCTGGCTTGTTATCAAAGACTGTGAGTCCTGCTGTCAGTAGATCACGACGTGAGAGGAGCACAGCGAGGTCTGATACATTAGTTTGTTGGCGCAACGATGGAGATGGGACGTTATATGCTTCAGTGTAGTTGGGGGAATGAAATGGCGGTGGCTCGGGTTGTCTGATAGGTCGATAGCTGGGGGTGTACTCACATGCATGTGTCATAGCTGTTGGTCGGCTTGGCTCGACATTGTTGGTGTTGTTTATGTCCCACTTTTGTTCTATATCAGGCTTTGTCTCATCTTCCACATTAGCATCATTGTGAAAGTGAGTGTTTACATATTCTTGAGTGCGGCCGGCAGCCATGGCTGTTGTAGTGGGAATATCTGGCGGCTCTTCCAGCTCTGTTTGGTCCAAAACTGCAGCCTCAAGGACCCTTGCTGCTGCGAGCGCTGCTTTAGCCTCTCCCTCTTGCTTCAGGGCGTTCATAGTAGCTACCAGCCGAGTTTTTTCCATTTCGATGCGTGCCCGTTCGACCTCCATGTCTATTTGGCGCTTGGCGTACTCTGCTCTGGTGCTGGCGGCTTCAGCGTTGGCTCGTGCTTTTGCTGCAGCAAGGCTGACTGATGACCAGCGTGATGAAGTCGAGCTGCACTTTGATCTGACTTCTAGCTGGGAGAGCGGAGGGGTGTCTCCGTGGTTAGACATGTCTGCTGACTGGCGTGGAGAGTCTCAGGCCCCCGACGATGCACTTGATGTGTAGTTAAACTTTTTACTCTTCTGCCTTCAGCTAAGGGCTTTAACTTATGCAGCGAGCTAAACATATGGCTTCAGTAACCACTCGTGAAGCAGTCTTGAGTTTACTGATCCATTTTACTTTGTAAAACTGTGACAGAGAAACAGAATAAACAACATCAGTTTCTGTGTAAAAAACATACATTCACACTTATTTCTGTGTGCAAAATAACCAACTAGAGGTCTTAACATTAGCAATACATAGTATTTTGACTAGCAACAACAATGCTAAATGATAACATCAGCTTTAGAGAGTGAATAGCGTAGCGCCTTGAATAACACGAAGCGCAAAGTGAATGCGCAAATAAACATTCTTAATAGAGCATATATGATTTAACTTACAGTTTATGCCTTTAACAAGCGCAAAAGTAGAGGAAGAAGACACACTCGACGCAGGAGCGACATGTTTATGGACTCTGCTGCACTTCTTAACTTCTGCTCAACGCACTTCCTGGTTCCAACATGCGCCACTAGATGGCAGTGTAAGATCAACCACAAACTCAAAATCACTAGATTCTCTTACAGGAACATTAACCAGATAAGCTATAGACTGAAGAAGCATAGCTCTGTAAGAAAATAAACCTCCAGAAAAGGAGTAAAATAATAACACAAGACTGAGGGACAGAATAAGGGGTGTCAAACTCAATATAATTGAGGGGCTTGTCACAATTATGGCTGTCATCAGAGGCCCATTTGTAACTGTGAATATGAACGTATAGTAGCCTGGTTACACAATTTGCACTGTATTTGATTATGTTTTACAAACGTACTTACAGATTGGTAAATAACTTGCTTTAAAATCGTAAGTCTAAATAACACATATATATTTAAGTAATTGTTTTTTGATAACTAAAATGCTTGGATCATCTTGTTGCACTATTAAAATGTAAAACATATGCAATTACATGCAGTACATGGTTATGTCAAAATTGAAGAAACATTTTTTGCCAGAAAGTGCTTTCGCAGGCCACATCAAATAATTTGGAGGACCAAACAAACGATTTGGCGGGCCACTTTAAATGGTGCGGCAGGCCAACTTAAAAAATGTGGCGGACCACCTAAAATGATGTGATGGTGTTTTGTTTACGGGGAGAGTAGACGGCACAGATCACAAGGGGGCGTAGTAGCTCTATGATTTATTATATATATAAACTATATATATAATAATCAAACAATAATAATATAATAAACTAGAGAATGGAGTGTGACAAGTGTGGCAGTCCGTGGGCAAGTAAGTGGTCGGGGGCTGTAGAGAAGCAACGAGATCCGTGTCCAAGCAGGGGTCGAGAATCGAGGGAGGCAGTCTGGAATCCAACAAGAAAGTCGAGGCACACAGCTTGATCACGGGAGACACGGGAAGTACTGCGGGAAACACAAGGGACATAAGACATGGGAACTGGGAAGACACAGAGAGAGAGCAAGTACGTGGGAGGGAAGCCAGAGACGGGATGCTTACTACAAAGAGTTAACTACGTTCCGGCACAGGATCTTTGGGTCCGCTGGTCTTTATACTGCTCGCCTTCATCAGTCCCAGTTGCGCTGATAACAGCAGGGGCTGGGCCGTGATGCGGGAATAGCAAGCAGAGGCATGTCCCGGCGCGCCTCCATTGGAGGCGCCGACCGTGCTCACAGCAGAAGGCATGTGGGACTGCGCATGCGCCAAGACAGATGGGCCACAAATATGATGTAGTGGGCCAAGAAAATAATGTGGCTGGCCACATTGAATTATGTTTAAGCATTTATTTTTGATGACCCCCCCCAAAAAATAATTGCACGTAAAATAATTTGGTGGGACAGAAATGATGTGGCATGCCAAAAAAAGTATGTGAAGAGCCACATTAAATGATGTTTAAGTATTTATTTTAGATAACCAAACCAAAAATAAATGCACAGAAAATAATTTGGCTGGCCACACGTGGCAGGCCACAGTAAATGAAGTGAGGGGTCAGATCTGGCGTCCAGGATTTCAGTGCCATAAAAGATGAACAAGGAGTAGCTTTAGGACCAGCATTGTCACTTATATGGTAGATGATGTATTCATAATGGATCAATATTATTATAATTATTACGTATATTATGTCATTGCATCCACTTTACATACTATACTGGAGGTCAGCAACCCGCGGTTCTTTAGTGCTGTCCTAGTGGCTCCCTGGAGCATTTTTAAAAAAAGGATTGAAAGTGGAAAAAGATGAGGGATTTTTTTTTTGTTTTAGTATGTTTTTGTTTGAGGACAAACATTACACAAACCTTCCCAATTGTTGGAAAGCCCACTGCTTAATACGTTTGTGTGTATGCTTTACAGATGAGAGTATCGTTTTGTCCTACTAATTTCGGCGGTTCTTGAACTCACCATATTGTGGACTGTGACGCAACAGTTTGTTTACATGTAAAATCTTCCACTCCTTCTTTGTCTCATTTTGTCCACCAAAAGTTTCATACTGTGCGTAAATGCGTAAGCTAACCAATGCTAACATGTTATTTAGGCTAGCTGTATGTACATATAGCGTCATTATGCCTAATGTGTAGGTATATTTGAGCTCATTTAATATACTTTACTTTTATCCTCTTTGTATATAATTTAGTTTTGCATGTCTCATGATACATTATCTGTATGTAACATTGGCTGCATTTCAGATAGTTGTTTGTGTGCCATGTTGTTACAGACCACAGCAAACGTTACCTAGCTAGCCAAAGATTGTAATAAATCTATTAAAAGAAGACAGCCTTAACTTGAACACACACATCTTTACCTTTGGGCATTAAAAGCCAGTAATTTCCAGGAGTTATCTCACCTTCTGAGTAGCCTCTGATTTACTAATGGTTTCTAATGTTGTAAAAATATGTAGAATAAATATTAAATTTTAACATTTCTTTCAACGAAGATTTGCTTCAGCCTGCGGCACAACGTCATTTTGATAGTAGGCTATTATAGCTAATATAGACACTTTCGTCATGTGTTGCCTTCATTATAAGACTTATATACGGCTTTTCATTTTTTGCAACTCCAGACAGATTTGTTTTTTTGTATTGTTGGTCCAATATGGCTCTTTCAACATTTTGGGTTGCCGATCCCTGAATAGAATAGGCCAAGTTTTTGATTACAATTCCAAATCAATGAATCCTACTTCGCATTTATGTAGCTGGGTATTGTCAGATGAATACCAGTAGTTGAATTACTCACTAAACATTTTATTCATTGAAGGTTAAAAAAGAAAAGTTTTGCGGATTTGGTCATATATTACTCATTGTCATACTAAAATCATAACTACATTGTTAACCTTAAAACATTAACATGCAGTACTCCATGCACACCATATCTGGGGATGTGTTAATTTGCCTTTGCAGTGTTTTGTTTTTTTATTTGTCAGTGCCAGTAGCAGTGTAATGTTTGATTTACTTTCACAATGACGTTGATGTACTTCCGAAGAGTGCATATTTAAAAGTGAAGCCGAGTTTAATGGGACAAAGTTGCCTCGGATTGCATTTTTTAATTTCTTGCAATGTTACTTCTTTTGGTAGGCAGTTGGAAATCCGTGCAGAAATGTGAGCCTCTGCTAGAAATGTTAACTATTAATGTGCAGAGGGAATTAGTTTCAGTTATGACATCATAAAATATGCTGACCATGAACTGTATCGAACTTAAATTTGGATTTCATGAAACTGTTAAGGCATTGAGTCACTTTATATAACTTAATATTTTGGAAGAAGGCGAACAAATCACATTAAATATGCTCTATTTTTATCTTAATTATGTTATGCCTTAGATATTTAATATTGAAATGTCAAATTATTAACATTATTCATTAGACACCCTTAGTAATGCGTTGTTACAAACACAATTATCAAACAGGTCATATTTACTTTTTTTTTTATTTGACCCTTTTGGAGGCCTTTTGATCAGATTATGTTACAGTTTTCAGTGAGTATACATTTACATAACATGTTGGCTCTGCAATAAGGTCGTGACTTGTCCAGGGTGTACCTTGCCTTCAGCCTGAGTGCAGCTGGGATAGGCTCCAGCCCCCCCATGACCCCGAGAGGGACACGCGGTAGAAATTAGATGGATGGATGGAACCTGTGACATTATCTGATCAAAAGGCCTTCAAAGTGTCAAATAAGAAATAAAACATTACAGTAAGGAAGGGATTTATTCCTGGGTGGATCTCATGGGAGAGGAAGAATGTGGCGGGTTAATCATTTTGCAATGCAGTCTGCTGAAAATTATGGAAAGCGCCACTCTACATAGCTACTGACGCTGTGGTCCAAGTTAGAATTGCCACAAAAGACCATTTGTAACACTCTACTGCCATATGGCAGATAAAGTGGATAGTGCACCCACCCGATTCGTCACGTTCCATGTGTCAGGTAACTCGCCATGAATGTGGCCATATTAATTCCCTTCCTACTGTACATGTTTGATATTTTGGGGTAGAACTGAAGTTTGTAAAATTTGAGCAAAAAAAGTAAAAAAAAAAAAAAAATCTGAAATGAAACTTAAAACGTTTGATCTCCAGTTTGGCTTAGAAGATATTGAAATGCAACAGTAGAATATGAATGGATGAATAGATGGATGTCCTCAGAGGGTTAACCTGTGACTGGAGCATACCAAGCATTGGTTCCTTAATTTTTCATAATTCTTACCTTTGTATTGCAATGATTCATTCATTAAAACTACTGACTCGCATTTAAAATATGGTGATGAGTGTAATTTGTTGTGACATTCATTTAAAAATGATGAATTACTCTGACTGACAATACCAGCACAAAGCATCTCCATGCACAATAGACAAGAAAGACATCGGCCTGCACGTCTTCTTTTTTTTTTTTTAATCCCCGCAGTTGCTCTGTGTAGATAAAGACATGTAAACATTATTCAATATTTAGAAGTAGCATCGAGAAACCAAATGCAAATAAGCCCAATACCATTTTTTTTTTTTAAGCATATTTTGTTGTTTATTTTCATGGATATTTCTGAAATGCTGATCTAAACCTGTGGGGAACTGCTGGTTAATATCTAAAAGTGTCTGAATGGATCATGTCTAACAGCTACACAGGGGAATTGCATCCCACAGCACCGCAGTAACTTAGACAAGTGTGTATTTTGTCAACTCCCCTTTTCATAAGCCTAAAAGACACTTGACGGGCATATTTTAGAGGTACATCTTGAACATATAAATAATAAATTCGCCATGAGTCACCTTGATGTGTGACGAAGGAGCTCAAAATATACAATAAGAAAACATACAAAGGCAGAGCATTTTTAGATAAAATGTGAAAAGTGATGAGTGACAGGTTGAGAGATTAAGAGTTGGCTCAGTTTTGATTTTTTAAAATAGATATTTAATTTAAAAAAGTAAGAAAACATTCACTGTACTTAATTGCTCCTTGGATCTCATGGTTTTAAAGTTTGCAAATCTAATCCATTAAAGTGACATAATTCAATCTAATAATAATACATTCTGGCTCTTACGCCATCTTTTGATGTATTTGCACAGAACATCAGCGTGATGAAGGCAGACATTCAGCAAACCACTTGAGCATGTGTGCCAACCTTAGCCTACCTCTATTAAGCTCGTTTTTTCTTCCGAGTGCTCGCTTCCTTTCTGACATCTGCTCCTCCTCTTCCCTTTGAAGCCGCGCTCTCCTCTTTCCTCATTTAACCTCACACTTGCACCGCATCGCTTCTCCTCGGACCTCACAACTGTGCGTCCAACTTGTGATCACAGACCCTCGGTTTTGGGCTAAGGGCGGCGTGATGGCCGCCATGGTAAATTAACACCTAGCTTGACAGCATAAATTAAAGTTGATCATTGCTGTCTTTGTAATGACCGTTTTGTTATGAACCAAATTAAATATGCTGTATTATATATATATATATCCTATAAATTAGATTGTGCAGGTGCTCATGTTGGAATGTTATGTTATGAGTGATGTGCCGCTCAATTGGCCGCTGATCGGCCGATTTTGGAGGAAAGTATGCGATCGCAATTAATGCCTTTTAATGCCTATTACAAAAACCGATTTCCTGTATTTGACACTAAATTATTTTAGTCGAATAGCATCTATTTATGCTTCTCCATACACAGTGTGGAGCACCTCCCCTAGGTTAATAATAATTAAGACCATTACGGCAAATAAACGGCTATTCTTAGTCTATGTCTACACTAAGCCGGACAACCCCTTAAACAAATAATTATTTAACCTAAGCCCCGTTTCGGCCACACTAAACCATCGTTTTAGGTCCCCCTCCTCGGAAAAATGTTTACACGTGTAAGTGCGCTGTGTGTTTCTTGAATCTCCGGCTCTTAGCTTTGTATGGACTCATTGATCGTTTACAAACTGAGTTTGGAGAGGAAGTGATGCCAGAAAGGCCGCGCCCCACACAGGAAGTGACGTCAGAAAGAACGCGCCACATCCAACTTCATAGTAAAGCGGTTTCGTAACTCGGAGCTAACCACTGGAAATATGAAGGCGAGTCATCCATCTACATGTACAGACGCTTGTGGAAATCACGCATGAATACCTTAAGATTGCAGCTATTTCGGATACAACACTTCTCAGACGGCAAGAGAACTTTCCAATGTCGAGGTCAGATGTGATTCTACTTACTGAACATTTGTTGAAGGAGAGTCAACAAGAATGCGAGCTACCGTGGATGTGATAAAAAAAAAAGGTAACGTGTGCTTTGTATCACCTGGCCGACGAGGGAAGACTACAGAAAACGGCGAATGCATTTGGACTGGCAAAGCAGACTATCAGTTATTGTCCGCCATGTATGTCGCGGACTTAACGTCTAGGTCCATACTATATAAAGTCACCAAAAAGGAATGGATAATGAAGGTGAAGGCAAAAGAGTGAGGAGTGTCCTGACCAGATATCTACATCCCTAGATTGATTGATGTAAAATGTTCTTTGTCACATTGTTTACTTTTACGTGTCTAATAAAGATTTGATTAATTTATAATGTCTCAGGTGTGATTCACTACAATAGGGCCCCACAGCACACTGGATTCCAGTTAATTGAAATACCACAACACTGGATATTGTTCAGATAAGTTACATTTAATTTAAGAACTTGCACACAAAGCAACACTGGAGGTGACTATGACGTGCGCATTTTCCACGCATGCGCATTAGGTCGCGTTGCGCCGCCTGACGGAGGGGCGAGGGGGTCTTAAATGACCATTGTGTGTGTGTGGACAAGGATAAGGTTAGGTGGGATTTACCCTGGTTAACCTTAGTTAGTTACTTAGTGTAAACGGGGCCTTAGTGTCATAAGTACCATTATAAAGTCACTGGTGGTATCGCTGGAGGACGAGGCTAAACATGTTACACACTGAGTAGCAGAAATGCTAATAGCTAAGATAGCTGCTAAGATAGCTTGAAACAACAACAAGTGCTAAGTAAACTTTAAGAAGTGTAGATGGAAGTGCGTTACAGCAGAAAGTAAGCAAAGACATTAGCAGGTAGATTAATAAGAGTCGAGAGTGGGCACATCAGAGAGTCTCATCTCACTGTATGCAGATGATGTACTTGTTACACTTACTGAGCCAGAAATTGCATTACCACTTCTTTTAGAATATGTAGACTCTTTTGGTAAAATATCTGGTTATAAAATAAACTGGTCCAAAAGCGAGCTTATGTTCCTAGGAGATTATGTTAAGATCAGTCAAAACCCAGTTAAAGTTGCAGAAAACTATATATCCTATTTCAGCTTAAAAATATCTAAAAATTATGAATCATTACTAAAATTGAACTTTACTGAAGCTTTTGAGAAACGGAAAGTGTGTATAGAGTATTGGAAGACCCTACCGCTCTCTATGTTAGGTAGAGTGAATGCTATCACAATGATTACCCTGCAAAAATGTACACATTTTTTTCAAAATTTACCAATTCTAATTCCTGCAGATTTTTTACAAAAACTAGAATCTTTAGTTCTAGATTTTGTGTGGGGATATAAAAAACGCAGAATATCTAAAAAGCACGTATTCAGATCTACAAAGGAAGGGGGACTGGCTCTTCCAATGTTCAAAAATTATTATCGGGCATCAAATCTGAATGCATTGACCTATTGGAAGATGGGGTTCCCAAAGAATTAATCACTTAATTCTGCTCCCTTGTGGCTGAAATTGGAACTGCAGTCATTAGTTAAACCTTACACATCATTGCTATCTCTACTTTTTACTAAACCAGTCTCTTCTATTAAATCAACAAGCCATAGTGTAGTAGTAAGAAATTCTATCAAAATTATTTCTCAAATTAAAAAACAATTGAATATTTCCAATGTAACTATGTATTCACCAATGTGTTACAATCATGCACTTATTACATCGATAACAGACATAATTTTTTTTAACTGGTACTTGAATGGAATTAAATGCATAAAAGACATGTATGTCGAGGACAGTCTTGCGTCATTTGAGCAATTGCGAATCAAATTCAATTTGTCCCAATTCAGTTGGTTTTGCTATTTGCAGGCAACATTTTTTATTAAAGAAAACATTTGAAAGTCTCAGCTGGTAAATGAAAAACACCCTCTCTTAGAATTACTAAATTTATCACCCACAAGTAAAAAGC
The DNA here is from genome assembly GCF_033978785.1 of Entelurus aequoreus. Taxonomy (NCBI): domain Eukaryota; kingdom Metazoa; phylum Chordata; class Actinopteri; order Syngnathiformes; family Syngnathidae; genus Entelurus; species Entelurus aequoreus. The sequence continues at coordinate 41,293,025 of NC_084735.1, forward strand.
TTATCGCCAAATTTGCCAGCTGCTTCATTATACCCATGACATCAGCAGACGGTGTTAAAAGAGCATGGGAACAGGAACTAAGAACAACAATAGCCAAACAGCAATGGGAACGGACACTCTCTCAAATTCACAATTGCTCAATTAACAGCAGACTCAGGCTCATACAGTTTAAAGTGATTCATCGTTTTTACTACTCCAAAGTCTTATTACACAAATTTTATCCTGATACATCTCCACTTTGTGATAAATGTAAATCTGCTGAAGGATCACTGTCTCATTCGTTTTGGGCATGTCCAATTATTCAATAATTTTGGTCCAGCATTTTCTTTTTTTACTCGGGGGTATATCAGAGAAAACTTGTCCCTGACAGGGATATAATCTTGTTTGGGTGGTCTTCAGAAACACAAAACCTTCCAAAATATATTACAGCTGTGTTGCTGCTCGGAACGGTCTTGGCCAAAAGACTCATTCTCAAAGACTGGAAAAGCCCATCTGCACCCAACTTCAGGAATTGGCTAAATTAACTTGTGAATGTAATGACTCTTGAAAAAATAAGATTTATAAACTCTGCAAGTATGAATAAATGGGAACTAACCTGGAAACCTTTACTGACATATATTGAATCATAATTTAGACATTTAAGGAAAAAAGAAAAAGAAAAAAAAACTGCCACCTTTTTGTAGTTGTATTATCTTTATTATTTTCTGTATTGATCCTACAATATTATTGCTTTTTTTGTTGTTTTTTTTGTTTTTTGTTTTTTTGTTACTTCTGATATGGCTTTGCCACGGTTTACTTCTTGTGACTTTTTATTTTGTATTGTTTTGCATCTGATCAACTTCTGTGACTTTCCTTTTCTTTTTTGAGTGTGAACGGTGGAGAGGTCCTCGAGAGGTGATCTTGGGATCACTTCCTGAGGATCCTTGATGCCGAGGAATGTTCATCCATCTTGCTGTGGTCTCGATAGCCTGCTGATCCTGAGCCGGAGCGGGATGGATGGCTATATATATACAATATCTGGGTATTTTTTCTAATAATGTTTATACTGTAAACCTTGAGTTGTTAAAGTTCAAGTGCACCTCTCTCCTCAAGTGTGCACGTGAGTGTGTATGAGTGGATGTGTGATTGTATGAAGGCTTTGCGTGAGCAAAGTATGACTGGTAAATGTGATTTTAACTGTAAAATTCAATAAAAATATTTGCAAAAAAAAAAGAGTCGAGAGAGAGGATAATGGGGCGCAGTTGGGAGAGTGGCCGTGCCAGCAACCTGAGGGTCCCTGGTTCAATCCCCACCTTCTACCAACCTTGTCATGTCCGTTGTGTCCTTGAGCAAGACACTTCACCCTTGCTCCTGATGAGTCGTGGTTAGGGCCTTGCATGGCAGCTGCCGCCATCAGTGTTTGAATGTGTGTGTGAATGGGTGAATGTGGAAATAGTGTCAAAGCGCTTGAAGGTAGAAAAGCGCTATACAAGTATAACCCATTTACCATAATGAAACAACAACTGTTGATGTGTCAGCATTGTCACGGTCAGTACACTACACGTGAGGGGAGGGCGGTTGATCTTTAAATTGGTGGTATCGATGCATATGATGGATGCTAGAGTGATTACGTTGATGTTTTTATTTTCTTGATAAATTATGCTTAATTTTAATCATTATTTTTTTATTTTCTTGGGTGGGACGTAGATAGGGGGTTGGGAAATGGTGGGGTTGGGTTGTGGGGGCAAAAGTGTGTCATCGTCTAATTTTGGTTTGTGTCATGAATGTGAATTATTTCCTATTTGAGACTCTTATTTTGTTATTTGTAGTTCCTGTCTGTCACTGTGTTTCACCTTCACTGTTGTTTAAAGAAGAACTGCACTTTTTGGGGAATTTTGCTTATCGTTCACAATCCTTACAATAGACATGACGATGGATTGATTTTTTAAAAAGGATTCTAACTTGTAAATAAACGTAAATAAAAGTCTGCTTACAGGGGAGCCAATTTTTTTTATTTTATTTTATTCTGCCCATAAAATCCAATAAATAACCACTCAAAAATCGCAAACAATACTCCATTTACATTAGTTATTTGAATATTAACCAAGTATTAGATATTGTATTATAAGCGCTAACGCAAACTTTTTAATAAACTTTTTATATCGGCGCTGTGATCACTAGCGTGTGTGAAATTTCGACATGATCGAGTGCCGAGCTGTTTCCTTGCTCCATTGCTCCACGGAAGTTTATTATAGATCATAAATCATGCATCCCACCTGGACAGAAAAAGTCTGAGGACGTATTCCGACAAGTTGGTACACATAACAACCGATTAGGACCCGGAAAAAAGAGAGAACAACATGATAAGACGCTTGGTTCTACACCACTTTTTTTGCAAAGATTATGAGAAATTTTTCATCTAAATGGGAATATATGAACATTCTAGCAGTCTGTCTCCTAATGACAGCAGACATTGTACAGTAAGTGATGTTTTATTATGTTTGTCGGCACTCATAAAGTAGACAGTGAGCAGCAATCAGTTATGATGTTAAAAAAAACAAACGTGATGAAATAATGTGCCGCGTATGTTTAAAATGATCAAAATACGTAAATATTAAATTGTATTATAAATGGGCCTGTTTCTACATAACATATATACTTATCATGTATATAAAACCTTCATGGAGGTGTTTGGATGTGTTTTTAAGGGCTTTATAGGCAGCATAGTGTGGGTCCCATAGGCTCCATTGTAGGGCTTAGGCGATATATCAAATATACTCAATATATCGCGGGTTTGTCTCTGTGCGATATAGAAAATGACTATATCGTGATATTCAAGTATACGTTCTCACGCAGTTGCTTTTAGCTGCGGGCATTACACTTCAGGCTTTTCTCACTCTTTCTACTCTCTCCTTCTCACAGAGACATAAAACAAGCGCACCTTCTTACATACGTCACATAATGTCGCGCATGCAACGTCACACGCTCTCGTGGAGCAGAGAGGTAGCGGAATGGGTAACGTTAGCTGTGGTGCTAATGGTGCAGTACGAGTGGTAATACGAGAGAAAGAAGGTGCGAATCTGGTAGCAAATAAAGGAAGAATGAATTCCCAAGAAAAACAGCACGGTGTCCATCGTCTGGCGGTGGTTTGGCTTCCAGCGGGAAGATGTTGAACAGACAACCGTAATATGACAAGTAAGCGGCAAAAGCGCTGCTACAAAAAGTAGCAGCACTCCTAATGTAGCATCATTTGAAAAGTCACGCGCTAGAGAATGAAGAGTGCTTGAAACTGCATGTCAACATCTCCGTTCGGTGCCACACCCACAAGATGCCGAAGCAACCATTTCCAGATCAACACCGTATGAAAAAAAAAGTCAACAATAGAAGGAGATAACGTCCGCAGGAACCTACCACATAGCGAAGGACATACATTATTTGATTTCATATTATGCAGCTAATTTTTATTTGGCAGTTATTGAAATATCTTGTGTGACATCATGCACAAACGTGCACTTTATTAGTTTTAAACTATTGTAGTGGCGTTCTGTACAAAAAGTGCACTTTAATTTAGTGTTGTTTTGATATGTCATCTTAGTGACATCATGCACAAAAGTACACTGATAGCTTGTTTTAAAATGTCTCTGACAATCTTGCACTTCTTGTTTTGGAAATGACATGAATATTTGTGCCACTGCTTAATAACTGTTTAATAAATACCGTTTTGGTATATTGACTTAGTTGTGATTTCCCTCTCTGCATGAAAGTTTAAAATGAGCATATATTAATGCAGTATGAACAAGAATGTTTTAATGTAGACACATAGAATCATCATACTGGTGTGATTATATGCATCATGTGTTCATTCAAGGCCAAGGCAAAATATCGAGATATATAACGTGTATCGTGACATGGCCTAAAAATATCGAGATATTTATAAAAGGCCATATCGCCCAGCCCTACTCCATTGTAAGCAGACATTTGATCGCATGTATTAAATATTTAGAATGCATTAAATAAAAATATGTCTTCATGTCTTTCATAATGATTGAGAGCGACAGGCAACATTCCCAAAAAAATGCAGTTCCCCTTTAAAAGATATATTCTATTGTTAGGGTTGTATTTGGTTCAGCTTGGTCCTCTGATAGTTGGTGGAGGATTGTTGCAGTTATGTTTGTATAGCGGCACTGTGCCGCATTGCATTTCTTTACCCTTTCTGTGCCTGTTTAGTTTTTGTGCACTTACTTGCTGCACTATTTTGTTCATACTACAGTAGGAATGGGAGTCATATGGCCCCGTTCGTCACGGTTTACCTGACACATGAAACGTGACAACTTGGGGGAAGGAGGGGCATTATCCACTTTAGCCGCAAAATGGCAGTAGAGTGTTGGCCATCTTAAAATGTGTTGAGTGGCAATTCCAACTTTGACCACAGCATCAGTTGCTACGTAGAGTGGTGCTTTCCATCATTTTCAGCAGACTGCACTGCAAAATGATTAACCCCCCCCACCTTCCTCTCATGCGAGATCCACCCAGAAATAGGGCCATGTGAATCCCTTCCTTACTGTACCTGTTTTTTCCCAATAAAAGTGCTTAATACCTGCACATCATCATCACCTGTCGTCTCTGCACCAACAGCAAAGAACAAAACACAATTTACAATACAGAATCTTTGAATTCTTCTAAAATCCACATTTGTCTAAAAAAAACATTAAGTTTCCTTCGATCCAAGTTAGCGAACACTGATTTTGAAGACAATGTACTAAAACTAAGTTATTGTACGTCTAATATGTATTTGTTTGTATTTGTTTATTTGAAGGACATTGTGCAGTTACATTAAAAAGATGGCTGCACCAGATTTAGCACCATGCTAATTTCCATCTGTAGTCCTTTTATGGTGCATCTAACATCCACAATAATATTAAACATGATTGAAAATACACAACGATATAAACATTACACCATGATAAACAATTTAAAATACAAATACAATACATAGAGGGTATGTGAATTACAAATCAGTGGGCGGTCAAGTTACAGTATTTTAGCAGCTTCATTTAAAGTGCAGAAGTATATAAAGTGCAGCAGTTTTTATCAAAGTGTACACTATATTAATGAACAGATGCATTATAATGCATATCTTATTCAGCTGTGGTATGTGCTAATGCAATGTTTTAAAAAGCAGAATTAGGATGTTGAAATGACAAGCCAGACAGACAGTCCCATCATAATGTGTTTGTGAGCGGAGAAAAAAACTAAACCTAAAAAAAAAACAGCCGCCAAATCTCTCTTAATTATGGCGTACCGCCACAAATAAATGAATGTATTGGAAAAACAGATATTTTAATGTCAGTGTATTACATATTGAAAACATTTTTGTTTTGGTGCATGTGAGGTTAAGAAATAATGTCACCTGCTTTCCCTTTTGAACTATGAACAGCTGACTTCACTGACACAAATGCTAATGAGAGTGTTGCTAATCTGCTTTGATCTTTGACCCTTTCTGAGCAGCAGCACACTCTTGCACAGTCTGATCCTCAGTTGGATGTGACAGTCACAGATCACACTGATGTGAATGACATGACAGTTACACACAGTGGACACTCATGTGGGTACACCTACACAGTCCCATCAGACCTACAGTGTTTATTCTTGACATATATGCTGTTCTTTGTTCCCCTGTATAAAAATAGTCATTGTGTGTATTTTACTTACCTGTGGTCAGTGTTGGGACTAACGTAATGCGTTAGTGTAAAGCCGTTATTTTCGGCGGTAACTAGTAGTCTAACACGTTATTTTTTTATATTCAGTAACTCAGTTACTGTTACTACATGATGCGTTACAGCGTTATTTTACGTTATTTTTTGTGTAGTATTGGCTAGAAACAGAAGATCTGAGTGTGCTGCTAGCCAGGACAACATTGATAGAGCCATTGCAGCATATGTGCTAGAAGACATGCAGGCTATTTCTACAGTGGAGTCATCTGCTTTCAGGCAGCTAATTAGCATGATACCGGCGTCAAACAGCAAATGGCACAGAAAACATTTTCACGTACCTGGACAGTGAGGACATAAACATGGAAAGCAAGCTAAAGAAAACACTCAAAACTCTGCCTCTGCTCATCATTCAGCACTGAAGGTACACACACTCTGTCAATTATCTTATATACTCTTTCATTCTAGACTTCTAGAGTGTTTGATTATCACATCTCTCTAAATGTATAGACTCTAAAGTTCACAAACATAATGAGGGATCCTAGTGGGCCAGGCCTATCTTTCATTTTCTTTAAACTAAATCTGGTGGAAATGCGTAGTGTTCTGTGCTTCATTGAATACATGATTTTATTTCACAATTCCTTGAGAGAAAACAATGCCTGGTTAGGCTTTGTGTATGTCATGTGTGCCTTCCTTAGGTGAAGCCAGGTTTACAGCCATGTTGTTATTATGCTGTTTGTTACTTATGTATGTTATGTTGCAGCTATTAAAAATAGTTTTGTCAATTTGTTCTGGCCTGAAATAAATTGGCCCTTTGAAACATATCTTTGTCTGTGTGTGTTGTATGTAGACCACATTGCTTAGCAGAGTTCAGTGATGTAAATGCATGTCAAGTTGATCAACAGATTGTATTATTCTCCAGTTCAATAACAGTACTGAAATGAAGGCGACAAGGGCATTAATGGGAGCTTTAAAAAATAAAAATAAAAAGTAACTAAATAGTTACTCTTAACAGTAACGCATTACTTTTTGGTGTAAGTAACTGAGTTACTTTTGAAATAAAGTAACTAGCCAGGATGAAAGGTTCGTGGATGAGGAACGTGAGAGTGAAGGATTAGAGTGCAGTGCAGGATGTATCTTTTTTCACTCTGACCGTAACTTAGGTACAAGGGCTCATTGGATTCGACATTCTCTCCTTTTTGTGTTGTGGATCAAGGATTTGTATTTTAAACCACCTCGGATACTATATCCTCTTGAAAATGAGAGTCAAGAACGCGAAATGGACATTCAAAGTGACTTTTATCTCCACGACAATACATCGGCGAAGCACTTTAGCTACGGAGCTAACGTGATAGCATCGTGCTTAAATGCATATAGAAACAGACGAAATAAGCCCCTGACTGGAAGGACCCACACAGCAAAAACACTCCGCGGCGGATCCCCCGCGCAGGTATCGCGCTTTCCGGAACGGAACCGCGAAACGGACCAGCATCGGCGTCCATTTGCACTCAGGAACGTATCCGCCACGGCCGCAGGTAGCGGATCCGCCGTGGCGGCGCGCTGAATGCGCTCCGCACCCATGATCAAAGCCTTATTTCCGCGGCGGGTGCGCCGCGGCGGGTGCGCCGTGACGGCGCGCTGCATCCACTCCGCACCCAAGATCAAAGCCTAGCCTCCCGCCGCGGACCAGCAACGGACTCATAAAAACCCTGGCTCATCTGGCCGTTTTGGACCCCTTTATCTTATTTTCAAAATCCCTTCTGTTCTTGCTGTAGGATAAAATAGGAAACTAAAAAATTCACTAAGCCCTACTACAGCAATATAGGCTTACATATGCATTGCCTTGTATTTTTAAACCAACAATATTGTCAATAGGCAGAAACAGAAAGTGGTCAATTCACTCTATAAAGTAAATATATATAATATATATTTAAAAAGTAAATATACATATTTAATCTATTAGGCTACAACTTCAAGGAAACGCTGCTCCATGCACAGCTAACATATCAGAAAATGAATAACTGGTGAATGACAAGAAGTCCAATAAAAGGTTGTTTATTTATACGTATACATCTCTATTCCTCCTGAGGAGGTGGAAGCGGGACTCGTCTCCTCGTTGCCCGATCCCCCGCCAAGTTGAACCACCTGATGGCGTGTTTGGTGACCTCGGCGTCCGTGGCTGACCTTGTCAACACATTTTTACTCACAGCACCTGTAATCAAACAAGATTACAAGACAGATACGTTTATGTTTATGGTAGGAAGCATCCAAAGCCAAGTATGCTTACACAATACAAAATATGTGATAGGTATTAAGGAGATTACATTTGAAAAAAAAAACATGACTTAAAGTTACTGGAGGTGGTTAAAATAAGGTGCGTAAACTATGAATTTGTGATCAGGGTATAGGTGTGCAAGACATCCAAAATGTTTAAACAATATCGTTATTTGGTTCCTTGATCAGAGTACTTGTTTGGCTCTGTTGGATGACGGCGGCGGGGGGTTGGGGGTGGGGGGCATAAATAAATATCCATAACCCAACTTTGGGAGGTTGACATTGTTTTCTTATTATATTTGTACTATCATTCTATGTTTGTATTCGTGTAGGCCAGGGGTGTCCAAAGTGCGGCCCGGGGCCCATTTGCGGCCTGCAGGTCATTTTTTAATGGCCCCAGGGCACATTTTTAAAAAATATGATCGAAATAAATAAAAAACATTAAAAGTGGTATTTAAAGAGCAAACAGGTGAAATGTAACAAGAACATGTAGCAATGTTTACTCTAATCACACAAAGCTGCCATGTAGGCTGTTTCTTTCTTTAAAAAATAATAATGAATCAAAATCAATGTCATTATGAAATATTGACCTATTCAAGGCTTAAGAAGTTTACCTTCGCAATCAGCTGGTCTTGGTTGTGCTTAATAGTTTCCAGCAGGCTAAGGATGTGGATTACCTCAGGCGCTGTTGACAAACAGCAGTATAAAATTAACATGTTTCAGTGTTTATCCTCATTACTCATAATCCTGACATTAGCTATTGACCTTAGTTAATGACAAAAGTTATTGACAAAGTTTGAAGAAAATATGTGATTGCTTGTGAATTTGAATTTTTTCCAAAAATTGTGGCACAGAATGACCATCCGGTATTTGTCAGTTATTGCTCACCAGAGCAGGAAATGTTGTCGGCCATTCTTCCCCCTCGCCATGTTGGCCTGTAGGCCAGGCTGGATCCAGGCTCCTCTGTCTGCCACATGTTGAGGGCTGCTGGTGAGGGGGGTGGAGGGAGTCGAGGAGGGACTGCCGTTCCTAGTGAGGTGGGCATTGTGAGAGAGCCATCAGTTAACCATGACTGGTAATACCCAAGGGGCCTATCTATACACTAATATTTCAGAGATCAGTCCCTACCTTGTGTAACTCTCTGCATGTTTAATGCAGGTGCTGGTGAAGGCATATGAATGCGTCCTTCCCCATGGTGAGGTGCTAAGGGAGATAAATTGGTATTAAATGGTTGTGATCTGTTAACCATGGTTACTGGATGCTGAGATATTATTTCAGAGATCAATCTTTACCTAGAAAGTTATCTCCAGTTGAGGAGTCGAGTTGACAAGTACTCATGACTCTTGCTGGCACTCGGCGAGACGGTGGAGCTGGGAGAAGGGATACAAGGAGAGGGGAATATCTTTAGCACTAAGAATGTTAACCATATCTTTAATATTAATGTGGTGGTTTCGTCTACAACGCTAAATATATCCTGTGGTGTACCTCAGGGATCAATATAGGACCTAAATTATTCAATGTCTAGATAAATGACATTTGTAAAGTTACAAAAGATTTAAAGTTAGTATTATTTGCGGATGATACAACAGCGTTTTGTTCAGGAGAGAACACACAGAAGATAATACAAATAATAACAGAAGAAATTAACAAATTAAAAAGATGGTTTGACAAAAACAGACTATCTTTGAATCTCAGTAAAACTAGAATTATGCTATTTGGTAACAGTAGAAGAGAATGTCAAACACAAATACAAATAGACGGAATAGAAATTGAAAGAGTAAATGAAACCAAATTTCTAGGTATAATGATTGATGATAAATTGAACTGGAAATCTCAAGTAAAAAATATACAACATAAAGTAGCAAGAAACACGTCAATAATGAATAAAGCAAAACATGTTCTAGACAAAAAATCACTTCATATTCTCTACTGTTCACTAGTGTTACATATCTGAGTTGTTGTGTAGAAATATGGGGAAATAATTACAAAAGTACACTTCATTCATTAACGGTGTTACAAAAAAGATCAGTTAGAATAATATATAATGTTGGATATAGAGAACACACAAATCCTTTATTTATTGAATCAAAGATACTGAAATTCCACGACATAGTGAATTTGCAAACAGCTAAAATTATAAACAAAGCAAACTATAACCTGCTACCCAAGAATATACAACAATTCTTCTCAAAAAAAGAGGAGAAAAATCATCTTAGAGAGAAATGTAATTTAAAACATTTGTACACACGTACAACACTTAAGACCTTCAGTATATCAATATGTGGAATTAAATTATGGAATGCATTAAGCAAAGCAATCAAACAGTGTACTAATATGATCAATTATTTATGCTTACATGTGGAAATAATAATAATAATAGTAAATAAAATAATAATAAAAAAAGGTAAATAAAGCATAAAATAGTCTCTAATAAATTAATTAAATAAAAAACAGCATATAAAATATATACATCAGCAAATAACAAAAATATAGATCAAGAAAAAGGATCCTTAATATGTGCAGCAATTTTTCCCACTCACATCACCTCATTTTATATTTTTTTCTACAATTAACTATGCCAAAAAACACATAGACATACCTTTTTTTTTGTAATGGAAACAAAAACAACATGGCGTCACACACAGCTAGTCCACAGTAAACAGGATCTCGAGCTCCACTAAAGAACAAAGAAATAAATAATACACACTCATATTAATAGCAAAGAATGGCTGTTTCCACTCTGTTAACGTTACGTTGTTATAACGAAGTAATAGCGACCTGGGCCTAAACAACACTGACAATAAAGTAATACGCTTTCGTTTCAACCAGTTGGAAATATGTGGAATGTCGTAGCATGTAACCTGCACACATTCACAGCGTCAAACAAAAGATAGCCTAAGTTAAGACAATTTTACAATAGCACGGCGAAAAAATGACCGTCGTTGTGTGGGTTTTTTGACGAATAACACTCTTTTCCACTTTTCTTCGCTCGGGCCTCACCTCCTGCGTGCAGCCATTTAGAATTTTCTGAATACGTGACGTCAGACGCACGTCCCCATGCAAAGCATTCTGGGAGGCGGCGCTGGAAATAAAAGCCTTTTTTTACAGAATATAAAGTTTTACTGCTAGTCCTAATATCAAACAACGTCATTACAATCATACATAAATGATGATGGAAACACAAAGGCCGATCTTTACTGCGAATGTAGCAATAAATCAATAAATCTATACTTACGTTCGTGTTCCAGCAAAGAAAGTCCAGAGATCTTGGCTCATGCGCGTACACGCTAGTAGGCGCGTCCACGTCTGCGGGTGCAGACATTGGTCGGCTCAGCGCGCGTAGGCGGAGCCTATAACTCTAGGCGGCGCGCGCCGGTTTAGTTTGTCGCGTCCGCGTATGCGAATCAGACACGAGTCCGCTCAGGATCAGCTGTCTGACCGTACAATTTTCAGAGGCGGAGCTGTATCCTCTAGGCGTAGCCAAAACGAATGTGACAGTAACGCGGGTTGGGCGACTTGAAGGCGGATCCGTATAGCAGTCTTCTGCTGTGTGGGGATAGACAGAAGATCAACAATACTACCAAACTCTGGACCTGTAACCACACGGTTAATGCTGTACCGCCTGGCGAAGCCGAGCAATGCTGTTGCTAACGACGCTATTGAAGCTAACTTAGCTACAGGACCTCAACAGAGCTATGCTAAAAACATTAGCTCTCCACCTACGCCAGCTCTCATCTGCTCATCACGATCCATGCTCACCTGCGTTCCAGCGATCGACGGCGTGACAAAGGACTTCACCCGATCATCGATGCGGTCGGCAGCCCGGAGACGGAGGAAGTCAAGGTGAGGACAGCGGCGCGCGTTGTAGCTTTCGACGACACCCCGGCCGCCATCAGAGTCGGCAAGAAACATATATTTCCCCAAAGTTACGTACGTGACATGCACATAGCGCCACGCACGTACGGGCAAGCGATCAAATGTTTGGAAGCAAAAGCTGTATTCACGGTAGCGCGTCTGCTATCCAACTCAAAGTCCTCCTGGTTGTGTTGCTGTAGCCAGCCGCTAATACACCGATCGCACCTACAGCTTTCTTCTTTGCAGTCTCCATTGTTAATTGAACAAATTGCAAAAGATTCACCAACACAGATGTCCAGAATACTGTGGAATTTTGCAATGAAAACAGAGCTGTTTGTATTGGGATACAATGTGTCCCAATACTTACGCTTCAACCCTTGACGTCACGCGCAAACGTCATCATACCAAGACGTTTTCAGCCGGAAGTTTCCTGGGAAATTTAAAATTGCACTTTATAAGTTAACCCGGCCGTATTGGCATGTGTTGCAATGTTAAGATTTCATCATTGATATATAAACTATCAGACTGCGTGGTCAGTAGTAGTGGGTTTCAGTAGGTCTTTAATGTTGGTCATTATAGTGGTGCTTGGAGGGCCAACTGTTTTCTGAGGTGGTACTTGGTGAAAAAAGTTTGAGAACCACTGATGTAGTGACTTTCACAACTATGCCTTCGTTATAACGATCAGGTTGAAGCATAAACAATGTATGTGTGAATCATATTAACTGTTACGACATCTGTGGCATTGTGCTGTGTGATATAACCGCACATTTCAGAGTGGCCTTTTTATTGTGGGCAGCCTAAGGCACACCTGTGCAATAATTTTGCTGTTTAATCAGCATCATGGATTATCTTGGAAAAGTAGAAATGCTCACTCACACCAGTTTAGACAGATTTGTGAACAATATTTGAGAGGAACATGTATTTTGTGTATATGGTGAAAGTTTAGATCTTTGAGTTCAACTAATGATGTCAAGACTTGGACTATGGGTTGTTTGTTTTCCCGAGATGCAAGTAAAGTTGGAGCGGGCAAGGCGTGAAGGTAAGGACATCTTTTAATTTAACACTATAACTACAAAAAAGGAAGCAAACAAAAGGCGCGCACAATGGCGGAGAACAAACTTGATTAATGAAACAAAAGACCAGCACAAAGGCAATTAACTATGAACATGAAACAAAAACACTTACTGTGGCATGGCATGAAGCATGAACTATATAGTAAACAGGAATCTCATGGGTAGCAGAGGTAATGTCGCCACGCTGAACTCCTGGCAACAGTGGGCTTAAATAATATAGACATGATTGACAACAGGTGCGCGAGTGCAAAACGTGAAACAGGTGAAACTAACGGTCGCTATGGTGACAAAACAAACAAGAGTGCACAAAGAGTCCAAAAACAAAACCGAACATAACTAAAACAAAACATGATCACACAGACATGACAAATGAAAACTGGAAGCAAAGACACAAGTGTTGCATTTATATTTTTGTTCAGTGCATGTACTTATATATATACATTTATATACACAACACACACACACACACACACACAATTATTTAAAATCCAATAAATAACCATTCAAAAACCGCAATGAAGACACAATATTTATAGCAGCGCTGTGATTGCTTCCATGTGCGCCTATGTTTACATTATGGAGCGGTCTGCTGCTTCCTTGCTCCCTGTATGTTTATTCAAGATCATAAATCATGCATTTCACCTGGAAAGTAGATGGCTGAGGATATATTCCGACAAGCTGGTACACTTTGACAGCCATGTAGGACTCGGAAATGGCCACAAACAACACGAAAAGACTCTTGGTCCCCCTGTTCCCCCACCCCGTTTCTTTGTGAGGACTATGAGACATTCTTCATCGAAATGGGAATATATGAACAGCAATTGGCATCCTAATGACAGCAGACTTTGCACAGTAAGTGATGTATTATTTAGTTTGTTGGCTCTCATAAAGTCTGCAGTGAGTAAAAATCAGTGATGAAGAAAAAAAAAAGCAATTTAAATAAATGTGCCACATATGCCTAAAATGATCAAAATACATAAATATTAAATATTATTATAAATGTGCCCGTTACTACATTACATGAATACTCACAGCATGTATATAAAACCTTAATGGGGGTGTTTGGATGTTTTTTTAAGGGCTTTGTAGGCAGAGTTGCGTGGCTTCTATAAGCTCTATGTAAAGCAAACTTTTGATCACATGTATTTGATATTTAAAATGAAAAAAAAAAAAACATCCGTCGTTATGTCTATGATAATGATTGTGAACAAAATTCCATGCAATCGTTCACAAACATTATGAAATAAATGATGATGAATGTTATTGTTTTTTGCATTCTAAATATTAAATAAATGTGATCTAAAGTCTGCTTACAAAAGAGCCTACGGAAGCCGCTCTACTGCCTATTAAGCCCTTAAAAAACATCCAAAAACCTCCATTAGGGTTCTATGTACCTGCTGTTAGTATATATGTAATGTAGTAATGGGCACATTTATAATAACATTTAATATTTACATATTTTGATAATTTTAAGCTTAGGCGGCTCATTAATTTAAAAAACGCATCAAAACATTTGCTTTTTTTTCCAACAACATCACTGATTATTACTCACTGCAGACTTTATGAGAGCCAACAAACATAATAAAACATCACTTGTCTGCTGTCATTTGGATGCCGACTACTATGTTCATATATTCCCATTTAGATGAAGAACGACTCATAATCCTCTCGAAGAAAAGAGGTTTGGAACCAAGCGTCGTTCTCGCCATTCCCAGGTCTTACTTGGCTGTCAAAGTGTACCAACTTGTCGAAATACGTCCTCGTTCTTCTCCTATCCAGCTGAGATGCATGATTTATTATCTATGATAAAGTTTGACAAGCAAGGAAACGAGTAGGCATCTGATCAAGCACGTGATCTAAATACGTCGCTATAAATACTCTGTGTTAGCACTTATAATAACAATATCACTAATACTTGGTTAATATTCAAGTCACAAAATGTAAACTGATTATTGTTGGTGGTTTTTGGATGTTTTTTTATTGGGTTCAATGGGCGTAATAGAGGACCTCCCATTGGCTCCGCTATAAGTTAAAGGCCTACTGAAACCCACTACTACCGACCACGCAGTCTGATAGTTTATACATCAATGATGAAATCTTAACATTGCAACACATGCCAATACGGCCGGGTTAACTTATAAAGTGCAATTTTAAATTTCCCAGGAAACTTCTGCTTGAAAACGTCTATGTATGATGACGTTTGCACGTGACGTCGATGGTTGAAGCGGAAGTATTCGGACACATTGTATCACAATACAAACAGCTCTGTTTTCATCGCAAAATTCCACAGTATTCTGGACATCTGTGTTGGTGAATCTTTTGCAATTTGTTTAATGAACAATGGAGACTGCAAAAAAGAAAGCTGTAGGTGGGATCGGTGTATTAGCGGCTGGCTGCAGCAACACAACCAGGAGGACTTTGAGTTGGATAGCAGACGCGCTATCCGACACTAGCCGCCGACCGCATCAATGATCGGGTGAAGTCCTTCGTCGCGCCGTCGATCGCTGGAACGCAGGTGAGCACGGGTGTTGATGAGCAGTTGAGGGCTGGCGTAGGTAGAGCGCTAATGTTTTTATCATAGCTCTGACGAGGTCCCGTAGCTATGTTAGCTTCAATGGCGTCGTTAGCAACAGCATTGCTAGGCTTCGACAGGCAGCACAGCATTAACCGTGTGGTTACAGGTCCAGTGTTTGGTTCGGTGTCTCCTGATAGTAGTATTGTTGATCTTCTGTCTATCCTTCCAGTCAGGGACTTATTTATTTTGTTTCTATCTGCATTTAAGCACGATGCTATCACGTTAGCTCCGTAGCTAAAGTGCTTCACCGATGTATTGTCGTGGAGATAAAAGTCACTGTGAATGTCCATTTCGCGTTCTCGACTCTCATTTTCAAGAGGATATAGTATCCGAGGTGGTTTAAAATACAAATCCGTGATCCACAATAGAAAAAGGAGAAAGTGTGGAATCCAATGAGCCAGCTTGTACCTAAGTTACGGTCAGAGCGAAAAAAGATACGTCCTGCACTGCACTCTAGTCCTTCACTCTCATGTGCCTCATCCACAAATCTTTCATCCTGGCACAAATTAATGGGGTAATCGTCGCTTTCTCGGTCCGAATCGTTTGCACTGCTGGTGTAAACAATGGGGAAATGTGAGGAGCCCTTCAACCTGCGACGTCACGCTACTTCCGGTACAGGCAAGGCTTTTTTTTATCAGCGACCAAAAGTTGCGAACTTTATCGTCGATGTTCTCTACTAAATCCTTTCAGCAAAAATATGGCAATATCGCGAAATGATCAAGTATGACACATAGAATGGATCTGCTATCCCCGTTTAAATAAAAAAAAATCATTCCATTAGGCCTTTAAAGTTAAGGTACCTCTGATAGTCACATTGATTGAGAAGTTTATTGACATCTTACTACACATCTTACTAGACTTACTACACCACACTAGGTGTGGGGAAATTATCCTCTGCATTAGACCAATGTATTCTCTGCATTTGACCCATCCCCATGTTTACCCCCTAGGAGGGGAGGGGAGCAGTGAGCAGCAGCGGGAATCATTTTGGTGATTTAACCCCCAATTCCAACCCTTGATGCTGAGTGCCAAACAGGGTCCCATTTTTATAGCAGTGTTTCCCACACATTCATTTATTTGTGGCGGCCCGCCACGAAAGAATTATGTCCGCCACAAATATATATATATATATATATATATATATATACCGTATTTCCTTGAATTGGCGCAGGGAATATAGTATTCGCACGTCTAGAATTACTGCCGGGTCAAACTCGTTTCTCAAAATAATTAACGCATGCTTGGCCTTATCGCCGGTTTATTATTGAAGCTGGATCAAATTTGTTTCGCAAAATATTAATTTTATTATCGCATGTCTATAATTTTCGCCGGGTCAAACTCGTTTCGCAAAATATTTAGCATATGGCTAGAACTTCCACCGGGTCAAATTCGTTACGTCACGAGTGACGCATCTGTCCTCCTTTTCAAAATGGAGGAAGCTGATTTCAGTAGTTTACTATCGCACAAAGGAAAAAAGATAAAGAGCTTTTCAGTAGGATTTAAGGTTCAAGCTATTGAATACCGGTACAGTATGCTAAAGAGAACAGTAAGCAGCTATGTTTTATTAATATACCGTAGCTGCGTGTGTGAAATACTGTATAAGTCATTAAATCACTCCCGCCTCCTGGTGGTAGAGGGCGCTGCCGCGCTAGTGATCCTTCTTGCGACTTCCTGTACTGCAGAAGAAGTGAACACACGCAGCAAGAGATTTATTTTTTCCCTCTGCCTGAACTTCTAACTTGGAGGATCACATACAGGTATCTAAAATAAAACAGTTTTCTAAACTGGACTTTCAATCGAAGCAGGAGGTAATAATTAAAGGAATATCTCCATCGAAACAGAGACTTTTAAAACTGAAGAAAGAAAATAAGGAAGACTTCTATAAACAAGTTATCGATGCTTTTGGTCAGAAGGAGCTGCAAATGGACTCCATTTATAAGTACAGGTAAGACCATAATAACGTTTTTGTTAATTAAATGTGCTTTTCATGATGGTATGCTTACATCACACTCAAAGCGCACGCCTAAATTTTATGGATTCCTTTTGGTAAACGCCGGAGTGAGAAGAGGTTTTAAAATAATTACCGCATGCACGGCCATCCCGCCGGTTTCCGGTAAACGCAGGTGTGACAGGAGGTTTTAAATTAATTAACGCCCCTGCGGCTATTCAAGGAAATACGGTATATATATATATATATATATATATATATATATTTTTGTCCTGTCCAGATTCTCAAGCAAATCATATAGTTGATGTAGATGCCCATATAGGCTGTTCAGATTTACTTTACAAAAGAGAAGTGTAGGATACTTCTCTTGTTGCCTTATTTGTATTTGACCACTACTGTTTTCTGTTTATTTGTTACTGACTGTGGCAGGACACCCTCTGCCTCTGTTTCACTTTATGTTGCTGGTAAATAATATGGTTGTAGTAGTAGGCTAAAGTTACATTATTTAGTATGCACTAATTAAAGGGGCAGAGCTTTAAGAGACATTTTAGCTTTTATATTTTATAAGATATATTTTTTGTAAGAACCACAATTAAAAGATATATTTCAGTGAATAACTTATTGTTCAAATCTGTATATAAATATGTACATAAAGTGTTGTAATTATATTGTAAAATGGATGGATGGATGGATGGATGGACGTTTAAAACAAAACTGTTATTTTTAATTAGTAAGTATACATTTTTTAAGCCTTTTTAGAGAAAATCATATCAATGTAGTAAATTATGCAAATTACTCGATGATGTCATGGTGACCACGCCCATAGCTACGCCCCCACCGCCACAGGTATCTTGGCAGTTTATGGGAAACACTGTATAGTCTTTGGTATGACTCGGGGTTTGAACTCACGACCTACCAATTTCAGGGCAGACACTCTAACCAAGCTGACTTCTATTTATGTTTATTCACGAGTTAGAATGCATTAAAAAAATGCGTTTGTCATTATGTCTTTCATAATGATTGGGAACGATGGGTACATTCTCAAAAAAGTGCAGTTGCCCTTTAAAAGCATTAGGCCTACATTGTATTGTAAAGATACGCTACTACAAGTGTTTATGTAGAATAAGGATAATAATAATGGACTAAATGTATACAAAGTTCTTTAATCAGAATATAACAAAAAACTAGATACATATCTGTGAAAAAGCTAACTTTTTCCAATTCCTATAGCATTAGATTGTTAAATTGCACATACAATATTGTGTCCGCTGAGTGTGCTCTGATGCTATTTGACTTCTGTAACCTTGGTGGATGGAAAAGATTGAGCTAAGTGCATCGGCGCATCTCCCTGCTCCAATCCAGAGATTAGATCAAGCATGATGCAATTTTGGGAGATGATTGTGGCGCTCCTGCTCGCTGTTGCCACATTAGAATGATCACGTATAAAGTAGGCCAAAGCAGTGTCGGGCACATAACGACATGCAGACTTCTAAGTTTCCCATCAGCTTGAGATCCTCCGGCTCTTTTTTGACTCTCTTCTTTAGTCTGCACTGGAGAATAAAAGCTGATTGCAGTTTTGCTCCGGGGGCTTAGCATTGAACATGGCTGCCTGAGGAACGTAAGCTAGTTAATTCAATGTCATCCTGTAAATCTCCTTTTAAATTGCACCCCCCTAGACACGCCATTATAGACTCTTTATCTCCTCACCGTGTTTCTCCATTTTTCTTCTCTATTTTTTTGTGCCAAGTTTGAAAACAAATACAACAATTGATTACAATCTCCGCGGTTATCATTATTCCAAATAATGAACAGCAGTGGGACTCAAACACGATCACGTCACCACGTTTGAGCTGCCCTACCGCCTTCTAAAATGGCTTAGAGCTTGAGATGATGCTATCAGACTGGTCACTTACACTGTGAGTGCTATGACAGACACGCGACACAAGTAACAATTTTACATGGCTCTTCACTAATTACTGTGCCGTGAGACCGCACACGCACGCGTGCGCACACACACACACACACACACACACACACACACACACACACACACACACACACACACACACACACACACACACACACACGTGCAGGCACGCACACACACGCACGCGCACGCACGCACCGTGGCTTCATCTTGATCACTGCAAACCATTCACACTAATGCTAGCCTCACACCAAGAGATAATAGGGATAATTATTGCTGTGGCCACTGTGTGCATGAGTGTCCTTGAGGCTTCTCAGAACTGACTATTTACATAAATGAGTGAGTCCTGTGTCTAATGAGGGCAATCTTTTTTTAAACTCACCTCCAGCTAATACAAAATGCATTAACCAACCGGATCCTATCTTCTTACGAGCCTAACATTTTAACCAGCCAATATTAGACTTTAGACTTGAGACGTCCTTTGTATTGTCATTAAAATTTGAACGTTACAGTACAGACAAGAACGACATTTCGTTGCATTAGCTCATGGTAGTGCAGGATAAAAGAACAATAAGGTGCAGATATAAATAAATAGATTACTGTACAGATAAATATATTGCACTTTTGCATATGCATCCACGTTTATGGATGTATGTTATATTGTCTCTATATTCCAGCGAGTTAATCCGTTTTTGGGGGGGAAATTGAGGGGATTATTATGATGCGTTCAAGAGTCTTATGGGAGGGAAGAAGGTGTTACAGAACCTGGAGGTTCTGCTACGGAGGCTGCGGAACCTCTTTCTAGAGTCCAGCAGTGAAAACAGTATATAGAGTCCTCTATTCATTAAGAATGTATTTTCAAACTTGACACTTTTTTTTTTTAAGTATACTATTTAAAAAAATGTCTGACAAGTTATGCTATGGTATAGTTCTTTCTCACCAAACCCATTGAAACAAACCTTTCTGCACCTCTGTTATCACAAAGCTAGAAAATAGAACATTGCTCCAGTGGTTCGTTGGTTTTCTTTATTCATTTGTTTCAAAAGTTCAGTTGAAAACCGAATCATATGAAAATCTTGTTCTTTTTTTCCCCTGTGTGTTGGTATTAAAGGCCTACTGAAATGATTTTTTTTTATTTAAACGGGAATAGCAGATCCATTCTATGTGTCATACTTGATCATTTCGCGATATTGCCATATTTTTGCTGAAAGGATTTAGTAGAGAAAATCGACGATAAATTTCGCAACTTTTGCTCGCTGATAAAAAAAGCCTTGCCTGTACCGGAAGTAGCGTGACGTCACAGGAGCTAGTATTCCTCACGATTCCTCATTGTTTACAATGGAGCGAGAGAGATTCGGACCGAGAAAGTGACGATTACCCCATTAATTTGAGCGAGGATGAAAGATTCGTAGATGAGGAACGTTACAGTGAAGGACTTGAGAGGCAGTGATGGGCGTATCTTTTTTCGCTCTGACCGTAACTTAGGTACAAGCTGGCTCATTGGATTCCACACTTTCTCCTTTTTCTATTGTAGATCACAGATTTGTATTTTAAACCACCTCGGATACTATATCCTCTTGAAAATGAGAGTCGAGCACGCGAAATGGACATTTAAAGGGACTTTTATCTCAAAGACAATACATCGGTGACACACTTAGCTACTGAGCTAACGTGCTAGCATCGTTCTCAAATGAAGATAGAAACAAAATAAATAAACCCCTGACTGGAAGGATAGACAGAAGAGCAAAAATACTATTAAACCATGTACATGTAACTACACGGTTAAAAATTCTCAGCCTGGTAAGGCTTAACAATGCTGTTGCTAACGACACTAAGGCTAATTTAGCAACTTAGCAACCGGAACTCACAGAACTATGTACTCTCTCCTTTTTCTATTGTGTATCACGGATTTGTATTTTAAACCACCTCGGATACTATATCCTCTTGAAAATGAGAGTCGAGCACGCGAAATGGACATTGAAAGTGACTTTTATCTCCAAGACAATACATCGGTGACACACTTAGCTACTGAGCTAACGTGCTAGCATCGTTCTCAAATGAAGATAGAAACAAAATAAATAAACCCCTGACTGGAAGGATAGACAGAAGAGCAAAAATACTATTAAACCATGTACATGTAACTACGCGGTTAAAAATTCTCAGCCTGGTAAGGCTTAACAATGCTGTTGCTAACGACACTAAGGCTAATTTAGCAACTTAGCAACCGGAACTCACAGAACTATGTACTCTCTCCTTTTTCTATTGTGTATCACGGATTTGTATTTTAAACCACCTCGGATACTATATCCTCTTGAAAATGAGAGTCGAGCACGCGAAATGGACATTGAAAGTGACTTTTATCTCCAAGACAATACATCGGTGACACACTTAGCTACTGAGCTAACGTGCTAGCATCGTTCTCAAATGAAGATAGAAACAAAATAAATAAACCCCTGACTGGAAGGATAGACAGAAGAGCAAAAATACTATTAAACCATGTACATGTAACTACGCGGTTAAAAATTCTCAGCCTGGTAAGGCTTAACAATGCTGTTGCTAACGACACTAAGGCTAATTTAGCAACTTAGCAACCGGAACTCACAGAACTATGTACTCTCTCCTTTTTCTATTGTGTATCACGGATTTGTATTTTAAACCACCTCGGATACTATATCCTCTTGAAAATGAGAGTCGAGCACGCGAAATGGACATTGAAAGTGACTTTTATCTCCAAGACAATACATCGGTGACACACTTAGCTACTGAGCTAACGTGCTAGCATCGTTCTCAAATGAAGATAGAAACAAAATAAATAAACCCCTGACTGGAAGGATAGACAGAAGAGCAAAAATACTATTAAACCATGTACATGTTAAAAATGTACACGGTTAAAAATTCTCAGCCTGGTAAGGCTTAACAATGCTGTTGCTAACGACGCTAAGGCTAATTTAGCAACTTAGCAGCCGGAACTCACAGAACTATGATAAAACATTAGCGCTCCACCTACGCCAGCCAGCCCTCATCTTCCCATCAACAGCCGTGCTCACCTGCGTTCCAGCGATCAACGGCGCGACGAAGGACTTCATCCGTGGGTTTGGAGGCAAGCATCAGCTAGGCGTCTTCTATCAGGGTAAGTAGTCCTTGTTCTGTTGCTGTAAGTATTGTACTTAGCCGCTAAGACACCGATCGATCCCACCTACAACGTTCTTCTTTGCAGCCTCCATTGTTCATTAAACAAATTGCAAAAGATTCACCAACACAGATGTCCAGAATACTGTGGAATTTTGTCGAAAAAAACAGAGCTTTGTGTATTGTGTCCAGTAGGGCCCAAACACTTCCGTGCATTTTATGACGTCACGCTCATAAATCATATCCAAAGGAGATTTTCAACCGGAAGTGTGGTGGGAATTTTAAAATTGCACTTTATAAGTTAACCCGGCCGTATTGGCATGTGTTTCAATGTTAAGATTTCATCATTGATATATAAACTATCAGACTGCGTGGTCGGTAGTAGTGGGTTTCAGTAGGCCTTTAAGTTCCTGTTCCTGTGTGCTTACCTTGTCTGCCACACAGCGCTGTCTCCCACACCTGTCCCTGATTGGCAACCTGGACAGACCTGTTCCCGGTTGCTAATCAGGGTCCTGTTTATGCCATCTCTGTCTGTTTTCTGAAGACTGACCTTTGTGTAGTGATTTTCTGGAACCTCTGCCAGTATGCTTTATATCTTGTGTCGGTGTATGTTTTGTGTGCGCTTCCTAGCTGCACATATTTTGTTGATTTAATATACTTTTATATCGCCTGCTGTTTTCTGCATCCTTAGGATCACACTACTAGCAACGCTCTTTACTTCTGACATAGTTATAATTTTACATGCAAAAAACAATGTTATTAAGAATTCACCATGTTTGTGTAACACTTTTATTCTGAAGCATTTTGTTTAACATTGTCACTTCCGCTTCCCGGTTTGTTCGTGTTATTTGCAGTAACTTGTTTTCTCTTTGTTGCTTTCAATCGTCTTTTCAATCCATCAGGACTATAGAGCGCAGAGCCAAGCTAGCTCTCCAATCAGCTAAACAGACTCAATAACTCCACGGTGAGGAATATGTGAAACTGAAACAATACAAAAATAATGCCATTGTAAGTTATTAATGCTAACACAGACACTCGTAAATGTGTTAGAATATTTATGCTAACGACAATGGCACCATTACATTACGATAGCAGGTACAAATATGCATGAAAACACTCCTACAGACCTCACACATGGGACGTTTAGTAAGTAAGAATTGAATTAGTTATACTGTAAAACTTAGAAACATTGCCTGGAGTGATGAATTATGAATCCATACGAGTAGAACCGTTATGGACGATTAAAAGGTTGTTGAAAGCACTAAATGGGAGGACACTGCACCACATTTTGTCCAAAAGATGGCGCCATAGCACAAACAACAGAACACCCTCCCAGTGTTTTTGTTGGTTTATTTTTATTATGGCTGTGAGCGAAACATCCATAAATTATTCCTCTACGTCTTATAAGCCGCAGGGTTCAAAGTGTAGGAAACAAGTAGAAACTTCCATCCATCCATCCATTTTCTACCGCTTATTCCCAATGGGGTTGCGGGGGGTGCTGGAGCCTATCTCAGCTGCATCTGGGCGGTACTTATAGTCCGTAATTTACGGTAGTCATTGATGATGTGAATATTTTGGCGTTGTGTAAGACAGATTTGAAGTAAAAATGGACATTCCTAAATTTGTAAAGTTTTAATTGTATTCTAAAAACAATCTGAATTACAGCTGTGTTGTTCAGTAGCTACTATTGCATCTGACTGTGACATAAATGAGCTATAGTGATTTACATATGCAATTTTGAGACTGCAGCTTGTTGTGTGCTTGTATGTGTAACAGGGGCCAGCCAGTGTGGCTGTGCCATGTGTACATTCCTAAACCTTAGTCCTGAAAACTTGAAGCATGTGCCATTCTGTATTTTTAGCTCGGTGGTCAGCACACTCACCTCTCATACGGACGACCGAGGTTTGCGTCCCCGTCCCCATGTGTTTTGCTGACATTGTTTATATCAATCCTCAGTTAGTATACTTATGTAATACAGATACTAACCTAAAGTACAGCACTCTATGTGTACCGGTACTTCGATGGGCACAGTTAAAGTTGACAATCCAGCTGATGACTTTCTGTTCTGTGACCGGAATCCCAGCGTAATTAATATAGTCGTACACCACCATTGTCAAATAGAATGAACATTTAACTTCACTTTTACCTTCATTGAAGACTCTTGTTGGTAAAGACAGTCACTTGAACTTTGTCAGCACTCATTTTCTGTCATGTTTCTCCCTTAAATCGTTCCCCCTGCAATCTGTGTTAGCTCAGAACCTTTACAACACAATGCTCTGGTAACAGACATCCCCTTCATACTTTGCTGGGCATTCTTTCTTTCTTGCACCTAATGATGTTTCTCACCTTCTTTATTAATGTGCTATCGATGACCGCTTTTTCGGGCCTATTGTACTAAATTTACTGAATTTTAAAAAATGAAGATCGTCTGAAAGCCTTTTTTAAAAATCCATCCATCCATCCATCTTCTTCCGCTTATCCGAGGTCGGGTCGCGGGGGCAGCAGCTTAAGCAGGGAAGCCCATACTTCCCTCTCCCCAGCCACTTCGTCCAGCTCCTCCCGGGGGATCCCGAGGCGTTCCCAGGCCAGCCGGGAGACATAGTCTTCCCAACGTGTCCTGGGTCTTCCCCGTGGCCTCCTACCGGTCGGACGTGCCCTAAACACCTCCCTAGGGAGGTGTTCGGGTGGCATCCTGACCAGATGCCCGAACCACCTCATCTGGCTCCTCTCGATGTGGAGGAGCAGCGGCTTTACTTTGAGCTCCCCCCGGATGGCAGAGCTTCTCACCCTATCTCTAAAGGAGAGCCCCGCCACCCGGCGGAGGAAACTCATTTCGGCCGCTTGTACCCGTGATCTTGTCCTTTCGGTCATAACCCAAAGCTCATGACCATAGGTGAGGATGGGAACGTAGATCGACCTGTAAATTGAGAGCTTTGCCTTCCGGCTCAGCTCCTTCTTCACCACAACGGATCGATACAGCGTCCGCATTACTGAAGACGCCGCACCGATCCGCCTGTCGATCTCACGATCCACTCTTCCCTCACTCGTGAACAAGACTCCGAGGTACTTGAACTCCTCCACTTGGGGCAGGGTCTCCTCCGCAACCCGGAGATGGCACTCCACCCTTTTCCGGGCGAGAACCATGGATTCGGACTTGGAGGTGCTGATTTTCATCCCAGTCGCTTCACACTCAGCTGCGAACCGATCCAGCGAGAGCTGAAGATCCTGGCCAGATGAAGCCATCAGGACCACATCATCTGCAAAAAGCAGAGACCTAATCCTGCAGCCACCAAACCAGATCCCCTCAACGCCTTGACTGCGCCTAGAAATTCTGTCCATAAAAGTTATGAACAGAATCGGTGACAAAGGGCAGCCTTGGCGGAGTCCAACTCTCACTGGAAATGTGTCCGACTTACTGCCGGCAATGCGGACCAAACTCTGGCACTGATCATACAGGGAGCGGACCGCCACAATCAGACAGTCCGATACCCCATACTCTCTGAGCACTCCCCACAGGACTTCCCGAGGGACACGGTCGAATGCCTTCTCCAAGTCCACAAAACACATGTAGACTGGTTGGGCAAACTCCCATGCACCCTCAAGGACTCTGCCGAGAGTATAGAGCTGGTCCACAGTTCACGACCAGGACGAAAACCACACTGTTCCTCCTGAATCCGAGGTTCGACTATCCGGCGTAGCCTCCTCTCCATCACACCTGAATAGACCTTACCGGGAAGGCTGAGGAGTGTGATCCCACGATAGTTAGAACACACCCTCCGGTTCCCCTTCTTAAAGAGAGGAACCACCACCCCGGTCTGCCAATCCAGAGGTACCGCCCCCGATGTCCACGCGATGCTGCAGAGTCTTGTCAACCAAGACAGCCCCACAGCATCCAGAGCCTTAAGGAACTCCGGGCGGATCTCATTCACCCCCGGGGCCTTGCCACCAAGGAGCTTTTTAACTACCTCAGCAACCTCAGCCCCAGAAATAGGAGAGCCCACCACAGATTCCCCAGGCACTGCTTCCTCATAGGAAGACGTGTTGGTGGGATTGAGGAGGTCTTCGAAGTATTCCCTCCACCGATCCACAACATCCGCAGTCGAGGTCAGCAGAACACCATCCTCACCATACACGGTGTTGATAGTGCACTGCTTCCCCTTCCTGAGGCGGCGGATGGTGGACCAGAATCGCTTCGAAGCCGTCCGGAAGTCGTTTTCCATGGCTTCCCCGAACTCCTCCCATGTCCGAGTTTTTGCCTCTGCGACCGCCGAAGCCGCACACCGCTTGGCCTGTCGGTACCTGTCCGCTGCCTCAGGAGTACTATGAGCCAAAAGAACCCGATAGGACTCCTTCTTCAGCTTGACGGCATCCCTCACCGCCGGTGTCCACCAACGGGTTCTAGGATTACCGCCACGACAGGCACCAACAACTTTGCGGCCACAGCTCCAATCAGCCGCCTCGACAATAGAGGTGCGGAACATGGTCCATTCAGACTCAATGTCCAGCACCTCCCTCGTGACATGTTCAAAGTTCTTCCGGAGGTGGGAATTGAAACTCTCTCTGACAGGAGACTCTGCCAGACGTTCCCAGCAAACCCTCACAATGCGTTTGGGCCTGCCAGGTCTGTCCGGCATCCTCCCCCACCATCGCAGCCAACTCACCACCAGGTGGTGATCGGTAGAAAGCTCCGCCCCTCTCTTCACCCGAGTGTCCAAAACATGAGGCCGCAAATCCGACGACACAACTACAAAGTCGATCATGGAACTGCGGCCTAGGGTGTCCTGGTGCCAAGTGCACATATGGACACCCTTATGTTTGAACGTGGTGTTTGTTATGGACAATCTGTGACGGGCACAAAAGTCCAATAACAAAACACCGCTCGGGTTCAGATCCGGGCAGCCATTCTTCCCAATCACGCCTCTCCAGGTTTCACTGTCGCTGCCAACATGAGCATTGAAGTCCCCCAGTAGAACGAGGGAATCACCCGGGGGAGCACTCTCAAGTACTCCCTCGAGTGAATCCAAAAAGGGTGGGTACTCTGAGCTGCGGTTTGGCGCGTAAGCGCAAACCACAGTCAGGACCCGTTCCCCCACCCGAAGGCGGAGGGAAGCTACCCTCTCGTCCACCGGGTTGAACTCCAACATGCAGGCTCTGAGCCGGGGGGGCTACAAGAATTGCCACCCCAGCCCGTCGCCTCTCACTGCCGGCAACGCCAGAGTAGAAGAGAGTCCAGCCCCTCTCGAGAGAACTGGTTCCAGAGCCCTTGCTTTTTAAAAAAATATTTTTTATAATTATTCAATCCAACAAAACAATACATAACATTACCATAATAATACAATTTGAATTCCAAAACCAGCAACATTCAGAATAGCAATCAACAGAGCAATTGAGAGGGCACAAAAACATGACACAAAACAATCCAAAAGAAATCAAACAAAAATGAGTAATATCAACAACAGTATCAATATTAATAGGAATTCCAACATAGCAGTGATTAGAAATATCTCATTGACATTATCATCACAGTCATTTATAAAAAAATAAAAACATTTGAAAAAATGAACGATAGTGTCACGGTGGCTTACACTTGCATCACATCTCATAAACTTGACAACACGTTGTGTCCAATATTTTCCACAAAGATAAAATAAGTCATATTTTAGGTTCATTTAATAGTTAAAACAAATTTAAATAATGGATCCCATATTCCAATATATGACTCATTATTATCTAAACTAAATGCAGTTTTCTCTACTGATATCATCTCCATAGCTTGTGCCAGTATGAGTTGGACTATCAACATCTATCCATTTTTTTAGTATGACCCTTTTTGTTATGATGCATATTGAAAGAAATGCATTTTTACTCTTTGATGACACGTTACTAAATTGATGCAGATCACCAAGAAGAGCCTTTTTACCTAACACTGAGAGTTATGCAGTGCACTTGAACGCCTCATCATGTAAATGGCAAATAGACCATGCGGAGAAAGGAGGCATATGCATAATTGTTCATCATTCTTTGGTGTGTTCTATGAACAAATAAACCACCCTGGAATCTGTCTACAGCAGGGGCCTGCAACCTACAGCTCTTAAGCAGGGGGCAGTGTTTTCTGGTAAGAAACCATGACTCTTAACTTGTCATGATTTAGCTTGTTAGCTTCCTTTGTTGCTAATAAACAATGTTAACTAGAGAGGGATTGAGTGCAGTATTGGAACTGGTGCTGTGTTACAACACTTTTATTGCAAACAAAGAAGGCATTTTTGTGAAGGAAGCTCCCCGTGATGCAGCAGCATAAACAAGAATAGAGCAAAAATACAGAATTGTGGAAAGGCATAATATTGCTACATAATAACGGTGTAATTAATGCACACATAAACTCACACACACCTACTATGGGGTTAGTGTTGTCCCGATACCAACATTTTGGTACCAGTACAGGTACCAAAATGTTTTTCGGTACTTTTCTAAATAAAAAATGTCATTATTGGCTTTATTTGAACAAAAAATCTTAGGGTACATTAAACATATGTTTCTTATTGCAAGTTTGGCCTTAAATAAAATAGTGAACGTACAAGACAACTTGTCTTTTATTAGTAAGTAAACAAACAAAGGATCATAATTTGTCTGCTGACGTATGCAGTAACATATTGTGTCATTTATCATTCTATTATTTTATCAAAATTATGAAGGACAAGTAGTAGAAAATGAATTATTCATCTACTTGTTCATTTACTGTTAATATCTGCTTACTTTCTGTTTCAACATGTTCTATCTACACTTCTGTTAAAATGTAATAATCACTTATTCTTCTGTTGTTTGATACTTTACATTAGTTTCAGATGAGACCACAAATTTGGGTATAAATCCGATACCAAGTAGTTACAGGATCATACATTGGTCATATTCAAAGTCCTCATGTGTCCAGGGACATATTTATTGAGTTTATAAACATAATTTACATTTTAAAAAAACGAAAGAAAATTTTGTGATGCAAAAAAATATTGATGTAATCATAGTAGTATCGACTAGATACACTCCTGTACTGGTATCATTACAGTGGATGTTAGGTCTTGATCCACCAATGGTGTTTGTTTATATTGTAGCGTCCCGGAAGAGTTGGTGCTGCAGGGAATTCTGGGAATTTGTTCTGTAGTGTTTATGTTGTGCTGCGGTACAAATATTCTCCCAAAATGTGTTTGTCATTGTTGTTTAGTGTGGTTCCACTATATGGCACATATTTATGATAGTGTTGGCGTTGTTCATACGGCCACCCTTAGTGTGACATGTATGGCTGTTGAGTAAGTATGCACTTCATTCGCATGTGTTCCATGTGTTTAAAGTCAAGTTGATCGTCTTAATGGTCATTGATCGGATATGATGAAATCTTGTCTTGAAATTGTCAACTATAGATACATTATAATACATCCATTATCATGACTTCGGTGTGCTGAGTGAAGTGAAGCATGAATAGCAGTCACTCTTCCTAAATGGTTGATACTTGACATAAATGTACTTGATTTGTCTCCATTGAGACAAGGAGTATTGATTATGAAGCAGTTACAACACTGCTGAAAGACATTAGCCGCTAGCTAGCTAGCCATGTCTAGCTAGCTAGCCATGTCTTAAAGCCGATGGGTGGGGGACCGGTACGTTTAGAGGTGGCCAGTACCGAATATGATTCATTAGTATCGCGGTACTATACTAATACCGGTATACCGTAAGAATCTATATGAGGGTATACTGAACAAGAATTCAACGAAGTGATGTAATCGTACAATACCACTTTTGTTGACATGTAGCGGTACAGCCACCAAAGGACATTCAATTTCTGTATTAACTTGAGGTAACGCAATCCAGTAAACACGTTCAAAAGAGCTGCTGTTACTCCCCGCAAACTGCCGATACTGACATGAACACAGCTGAGCTAATGCTGCTGTGGCCTCTCACGGACGTCACACATCACTTGGCACACATTCACATACTCTGCTCTCATGAAACATCACTTAACTTCACATGCACTGTATTTAGATTTGTTTTTATTTTTTAAGCAATGCAATAATTACATTAATTTAAGAGAAACACAATTATTTTTTGGGTAGAGTAACAAATAATTTATTTTTAGGTAATTGTATTTTTAAGTAATTTGCCTAACACTGGTGACATTACAATAGATCATAAAATACAAATCCACCAAAGGTGGCTCTTAAGAAAGGTTTGGCTCGTTACTTAGGGAACCTATAGAGAGAAACTGGACACAAAACAAAAAACGAAATAACATGCAAAATACAAAAAAGAGAACACCACCATATGGTAATGTAACTATGTGCAAGGAAACTGTGTATGTACGATTACCCTCAATTTAGGTGTCGCATAGGTTTTGTGGCCGGCTCCGAGTACGTTTTGATTTGGTGAAGACGGGCTCTTTTGATGCAAAAGGTTTCCAACCCCTCGTCTATAATTTCCCAGCTCTAAAAGACCCACGATCCAATTTTCACAGCGACTCCGTCACCAATGCATGAGATTGACTAGTTGGTTACGTGCAATATTTGACTGTAAGATAACCAAGAAGGTATGCAAAAGCTGTGGCAAATCCACATTCTACAAAAAGTGGGGCGTACGAAGATCGAGGTACCGCTGTATGTATGTATACGATTATATACCGTATTTTCCGCACTATAAGGCGCACCTAAAAACCTCCAATTTTCTCAAAAGATGACAGTGCTCCTTATAATCCGGTGCGCCTTATATATGGACCAATATTGAGCCCCAACAAACCTAAACTTCATTTTCATAAAGTTTAGGTCTGGCAACTACGGTAAGCAGCCGCCAACTTCATTTTCCCCCGTAGAAGAAGTTCTTCTTCTACGATAAGCAGCCGCCCCCGTAGAAGAAGA
Organism: Entelurus aequoreus; assembly: GCF_033978785.1. Lineage (NCBI taxonomy): Eukaryota > Metazoa > Chordata > Actinopteri > Syngnathiformes > Syngnathidae > Entelurus > Entelurus aequoreus. The sequence goes on from NC_084735.1 coordinate 41,324,393, forward strand.
AGAACGGCGCGGTGCATGCTGGGATATATGACTGCGCGAGGCGTGCCGTTTTGATTTTCATTTGTTTGTTTATGTAAAGACCCCAAAATGTCTCCTATTAAGAGACACGCTTACGACGCAGAGTTTAAACTTTAGACGATCAGTCACGCAGTAGAACACGGGAATAGAGCAGCAGTGACACTGACTCCATTAATGACGACTTCGGCGAGGCGGAGCCGGACATGTTGGATGCCGTATCCGCCCAACTGTTTAATTCGGACACTGAAGAAGAAGAATTCGAGGGATTTGTGGATGAGGAATAACTTCATAAAGTGAGCTTTACATGTTTATTTTGTGTGTTGTGTTGTGTTGTGTTGTGTGACATTAATGTTTGAGCAACGTTGAGTTATTGATATATTGTTCTTGCTCTGCACTATTTCGAGTGTTACTATATTGTGATTGCACTAACGTTTGATTTACCGTAACAGTATCACTGTTTTTTACATGTTTATTAGGGCTGCGAATCTTTGGGTGTCCCACGATTCGATTCAATATCGATTGTTGGGGTCACGATTCTACGGAGCCCCTAAAGGGACATGGGAATTTTTTTTTTTTTAGACATGTATCTCGTGGCCACGAGAAAGTATCTCGTGGCCACGAGAAACTTTCTCGTGGCCACGAGAAACTTTTTATAAAAAAAAAAAAAAAAAAAAAAAAAAAATTTTTTTTTTTTTTTTTTTTTTTTTCATAAAAAGTTTCTCGTGGCCACGAGAAACTTTCTCGTGGCCACGAGAAACTTTCTCGTGCGCACGAGAAACTTTCTCGTGGCCACGAGAAACTTTCTCGTGGCCACGAGAAAGCATTGGATGCGTGCTGATGGTTTAGTGTGTGTTAAAATGGCAGTTTAGGAGTTAATATGGCTGTATTTCCAGATAGGACTTTCCCCCATGTGTGTTGTGGCAAAATGTGAATGCTTGATTAGTAGGTGTGAGACAAACACTTTATCTTCCTGGTTATTGTAACGCTACGTGTTTGACATTATTTAAGACTTTATCATGCCCGGGAAAGGACAGTTTTCCTCTTCTGTGGCTGTGGGGGGTGGGCGTGGCTTGCGGACCTGCAGCGAAGCGGAGTGTGTCAGTTAGTCCCATGTTGATGTGATCAAACTTCTTTCTTGCTTGGAAGACACACACACAATTGTAACTGTTATTTCTTCCTGCAAATAATAAATATGTACAACGTGTTTGGATGTATTCATTTATGTAAAATTGTCATTAAATGTAATGTTGCCTGACAAAAAGTTATACGACGTACGTAATATTTTGATATTTACACATCGCATATTTACACACGCGCATCTGACTAGAATACCCTTATGTGCATTACATATATCAACATCAACTACCTACTGTACTGTTTACTTGTTGAAATACCCTTTTTAGAACAAATATCTACCCACATAATTTATATGTGTATATATAATATATATATATATGTGTATGTATGTATATGCATATATATATATATATATATATATATATATATATATATATATATATATATATATATATATATATATATGTGTATATATATATATATATATATATATGTGTATATATATATATATATATATATATATATATATATATATATATATATATATATATATATATATATATATATATATGTATGTGTATCTATATATATATATATATGTGTATCTATATATATATATGTATATATGTGTATCTATATATATATATATATATATATATATATATATATATATATATATATGTATATGTGTATATATATATATATATATATATATATATATATATATATATATAGACATATATATACATATATATATATATATATATATATATATATATATATATATATATATATATATATATATATATATATATATATATATATATATATATATATATATACATATTATGTATAAGCATGTATATATATACTCTACCGTTTAAAAGTTTGGGGTCACATTGAAATGTCCTTATTTTTGAAGGAAAAGCACTGTACTTTTCAATGAAGATAACTTTCAACTAGTCTTAACTTTAAAGAAATACACTCTATACATTGCTAATGTGGTAAATGACTATTCTAGCTGCAAATGTCTGGTTTTTGGTGCAATATCTACATAGGTGTATAGAGGCCCATTTCCAGCAACTATCACTCCAGTGTTCTAATGGTACAATGTGTTTGCTCATTGGCTCAGAAGGCTAATTGATGATTAGAAAACCCTTGTGCAATCATGTTCACACATCTGAAAACAGTTTAGCTCGTTACAGAAGCTACAAAACGGACCTTCCTTTGAGCAGATTGAGTTTCTGGAGCATCACATTTGTGGGGTCAATTAAACGCTCAAAATGGCCAGAAAAAGAGAACTTTCATCTGAAACTCGACAGTCTATTCTTGTTCTTAGAAATGAAGGCTATTCCACAAAATTGTTTGGGTGACCCCAAACTTTTGAACGGGAGTGTATATATATATATATTATATTACTGTAACTTGTTCTTAAAAATAGTAGTTATTTTGTTTGTCAAATTTAGTGTTTGTGTGTATATATGTATACTGTATATATTTATGTGTGTTTCTTCCTATACAGTATACATGTATATGTGTGTGTGTGCGTGTATATACTGTATATATATATATATATATATATATATATATATATATATATATATATATATATATATATATATATATATATATATATATATGCATATACATACATACACATATATATATATATATTATATATACACATATAAATTATGTGGGTAGATATTTGCTCTAAAAAGGGTATTTCAACAAGTAAACAGTACAGTAGGTAGTTGATGTTGATATATGTAATGCACATAGGGGTATTCTAGTCAGATGCGCGTGTGTAAATATGCGATGTGTAAATATCAAAATATTACGTACGTCGTATCACTTTTTGTCAGGCAATATTACATTTAATGACAATTTTACATAAATGAATACATCCAAACACGTTGTACATATTTATTATTTGCAGGAAGAAATAACAGTTACAATTGTGTGTGTGTCTTCCAAGCAAGAAAGAAGTTTGATCACATCAACATGGGACTAACTGACACACTCCGCTTCACTGCAGGTCCGCAAGCCACGCCCACCCCCCACAGCCACAGAAGAGGAAAACTGTCCTTTCCCGGGCATGATAAAGTCTTAAATAATGTCAAACACGTAGCGTTACAATAACCAGGAAGATAAAGTGTTTGTCTCACACCTACTAATCAAGCATTCACATTTTGCCACAACACACATGGGGGAAAGTCCTATCTGGAAATACAGCCATATTAACTCCTAAACTGCCATTTTAACACACACTAAACCATCAGCACGCATCCAATGCTTTCTCGTGGCCACGAGAAAGTTTCTCGTGGCCACGAGAAAGTTTCTCGTGGCCACGAGAAAGTTTCTCGTGGCCACGAGAAAGTTTCTCGTGGCCACGAGAAACTTTTTATAAAAAAAAAAAAAAAAAAAAAAAAAATTAATATTTTTTTTTTTTTTTTTTTTTTTTTATAAAAAGTTTCTCGTGGCCACGAGAAACTTTCTCGTGGCCACGAGATACTTTCTCGTGGCCACGAGATACATGTCTAAAAAAAAAAAAATTCCCATGTCCCTTTAGGGGCTCCGTACGATTCGATTCAAAATCAATTTTTTTTTTCCGATTTAACGCGATTCTCAATTCAAAAACGATATTTTTCCGATTCAAAACAATTCTCTATTCATTCAATACATAGGATTTCAGCAGGATCTACCCCAGTCTGCTGACACGCAAGCAGAGTAGTAGATTTTTGTAAAAAGCTTTTATAATTGTAAAGGACAATGTTTTATCAACTGACTTCAATAATGTACATTTGTTTTAACAATTAAATGAACCAAAAATGTGAATTATTTTATCTTTGTGAAAATATTGGACACAGTGTGTTGTCAAGCTTATGAGATGCGATGCAAGTGTAAGCCACTGTGACACTATTGTTCTTTTATTTGTATTTTTATAAATGTCTAATGATAATGTCAATGAGGGATTTTTAATCACTGCTATGTTGAAATTGTAACTAATATTGATACTGTTGTTGATAATATTCATTTTTGTTTCACTACTTTTGGTTTGTTCTGTGTCGTGTTTGTGTCTCCTCTCAATTGCTCTGTTTATTGCAGTTCTGAGTGTTGCTGGGTCGGGTTTGGTTTTGGAATTGGATTGCATTGTTATGGTGTTGCTGTGTATTGTTTTGTTGGATTGATTAATTAAAAAAAAAAAAAAGAACAAATAAATAAAAATAAAAAAATCGATTTTTTAAAAATGAGAATCAATTCTGAATCGCACAACGTGAGAATCGCGATTCAAATTCGAATCGATTTTTTCCCACACCCCTAGTGTTTATTGAATCAGGGAAAAGTTCCCCTCCACTATGTGATATAAATGTTGCACTACATGTTATACCTTGCTGTTGTTAAAAGATAAACAAAACACTACGTCACTGACTTTACCTCTGGGAAAATAATAAAACAGCTGTTTATTCATTTTAGGAGTGAATAGAGTTGTCAGAACTAGGGATGATGTTTGATAAGGAATTATCGAGTTCGAGCCTATTATCGAATCCTCTTATCGAACCGATTCCTTATCGATTCTCTTATCGAGTCCAGATAGGTTGTTGTATATGGAAAAAAACACACAATATTTGGTTTAACAAAAGCTCACTTTTATTATATAATAAAAAAATAAAATCTAATAAATAAATACATATTGACTGTTACCCACCTAAAAAAATAAAATAAAATAAATAAATATTGACTGTTGTTACCCAAAGTATATTAAGTGGGATTTCTCAGAGAAACAAATATATACAGTAACACAAAAACAACCTGTCTCTGTGATCACTATAGGTGTATGAATAATAATATAGTGTTAAATAAAATCAGTCCCTTGGGCACAAAACTGAAAATAATACAGCTCTCCAAAAAGTGCACTTCTGCTGCTATTTGACATAACTGTTTGTTATGATGCTTCAACATTTTTTCACTTTATTTCTTTATTGAAAGAAAATTCTATGAAGAGAAAAGTTATTTGCAAATGTGGTTACAATGCTAAAAAATGAAAAGTTAAAGCTAAAAAAAGAAATACACTTTATTGAGTTAACATTATTTCTTTATAGGGGGAAAAATGTTATGAGCTAGAGAATATAACAACTACACTACCCAGCATGCAACGGGAGTTACGAGCATGCGCGGTAGCTCCGAAAAGTGTTGCATGTTGCCACGCTGTGAAAGTAAACGTCAAGAACTCAGCCAACACGCCTCGTCTGCATTATTTATAATTAGACAGACAACACATCTACAGTGTGATTTTGTTTTGTTTACAAGGAAAGAAAAACGAAAGTTAAAAAAGGGAGATGTCATATATGTTGTATATATATGTATGTGCTGCGGTTGTTTTAAGAACGTTGCGACAGCTGCCGTAAAGGAGGTGCGTTGCTAGCCTGGTTGCTATGTTTCCGGTTGGTCGTAAAAGTGTTCGTCATGTGTTTTACCCTGCTAAAATCTCTCAGTAAAGTTATTCGATGGATTATAGCTTTTGTTTTGAACTTTATTACACCTTGGAGCGCTTTTTCCCGTCCATTGTTTTCCTGCTTTCGCTATCTGCGCCTAATGACTGAGCTACGTGACGTCATTTCTTGTGATGTCCCACGGAGCATTTCTGGTCGGGACGGGATTCGAATAAAGAATCAACTCTTTTCCTTTACTATAGTGGTCTCGATAACGGGTACCGGTTCTCAAAAAGGGATTCGAGTCCGAGGACTCGGTTCTTTTCTTATCAAACAACCGGGAAAACCGGTTTCCAGTATCATCCCTAGTCAGAACGCTGGTTTGTAATCTATTAATAAAGTTTGACTGACCTATCTGACTGTTTTGTTGACATTCCCTTTAGCGCAGCTCCCTCTAATGGATGCATAGGTGCGCCTTATAATCCGGTGCGCCTTATATATGAACACAGTTTTGAAATATGCCATTCATTGACGGTGCGCCTTATAATCCGGTGTGCCTTTTAGTGCGGAAAATACGGTAACTAAGATTCAGGGGGAATAGTGTCTCTCTATTGCCTGTGTTGTGTGTATCTCCCAATTCCTTTCCTGTTGATGTGTTCTTTCCTACGTCTGAAGTTTTAGATGAGTTTCACAATTTCCTTTTAAGCCAGTCTGCATGCACAGACCTTAATGACACTGCTGACTCATTGTTTTTCATAAACCTCCGCTTGAAAGAAAACATCACTGCACAACTGCACTATCCTCTCAGCAGGTTCAGCAGGGATCAAATTAAGATATCATACTATGTTTAAAAGCTAAATTAATATCAAGTCTGTCACATCTGTATCTATTAGCCCCCCCATGTAACATATTGCATAATTTATAACAGAAAGGATGTCAGAACTTATTACAGGTGTTGGCATGGAATGAACCATTTTCTAAATGTATTGCTTCTCTTACGGTTTTTTAAAATGTAAATCAACCGGCCCTCATAATGCATTGCACATTATAGGCTCATTACGCACACACACTGTGTATACACACACACTCACACACACACACATTGTTCTTGCTGTCATCATGGGACTATTGTGCTTTTTGACATAGCTATCATCCTTCCCCAGTCACTAATCCATTTGTCCTATTTTCTCTCTGTATCGATATGTTGATACCAAAATGCAAAAAATACATTGATATCTGCTTTTTTCAGCATCATCAGTACCAAAAGCACTTTTTTCCTCGGCAAGTTGCATCAATTATTGGAATTTAAGCACTGAGTTAGCGCAGAAGAAGAACACCTGCTGTCCTTAAAAAAATATGAGCAAGTGTTTCTATATATTTACTTATTTGCGGAAGCCCGTCACAAATGCGTATTTGGCTTGTTCGTTTCGCCCTTGCTCATAAAAAAAATTATAATGGAACTGTGGCAGTGTAGCATACTTTTTAGATTGTCGCTGAATTTAGCAGAGGTACATGTAATATGTAAATGCATTTATTCAGTAATCAAATGCAAGCTGTCATGAAAGTGTTCGGCGTGCAAGTGAGTGGAAATCCACCACCACAAGCCCAGGGAGTGTGCATTGTCACAGCATGCAAAAAAAAGGTCTGGAAGTGTATAACCCAACCTTTATCACTTTTTTCATTTTTTAAGAAACACAGCTTTTAGACACTCTTCTGTCGTTGAGTTAAAAGGCAAAATATAATGAGAAAAAGCTAAAAGGTTGATACTAATAACAAATAAAACCACAAAAATATGCCATTAGATATTTGTTTTAACTTTTTTATTAGCCCATGTGGCGCACGGGCCAAATCTGGCCCAGGAATGACACAAACTTGGCCCGCAAGTTCAGTTCAAACTAGGAAAGACGAACATTTTTTGCAGCAGATTTCCAAAAACACTACACTGTCAAACAAAAAAAATCTGTACATTAAAAAATGTTATTTGGTTTTTACACTGACCAACCAGAATTTGAAAAACGTTAGTGGCGCTGTTGTTTTTGCGGTAACATTCTGATGACTGAGCTGACAGTTTTGCTTACCATAAAATGTATGATTATTGATTTTCACAGTGTATTATTGTAAATGGAAAAAAAAACGTACCACTGTTATTTTTATGATAAAAAAAAAAACAACTGACCATTGAGCTGCCATTTTTTTTCCTGTAAAATCTACGATCAATGTTTTTACACTGCACAGATGGCCGCAGCGGTACTACGCTCTCTCGTAGCCTTTTGTCTTTGTTTCTTGCGTTGAATAAAGAGAGCACAATCTACCAAGTCAAATTCCTTGTGGGTTAAACATACTTGGCCAATAAAGCTGATTCTGATTTTTAATTACTGTAAATGGAAAAACACGGTGCCACTTATTTCTACAGTGAAATTCTGACGACTTTGCTGTCAGTTTTTTTATTGTTAATTCTATGATCGTTGTTTTTACAGCGTGTTACTGTAAATGGAAAAACGGTACCACTTGTATTTCTACAGTAAAATTCTGGCGAGTGAGCTCTCAGTATTTCACAAAAAAATCTACATATTTTTTTTATGTTGAGCATTGTCATAGAGATGACTTTTGAATACCTTTTATTGCAGTGTGTCCTTAAAGACAGCAAAACGCTCCTGTAACTCTGACCAAAATCAAAAGTCCACTGTAGAGGATGCTGGTTCTCAGGAATATAGAAAAAACAATTTTAGTCAAGGTAGAAGCCCAGCCCCCCGATCCTTAGCTTTCTGGAAATTTGGCCGCCAAACTTGAATATCCATGGCCTTTTTCATTACTAATTATAAGGTGACAGTGTTTCCCACACATTCATTTATTTGTGGCGGCCCGCCACAAAAGAATTACGTCCGCCACAAATAGATTTTTCGGCTTTTTTTTTTTTGTCCTGTCCAGATTCTCAGGCAAATCATATAGTTGATGTAGATGCCCATATAGGCTGTTCAGATTTACTTTACAAAAGAGAAGTGTAGGATACTTCTCTTGTTGCCTTATTCACTACTGTTTTCTGTTTATTTGTTACTGACTGTGGCAGGACACCTCTGCCTCTGTTTCACTTTATGTTGCTGGTAAATAATATGGTTGTAGTAGTAGGCTAAAGTTAAGTTACTAATTAAAGGGGCAGAGCTTTAAGAGACATTTTAGCTTTTATATTTTATAAGATATATTTTTTGTAAGAACCACAATTAATAAATATATTTCAGTGAATAACTTATTGTTCAAATCTGTATATAAATATGTACATAAAGTGTTGTAATTATATTGTAAAATGGATGGATGGATGGATGGACGTTTAAAACAATACTGTTATTATTAATTAGTAAGTATACATTTTTTTAGCCTTTTTAGAGAAAATCATATCATTGTAGTAAATTATGCAAATTACTCGATGATGTCATGGTGACCACGGCCATAGCCACGCCCATAGCCCCGCCCCCGCCCCCGCCCCCACCGCCACAGGTATCTTGGCAGTTTATGGGAAACACTGGGTGACGTCACATTACCACCATATTGAAAGAATGTTGACAACAATATTGTTTGTTTTATAAACATGAAGGCTGCACAACGCTGCTGTTCTTTTTAGAGTGTAAAATAATTGACTATTGTTATTTATGAATATATTTATAAGAACAGTATTGTTTGTTTTGATCTAGTGGGACTCTGCACTGCGCTTTTTTTAACATATAGTTACCACTTGGCAGCTTATACTGCAATTTAAATACGATGCAAAAAATATGTTGAAGCTGAGTGGTCTTGAATACTTGACAGTTTGAAACTGTTTTCAATAAAGAAGTGCATTTTAAAGTACACGGGTCCGTTTTTTTTTTAATAAATAAAATGACTTGACTTTAAAAAAGCTGTACACTTTTGTCTAATCAAGAGATTTTTAAAAAGCAGTATTTTTGTTGAATAAATTACAAGAGTGTGACCTATAATTATCTAATGTTGCATTTAAGTTGGCTATTATAGCAAACGTTTCACGCACGATTGTTAATGACAAAAGTTGGCTGAAACAGTTCTCAGGAGAATCTCATTTTAGAATGCTTGGAATTTAAGAGACTTTGGCTGCCTTATTTATCATACCCGTGACATTTCTACCAGCACTCACTTCTTAAGACGTGCTGGTCCTGCACCTGCCTTAAAAGCTTCTTCAAATGTGAGACCACTTATAGATTTGGTCCCTTTTTAAAAGCATCGCTTTGGTAAAATAATGTACTGTAAAATCGTATGCCCACACTTTCTGTTGCTTCATGGATGCATCATGCATTTTAAAAAGTAGCTTTTTGGAGTAGAAAATATGGTACCATGATGCACATGTCTGGATTAGCAGACATCTTCGCTTCTGTTTCTATTTTTGTAGAACCCAGCATATCCTGGACGCAAACATGCCTAACTGGTATGAAAAGATGAGTCCCATACAAAGACCGACAAGTCTTAGTTCCATTTCAGGACGTTGACAAATTTTGAGCGCATACTTTGGGAAGACCTTTATTTTCGTTCCGAACACACATTTTCTTCATGGACTACCTTCCCAGTTATTCAGCAAAACTACTTTTATTTACCGTATTTTCCGGACTATAGAGCACACCGATAAGTCGCCACCATAAATTTTAGAAGAAAAATATTTTTTTTCCATATATTAGACTTAGAGACTTCCTTTTATTGTCATTCAAATTTGAACTTTACAGTACAAATAAGAACAACATTCCGTTGCATTAGTTCATTGTAGTGCAGGACAAAAGAGCAATAAGGTGCAGTTATAAATAAATAGATTACTGTACAGATAAATATATTGCACTTTTGCACATGCATCCACGTTCATGGATGTATGTTATTAGGTCTTTATATTCCAGCGAGTTAATACATTTTTTTGGGGGGGAATTGAAGTGAAGTGAAGTGAATTATATTTATATAGCGCTTTTCTCTAGTGACTCAAAGCGCTTTACATAGTGAAACCCAATATCTAAGTTACATTTAAACCAGTGTGGGTGGCACTGGGAGCAGGTGGGTAAAGTGTCTTGCCCAAGGACACAACGGCAGTGACTAGGATGGCGTAAGCGGGGATCAAACCTGGAACCCCAAGTTGCTGGCACGGCCACTCTACCAACTGAGCGATACCAAGGGAATTATTTTGATGCATTCAAGAGTCTGATGGCCTGAGGGAAGAAGCTGTTACAGAACCTGGAGGTTCTGCTTCGGAGGCTGCGGAACCTCTTCCTAGAGTCCAGCAGTGAAAACAGTCCTTGGTGGGGGTGGGAGGAGTCTCTACAGATGTTCTGAGCCCTGGTCAGGCAGCGGCTTTTTGTGATTTCCTGGATAGGAGGAAGAGGAGTCCTGAAGATCTTTTCCGCCGTCCTCACCACTCTCTGCAGAGACTTCCAGTCTGAGGCACTGCAGGCTCCAGCCCAGACAGAGATGCTGTTGGTCAGCAGGTTCTCTATAGTGCCTCTGTAGAATGTGGTGAGAATGGGGGGAGTGAGCAGTGCTCTTTTTCATCTGACGCAAAAAGTACATGCGCTGCTGAGCTCTTTTTACAAGTGTGTAGGGACCAGGTCATATTGTCAGTTATCTGCACCCCCAGGAACTTGGTGCTGTTTACAATCTCCACTGCTGTGCCGTTGACGAAGAGTGGAGTGTGGCTGCACTGGTGCTTCCTGAAGTCGACGATGATCTCCTTGGTCTTGTCGACGTTCAGGACCAGGTTGTTGGTTCTGCACCAGTCAACGAGATGTTTCACCTCCTCCCTGTAGTCCATGTCATTGTTGTCATGGATGAGGCCCACTACTGTTTTGTCCTCCTTATAATTCACAATGTGGTTAGTAGTGGACCTGGCGCAGCAGTCATGGGTCATCAACGTGAACAGCAGCGGACTCAGGACGCAGCCCTGGGGGGAGTCGGTGCTCAGGGAGATGGCACTGGAGGTGTTGTTGCCCACTCTCACAGATTGGGGTCTGTCTGTGAGGAAGTCAAGCAGCCAGTTGCATAGGGGGGTACTGAATCCAAGGGGGGCCAGTTTGCTCACCAAGTGCTACGGGGTAAGCTGCAGATATATACGTTGTGAAATGAGTCATTTACACAGTAAAAGTTTTGTAAATGTTTATACCTTAATTGTTTCCAAACGGCGTCTGTAAAACGGCTGATCAAACAAAACATAAGTCATCGTCATGGACCCACTAGCTGCGGAAGCCAGCTCTCCAATCAACTTAACAGACTCATTAACACTACGGTGATGTTTTGGTGAATTTACTGAGAAATGTTTGATACTGAAACAATACAAAAATAATGCCATTGTAAGTTAATAATACCAGAACAGACACTCGTAAATGTGTTAGCATATTAACTAATGCTAGTGACGCTTGTTAAATACATTATGACAGCACGTGCAAATATGCATCAAAACACTCCTACAGACGTCACACATGGGACAGTTTAGTAAGTAATAATTGTTTTAGTTATATTGTAAAACTTACAAATGTTGCTTGTAGTGATGAATGAAAAAAACATACGAATGGTAAATGGGTTATACTTGTATAGCGCTTTTCTACCATCAAAGTACTTAAAAGCGCTAAGACACCATTTCCACATTCACCCGTGTCTTGCTCAAGGACACAACGGACATGACTAGGTTGGTAAAAGATGGTGATTGAACCAGGTACCCTCAGGTTGCTGGCAGGGCCACTCTCCCAACCGCGCCACGCCGTCCCCGAGGCGAAACGCTATGGACAGCTGGAAGACCGAACGGCAACTGTACTTCTGGTTCATAGCTCAGTCTGAACAGAAGGGCAATGCAGCACCTGAAGCACCTGCATTGAAAAGATGGCGCCATAGCACAAACAACAACACACCTATTCAGTGTGTTGCTTGTATTTTTTAAAATCTATTTACATTATGGCCGTCAGCAAAGAAAAATCCATAAATTAGCCGCACAGTTTTATATGCCGCAGGGTTCAAAGCCAAGGGAAAAAGTAGCGGCTTATAGTCCGGAATTAAAGGTGTTACAGTAATGCACTGTAAACAATAGTATACACTACTCACTCGGGATGTTAGCTGCTCCCCAAAGCTGATGATAATCACTTCCATTACAGCAAATAAACTGCATTTCTTGAGTCTCATTATCAAGTTAGATTATTACTGGAGGACAAGGGTAAACATGTTACACATCGAGAGCAAGCCAGGAGCATGCATGCTAACCGCCGAGCTATGAAAACACCAAATAAATACTGTAAGTGCTTAGTAAACTTTAAGACGTGCAGACTTAGCCACGTTGTAGCAGAAAGTAAGCAGCTATTAACAGTAAATTAATAAGAGCTTAGAAAGAAAATAACACCACAGCAAATGTTGGTGTGTCACCATTGTCGCAGTCGGTACACCACATGCAATGATCTACTAACATTCACATAAGTGCTAAATGGCATGTGAAAAGTAACAACGTATGCGTGTACTACTGTATTATTGGGCGGGTTACAAGTGATCCAGACCCGGCTGCAGAAAAACCATTTGAGTGGGCTGTTGTAATGCGGCGTCTGAGGGCCAAATGATAGGAAGGCGGGACTTTCAGTTTGTTGGAAGTGTGACATGTTTATTGACAAAGCCTGCCTTAAACACGTGTAAAACAGAACAAAAAATCTAAGTAGCGACTTAAAGTATCAAAAGTACAAATAATCTACTCACTCCCATCAAGGAAGGAAAGCATGTGTTTGGGCATCGGCACGTCTGAATTGTTCACAACAAAACGTCCGCCCCACGTAACCTTTCTGCTCTTTTATATGGCTTCCCATACTACCTGGCATGCGCCACTGTTGCCCATATGTTTGCTTACCGACACAATCTAACATTTCTACACGTCAAACAGTTAGCCTACAATAGCATGTTGTCATAGTGTTAAAATAAAGGAACCCAAAGATACTAATGCTATCTAACCCACATATCTCTCTGAACCAAACCTAAGATTTGCTCTTTTTATCTTTGGTATGAACATTATTATGTAAACTCGAAGTTATTGTGGTTTTTTTTGGTTCTTTGTTGTTGCTATTTTTGTATTACAACATTTTATTATTTGATCATGTTGTACTGCATTGTAATCTTTTGTTTTGTGATTGTGTTATGTTTTTTGCCTGGACCCCAGGAAGAATAGTCTCCACTGCGGTGTAGACTAATGGGGATCCTTAATAAACTAAACTAAACTAAGATTAAAGGCCTACTGAAACCCACTACTACCGACCACGCAGTCTGATAGTTTATATATCAATGATGAAATCTTAACATTGCAACACATGCCAATACGGCCGGTTTAACTTATAAAGTGCAATTTTAAATTTCCCGCTAAACTTCCGGTTGAAAACGTCTATGTTTGATGACGTATGCGTGTGACGTCAATCGTTGAAACGGAAGTATTCGGACACATTGTATCCAATACAAAAAGCTCGGTTTTCATTGCAAAATTCCACAGTGTTCTGGACATCTGTGTTGGTGAATCTTTTGCAATTTGTTTAATGAACAATGAAGACTGCAAAGAAGAAAGCTTTAGGTGGGATCGGTGTATTAGCGGCTGGCTGCAGCAACACAACCAGGAGGACTTTGACTTGGATAGCAGACACGCTATCCGACACTAGCCGCCGACCGCATTGATGATCGGGTGAAGTCCTTCGTCGCGCCGTCAATCGCTGGAACGCAGGTGAGCACGGGTGTAGATGAGCAGATGAGGGTTGGCTGGCGTAGGTGGATAGCTAATGTTTTTAGCCTAGCTCTGTTAGGTCCCGTTGCTAAGTTAGCTTCAATGGCGTCGTTAGCAACAGCATTGTTAAGCTTCGCCAGGCTGGAAAGCATTAACCGTGTAGTTACAGGTCCATGGTTTAATAGTATTGTTGATTTTCTGTCTATCCTTCCAGTCAGGGGTTTATTTATTTTGTTTCTATCTTCAGTTAAGCCCGATGCTATCATGCTAGCTCCGTAGCTAAAGTGCTTCGCCGATGTATTGTCGTGGAGATAAAAGTCACTGTGAATGTCCATTTCGCGTTCTCGACTCTCATTTTCAAGAGGATATAGTATCCGAGGTGGTTTTAAATACAAATCCGTGATCCACAATAGAAAAAGGAGAGAGTGTGGAATCCAATGAGCCAGCTTGTACCTAAGTTACGGTCAGAGCGAAAAAAGATGCGTCCTGCACTGCACTCTAGTCCTTCACTCTCACGTTCTTCATCCACAAATCTTTCATCCTGGCTCAAATTAATGGGGTAATCGTCGCTTTCTCGGTCCGAATCGCTCTCACTGCTGGTGTAAACAATGGGGAAATGTGAGGAGCCTTTCAACCTGTGATGTCACGTTACTTCCGGTACAGGCAAGGCTTTTTTTTATCAGCGACTAAAAGTTGCAAACTTTATCGTCGATGTTCTCTACTAAATCCTTTCAGCAAAAATATGGCAATATCGCGAAATGATCAAGTATGACACATGGAATGGATCTGCTATCCCCGTTTAAATAAAAAAAAAATTATTTCAGTAGGCCTTTAACTAAATAGAAAACCAACTACCCCCTGTGAGTTGGTATGATCTGGTGTTGTCTGTGATGACATCATCAACCTCACAAAACCAGGAAATACCTGGCGGCTCCGCCCCAAACATTTCTGAAGACGAGCCACCACATGTAAGTATCTTGCAACAGTTAACTTACTACATTTAACTGATACAAAATGAAACCAGTACTCCTATAAATGCTAGCAAAAACCAATAACATAACGTGAATTAGACCTGTTGAGACGAGTGATGAGTACCAAGCTCATCTACTCTGTCACAGGGGCCATTACATTTTTTCAAGGGGGCCCCTGCCAATAATGTATATCCCCCGCGGGGGTATCCATCCATCCATTTTCTTACCGCTTGTCCCTGTATGAGCTTGTTAAATCTGCACTGGTTGGGCTTTGTCTGTTCACAACTGATTACTACATGTAGGACACACACTTATATTTGAGGTTAGTGTAAGGATTTGTGTTTGAAATTATTTAAGCCTTTATCATGTCCTAAAAAAAAAAGAGTTGGCCATTTTTATGATATTAATGATATTGTAGCTGAGATAGGCTCCAGCGCCCCCCCGCAACCTCGAAGGGAATAAGCGGTAGAAAATGGATGGATGGATGATATTGTAAAGGACTCTTATTGATTTGATGTTGATGTGCTTAAACCTTTTTCTTGTTTAAAAGCTACATGCAATATAAACTGCTCTTTCAAACACGTAATACATAATAATAAAGTGTTAGGATGTATTCATTAAATCAAAGTATTCTTGGGTGCCAAAAAGTGATTCAAAGTAATATTTTGATATTGACGCATCTCATCCGTGCATAAATTAAATCCATCAAAATTTTACTTTGAATCACTTTGGCAACCGTAAGTTGTCGTTTGAGGTAGATTTAAGTTTTTTGAAGGGTACTTCAGCACGTAAACACTACACCAGTGGTCCCCCAACCACCGGGCCGTGGATCGATTGGTACCGGGCCGCACAAGAAATAAAAAAAATAAAATGTTTTATTTTATTTTATTTTTTTTATTAAATCGACATAAAAAACACAAGATACATTTACAATTAGTGCACCAACACGAAAAACCTCCCTCCCCCATTTACACGCATTCACACTCATTCGCACAAAAGGGTTGTTTCTTTCTGTTATTAATATTTCTGGTTCCTACATTATATATCAATATAGATCAATACAGTCTGCAGGGATACAGTCCGTAAGCACACATGATTGTATTTTTTTATGACAAAAAAAAAAGTTGTAATTTAATGAATAAATCCAAAAAAATTTTTATATTTATTACGTGCATTACCAAAGAACAGTTAAAGGCCTACTGAAATGAGATTTTCTTATTTAAACGGGGATAGCAGGTCCATTCTATGTCATACTTGATCATTTCGCGATATTGCCATATTGCCACATGTTCGCAACTTTTGGTCGCTGATAAAAAAGCCTTGCCTGTACCGGAAGTAGCATGACGTCACAGGTTGTGGAGCTCATCACATCTGCACATTGTTTACAATCATGGCCACAAGCAGCGTGAGCGATTCGGACCGAGAAAGCGACAATTTCCCCATTAATTCGAGCGAGGATGAAAGATTTGTGGATGAGGTAAGTGAGAGTGAAGGATTAGAGGGCAGTGGAAGCGATTCAGATAGGGAAGATGCTGTGAGAGGCGGGTGGGACCTGATATTCAGCTGGGAATGACTAAAACAGTAAATAAACACAAGACATATATATACTCTATTAGCCACAACACAACCAGGCTTATATTTATTATGCCACAAATGAATCCGCATAACAAATACCTCCCCCCTCCCGTCCATACAACCCGCCAATACAAATCAAACACCCGCACAACATACTCAATCCCACAGCCCAAAGTACCGTTCACCTCCCCAAAGTTCATACAGCACATATATTTCCCCAAAGTTACGTACATGACATGCACATAGCGGCACGCACGTACGGGCAAGCGATCAAATGTTTGGAAGCCGCAGCTGCGTACTCACAGTAGCGCGTATCCAACTCAAAGTCCTCCTGGTAAGAGTCTCTGTTGTCCCAGTTCCCCACAGGCCAATGGTAAAGCTTAACTGTCATCGTTCGGGAATGTAAACAATGAAACACCGGCTACAACGTAGCCGCTACGTGTTTGTGTTGCTGCAGCCGGTCGCTAATACACCACTTCCCACCTACAGCTTTCTTCTTTGCTATCTCCATTGTTCATTAAACAAATTGCAAAAGATTCACCAACACAGATGTCCAGAATACTGTGGAATTTTGCGATGAAAACAGACTACTTAATAGCTGGCCACAATGGTGTCCCAAAATGTCCGCTACAATCCGTGACGTAACGCGCAAACGTCATCATACCGAGACATTTTCAGAAGGATATTTTGCGGGAAATTTAAAATTGCACTTTACTAATCTAACCCGGCCGTATTGGCATTTGTTGCAATGTTAAGATTTCATCATTTATATATAAACTATCAGACTGCGTGGTTGGTAGTAGTGGGTTTCAGTATGTAGTTTAGCTGTTGAATTTCAAAGTTTTTGATTCAATAAATAAAGGGTTTCAATATTCTCAATATCCAACATTGTTTTATTCTAACTGACCCATTTTTCCTTTGTGAATGAAGTGTATGTTTGTAATTATTTCTCCATATTTTTTCACAATAACTCAGATATGGTAACACTGTTTTGTTATACTGTGCAATATGCACCACAAAAATATAATGTTAACCACGTTTTCTGGGTGCTCTAGCATTGCAATCTCGACAAATGATCCTATTATTAACACGTTAAAAGTGGGAGGCATTGTTGTGTGGGATGAATGAGCTAGATGCAAGAATGTGAATGTTCTAAGATTTTTTTTTTAATATAGGAAATATATCTCCTCATATCAAAAAACGTATGTAGACACCAAAACGAATCAATTGAATTAGTTTTAATCAGTCCTTCAAAGGGCCTGTTTGCAACATTTACACAGATGCCTAGAGGGTGTTGTTGGGTAATAATAGCAATTTGGATAGCTAGTGTTAGCTACTATTGAATGCATATTCTTTCATACCAACAACATGACTGCGAATCTTGGATTGCTTTTGTACGTGTGCACACTCTCCTTGCGCGTACGTGTTGGTGAGACATGGTGAGTGAGCCCCGTAAACACCAATCATTTTATTCGGGCCGGTAAAAAAATGTGTTACATAAACTTCGTAATTGTTAAAAATATAGACAATTGTCAAAATAATGTGTTCTGTTAAACCACTAAAGGTAACATAAGCTAGCTGGTGGTGTTCTTGCTATATTTTTTGCTTTGAAAAATGTTACTGTGAGGAAGTCGCAAACGCATATTTTAATCTATAGAGTCTATAAAATTATACAAAATGATATTGTTTAATAAACTATGTCTCATGTTGTCATTTCTGACAGTCCAAATACAAAAGTATATGGAGGATTCTCTCTTGTCTGCCTTTGCAGCGCAATCGCCTCCTTTCTCGCAGCCATTTGTGTGTAACTGTGCCAGTTTTCATGCACATTTTAAACATACTAAACATAGATGCAAAACAGCTGTTGTAAAACCGTTTCAGGAATTTATTCTGCACATACATGAATACAAGCTAAATGGTTTGCACTCGCTATTTTGATTATTTAATAGATCAACTTTATTTTAGTACACGCCCTAAATTTACAATTTCCTACTAAATTCAGAATACATTCAAACCTAAATATGTATAATCTTTTATTAAGGTCATCTAAAATATGGAATGTGTCATGCATGCTTATTTTGCATCTACCCTATGAATTATGCCACTGATTTTCCAAGAGGAAAACATTCCTCCCAAAGAATACATGCATACTTGAACATTAGATTACAGCATCTGAATATGTTGCAGAGGAAGAGAATGACGTGCATTGGCTTATTTCTATTTAATTGGGCAATTTCCCCAGTCCAGAGATGGGAGTTGGCAGACTAGCCTTAAGACTCAGCATTCCGTTTCTGGTTTGCTGAGCTGGTTGTCATCCATAGATGTTGATTAGTACAGGAGTACAATACATGTGGTTTGAACATCTAATTCAGCAACACAATGGTAAATGAGTTATACTTGTATGGCACTTTTCTACCTTCAAAGTATACAAAGCGCTTTGACACTATTTCCACATTCACCCATTCACATACACATTCGCACACTGATGGCGGTAGCTGCCATGCAAGACCCGAACCATGACCCATCCGCTCTACCAGCCGAGCCATGCCGTCCCCCAAGCATGTTCTTGTGACGTCCACATTCTGCAAAGCTTTTCCAGACTACTTTGCCTGTTCCATTTCACCACAGCCATAAAAGTGTCCCAGTCGCTGGGAGATATTACCTTCTCGTGCAGCTTCAGCTGACAGCACCACCATTTATATAAAGCAGTACCGGGGAATCTTGCATCAGCCAGGTGATTTGGATGTCCTTTTATCCCATTTAATGTGCGAGGACTGAAGTTTAGTGCCATTTCATCCCACGGATGGATGACGTGAACAGATGTTAGGCATGTTAGGTTCTACCATTTTAAGTTTCATGTGAAAGGTTGGAAACACACCAATTTATGGCGACATGAGACTTCAATTGCATGCAACATCTGGCGCAAATACTGCTAATGTGTACTAAGGTTGTACGGTATATATTAGTATAGTACCGCAATACTAATGAATCAATTTCGGTACGATAGTGTCTTTGAAACGTACCGGTCCCGCGCCCGCGTCAAAGTCACGTCATGACATTGCTGGTTTACGAGCAGACGAGCATGTTCAGCTGTGCACAATCACGGAGTACTTACAAGCAGACACAGTGTGTAGACAGAAAAGAGAGAACAAACGCATTTTGACCTAAAAACTAAAGATAAAGGTGAAGTTATAACACAGAAACGCCCTCAGGAAGAGGTGCTTTAAGACATGGCTAGCTAGCTAGCGGCTAACGTCCATCCGCCGTCCGCAGTGTTTTAGCTTCTTCAAAATCCCTAATCCTGGTCTCTATGGCGACAAATAAAGTGAGTTTCTTACAAGTATCATCCCTGCAGGACGAGGAATAGCTAAACATGCTTCACTACACAGCGTAGGAGGATACAATAGCTCACCGGCATCAAAATGTAAACAAACGCCATTGGTGGATCTACACCTAACATCCATTGTAATGATATCAAGTACAGGCACGTATCTAGTCGATACTACTATGATTACGTTGATATTTTTGAGCATCACAACATCTTCTTTCGTTTTAAAAAAATTTATATTATGTTTATAAACTCAGGAAATATGTCCCTGGACACATGAGGACTTTGAATATGACCAATGTATGATCCGGTAACTACTTGGTATCGGATTGATACCCACATTTGTGGTATCATCCAAAACTAATGTAAAGTATCAAACAACAGAAGAATAAATGATTCTTACATTTTAACAGAAGTGTAGATAGACCATTTTAAAAGAGAAAGTAAGCAGATATTAAGAGTAAATGAACAAGTAGATTAGTAATTCATTTTTCTACCATTTGTCCTTAATAATGTTGACAAAATAATAGAATGATAAATGATACAATATGTTACTGCATACGTCAGCAGACTAATTAGGAGCCTTTGTTTGTTTACTTACTAATAAAATACAAGTTGTCTTGTATGTTCACTATTTTATTTAAGGACTCAACTGCAATAAGAAACATATGTTTAATGTACCCTAAGATTTTTTGTTAAAATAAAGCCAATAATGCAATTTTTTTGTGGTCCCCTTTATTTAGAAAAGTACCTAAAAGTATGGAAATAATTTTAGTACCGGTACCAAAATATTGGTAACGTTACAACACTAATATGTACACATCATTGTAGTAAATATGGTTAAACAGTGTGCTCTAATAACGGCTACTGTACATTTACTCAATTACATTTACATACAGTAAGTAACTTTTTGAGAAAAACTGTACTTTAACAAAGTAGTTTGAATGCAACATACTTTTTTACTCTGTTACATTGAGTTTTGTTCCGATCATCACATTAATTCATATCAGTGCATCTCAAATATTTTCTTGAACTCCGCACTGTAGAAAGTGAAGCGCATACACACTTAACTAAGAAAAATAATATCATGCAATGGAATCTTTGTCAGTAGAAACCTTCAAATTTTGGCCTCCAATATTTCCACTTCAAAACTAGAGAAAACACATTGAAGTAAGTTGAAGATGTTTTTTGATGTTTTAGCCGCACAGATGCAAACATTAGACCTTTACGTCATAAAATACTGTAAAAGGTGCATCTTTTGTAGTACATGATATTGTAGCAGTGGTGTGCCGTTAGGGCCAGCAAGGCCTTCTCTGCTGGCCTAAAATAACCAGAAATCATGATCATTGTTAAAGATAAAAGTAATATTTAATTTACTTTCCCTAAATATCTAAAATGATTCATATTCTCTTCATGTCATATTATGCTCCTTCCAGTGCTGTTGTTTTTAGTTAAATTGTTTTATCCAATCAGAATTCAGCTAGCTTATGTTGCCATGCTGTACCAAATCTGCCAGACGCCTTCGTCTGTACTCTGTAAGTGAACGGGGACATACAGTTGATAGACAGTTGCGATAGCCAATCAGATCACGCGTTGTTGTCAGTAGGCCTTCTGGATGGCTTCACGTTGAACGTGACGTTTACGCGTCCTGTGATTGGATACTCATCGGGACCTTTAGTGGATTAATTTGAGAACACATAGAGTTGAGAGACAGTTGCGATAGCCAATCAGATTGCAAGTTGTTGACAGTAGCAGTTCTGTTACAACTAGAAGTTGTAAACTATTGTTGTTAAAGTGTGTCATGCTTGTCATTTAATTAACATTGTTACATGTGTATTTGTCGCCATCATGTGGTCAGGGCAGTTCATATATCTTTAATAAGTGTGTACTTTGAATCAAACTTTATTGACCGGAAGTTCCATAAGCCAAGCAGAGAAATT
The DNA here is from genome assembly GCF_033978785.1 of Entelurus aequoreus. Classification (NCBI taxonomy): domain Eukaryota; kingdom Metazoa; phylum Chordata; class Actinopteri; order Syngnathiformes; family Syngnathidae; genus Entelurus; species Entelurus aequoreus. Next base: position 41,346,442 of record NC_084735.1, read on the forward strand.
TACAGTATATGTTTTAATTGCTGATGCGTTTTAATAGATTTTTAAATGCGCCAGAAAATAACCCGTTTTGTATACTGTTGATGTGTTTCAATTAGAGATGTCCGATAATGGCTTTTTTGCCGATATCCGATATTGCGATATTGTCCAACTCTTAATTACCGATACCGATATCAACCGATACCGATATATACAGTTGTGGAATTAACACATTATTATGCCTAATTTTGTTGTGATGCCCCGCTGGATGCATTAAACAATGTAACAAGGTTTTCCAAAATAAGAGAACAACTTCAACTCAAGTTATGGAAAAAAGTGCCAACATGGCACTGCCATATTTATTATTTAAGTCACAAAGTGCATTATTTTTTTTAACATGCCTCAAAACAGCAGCTTGGATTTTGGGACATGCATTAGGAGGTTGAAGTGGGCGGGGTTGAGATACGGTGGGGTGGGGGGGTGTAGGGGGTAGCGGAGGTGTATATTGTAGCGTCCCGGAAGAGTTAGTGCTGCAAGGGGTTCTGGGTATTTGTTCTGTTGTGTTTATCTTGTGTTACGGTGCAGATTTTCTCCCAAAATGTGTTTGTCATTCTTGTTTGGTGTGGGTTCACAGTGTGGGGCATATTTGTAACAATGTTAAAGTTGTTTATATGGCCACCCTCAGTGTGACCAGTATGGCTGTTGATCAAGTATGCGTTGCATTCACTTGTGAGTGTGACACACCGTAGATATTATGTGATTGGGCCGGCACGCAAATACAGTGACTTCGAGGTTTATTGGCGCTTTGTACTTCTTCCTACGTCCGTGTACACAGCTGCGTTTTAAAAAGTCATAAATGTTACTTTTTGAAACAGATACTGATAATTTTGAAACCGATACCGATAATTTCCGATATAATATCGGCTGTCCGATATTATCGGACATCCCTAGTTTCAATGCACAGTAGGGTGTAAATGTGTTGCTGTATAGTATTTCTCCAGCAACCGTCATGTGGTGACATCAATTATGGCATTTTGAGAGGTGATCATTGAAGACGGCCATCACTGAAGGCCTAGGTGGGAAACACACGGCCCGCCACTGTATTGTAGGATATGTTTATGCTACTCTTACGCACGCACGCACACACAACAGAGTTTCCCCTACATTTATTTGATTATGGCGCACTACCACAACAAAATAAAACATGCCACTCCTTCAAAATATCTATTTTTGTTACATTTTATTATTATTTTTACATTTAAACAACTTTAAGTAATCTATTGTATGAATGGATATAGTGTACATAGTCTGTTATTTATATAATATTGGCCATAATGAGTTTAAAAAACATCTCAAATATAATAATGATCTGCTTTATTTTGAATAAAACAAAACATGGAGGCATAATATAGTGTAGCCAGTGTCACCTTTTTACACTAAGCAGCAACAGTTGAAAAATAAAGCAAACTAATATGAGAATAAATGTATTACTATAATAATAGCACCGATTTGTTTTTGAATACATGTGAAACATTTGTTTAGCCTTTTTAAAAAAAAAAAAAAAATTAATACATGCATCATTGCTAAATAAACTAATCATGATGTCATAAATATGTGATTTCATATTGACCACACACTTTCCACACCCATAGCCACACCGCCACATATAGTGAGGGGAAACCCTGTATATACAATGACGGTTGTAGTGTAAGTACCATTAAAAATAGCTATTAAATACATTACAAGATAGTCCCTAGTTTTTTCATTGATTGCTTGCTAACTCATATTCCATTAATTATTTGGATGACTATGTTTTACTTTTACTTGAGTCATATTACTCTGAAGTAAAGGTAGTTTTAGTTGCGTACAACTTTTGGCTACTCAACCCACCTCTGCTAGCATGCTATTAAAGGTGTTTTGACCTTGTTTACTCGCATGTGCACTTATTTAGCTATTCAGTAAACATAAACACAACAATATTGAACTTGGGTCTTGAATTGGAAGCAGGGCACTTAGACAGGCCTTGGTCTTGTGGAATGTGCTAAGGATTCCAGCAAAACATGTTGTTTTCAAAAGCCTGTAAGATATCATTGCTCATATAAGTCATGTGAAAAATATGACATTTCAACAACGCATACTGTACCTTTAGGGAACTGACAAGCACGTCAGTAAAGTCTGAGTGGGATTGTTTAAAAAAACTTTCCGCCTTCAAGCAAAATGACTTTGCAGAGGCAAGTTCCAACTATTACTCATTGACCATTTGTCTTATGGTTATACACCTTAGATAAATTGTTTTGGGGGCCACATTTCCAGAAAGCTAAGGCTCAGGGGGCCAGGCTTGACCCTTTACTTTGTGTCTATATATATTCCATAGAACCAGTGTCCTCTACAGTAGACATTTGATTTTGCTTTATTTATTTTGCCAGAGGGACAGTAGTGCTCTGCTGTGTCCAAGGAACTTCTGCAAAAAAAGCTAGTTAGAGATCATATGACAGCACTATGGTGTTTTTTTTTAAAATTATTATTGTGAGTCCCTCACAAGTTTTTTTAACTGAACTCGCAGGCCACCAGTTGAAGACCTGTAATGATGATGAAGAGATCATCTAAAATGTAACCTTGATGAACACCACGCGGATAATTAAAGAAAGTTAACAAATGACTACTCACTGCATCTGAAGTAGGGTTGTCCCGATCCGATATTTGGATCGGATCGGCCGCCGATATTTGCCAAAAAATGCGTATCGGCAAGGCATGGGAAAATGCCGATCCAGATCCAGTTTAAAAAAAAATTTCAGTCCGTGTTTTCCAATGCAACAATTTAAATAATACATTCCACTTTCCTGCTGCTCCCTAATTTCCGTTCCGCATTTTCCAGCACAACTTCAACAAATCCACAGGTCTGTGTCCTAACCGTTAAGACGGCCATGTGAATTAAAAGTTACCGGTAAAAATGTCAGCTGTCTCTGTGCGATATATAGAAAATGACTATATCGTGATATTCGAGTATACTTTCTTACGCAGTTGCTTGTAGCTGCGGGCATTACACTACCGGCTCTTCTCACTCTTTCCTGTGTCTCCTTCTCACATACAGACAAGCGCACCTTCTTACACACGTCACATACTGTCACGTCATACGTCAAATACGTATACACCCTCTCCCAGCAGAGAGGTAGCAGCATGGCAAACGTTAGCTGTGATGCTAGCGAAGCCGTGCGAGTGGTAATACGAATGAAGGAAGAATTAATTAATTCCCCCAAAAAACAGCAGGGGGTCCATCGTCCTGCGGTGGTTTGGCTTCAAGTGGGAATATGTCGGAACAGACAACCGTAATTTGTCAAGTGTGGAGCAAAAGCTTTGCTATAAAAAGTAGCATTACTGCTAATTTTAGCATCATTTGAAAAGTCCCCTGCTAGAGAATGAAGAGTGTTTGAAACTCCGCATGTCAACATCTCTATTCGGTGCCACACGCCCACACCATCAAAATGCCGAGGCAAACATTTCCAGATCAACAACGTATGAAAAAAATACTGATTTTTTTAGTTGTGATTTCCTTCTCTGCATGAAATTTTAAAAGTAGCATATATTAATGCAGTATGAAGAAGAATGTTTTAATGTAGACACGTAGAATTATCATACTGCTGTGATTATATGCATCAAGTGTTCATTCAAGGCTAAGGCAAAATATCCACATATATATCGTGTATCGCGATATGGCCTTAAAATATCGCAATATTAAAAAAAAGCCATATCGCCCAGCCCTAGTTCAATGATGCCATTTATGTTTGTCATGTATACATTTGTCTATTTTGTGTTTATCCTTGAATAAACAGGTCAGTTTATTGTTACCAACCATTGTGTATTATTCAAACTCACCTAATTCAGCTGGCTAGTTATCAAGAGTACTAAAACCCTTTTCAACATGAATCTGACAACTAAGTAGGGTAAATAACTTTAAACTTTAATACATGCTCGGATAGGCCAGTATCGGCCAGTATCAGTATCGGATCGGAAGTGCAAAAACAACATTGTATCGGATCGGAAGTGCAAAAACCTGGATCGGGACATCCCTAATCTGAAGTAAACAAGCTGCAACAACACCTTAGTTATGCAAATCACATTGCGAAAATAATTTGTAACTTTCAAAAAGGAGAGTACTTAAAGGGGTACCTTGATCACAAGTTTGGACCCCAGTGTTCTATCTTTGCTTGCAAGGTTCAAATGTCAATGCAAAGATCTTCCAATGTGTTTACAGTGGTCCAAGTTCCTCTGTACAACAGGAGCACTCTAGTGTTTTTAGTAGTTTGCTGTAAATATGTTTGTCTCCCATGTTTTGAACTGAACTCGGGGACCAGTATGGTCTCATTATCGGCCGCCAGTTGAATAGATCAGCAGTCTTAAATTATGTATGTATAGTATGTATGCTAGCATGTCTTTTGAACACAAGCCATAAAAG